>NW_027271547.1:0-433554 GCF_040938485.1 Diadema antillarum
GTTCCTGTTTATGTGGCGTATCAGAATGTTATTTGCTAGTATTTGCAGAATACTCGATGAAATTGTGTTGAGGAAGGATAGTATCAACATCCACGATGGTTCGTTTCACATTACAGGGTAAAATAGATGAGAAAATTACGAATTTAGTACATAGTAATTTGCTGCAAGAAGGCAAAATCTTTCAAACATCTATCAGGATGACCGTTACATACAGAGCGCCACCTGCCGTTTCCATTGCAATACGATACTGTCTCTGCGTTTTGCGAGCCAAACTCCAGCCACCTTCCACGCCTTCCATTCCTCCAAGCGACAGGCCCTCCTGACCCCTTGACCGAAACACATCTATTTTTAGGCTTTCCTATCACTCTGCGAGCTCCCCAAGGACTCTCGGCAGAATCTCTCTCCCCTTCTCCCAACTCTCGCCTTACAGACCTACACACACCAGAGAAACACACCCAATACCCAATGATGCCCAGCCACTTGCTTCATTTGGTGTACGGTGGAACACACACCGGTATCGTAACCCCATTGAACGTGTTGGGTCGCCGATACCAGTATCCCTACCTACCTGGTTATGGAAATGATCCGAATGTCTAGTAATGTACAGCTCCATCCATTGAATACTATGTATCCAAGGTTGTGCCATTGGGTACTAAACTTTGTGAGTCCGAAGAAAGTAATTGAATGGTTATGGCACCGACTGTAGATATTTCACGTATGTCTGTACTTGAGCCCACCGGCATCAACGATTTTATCATCTATTCGAACGTGAAAGTTTGAAGCTAGACACACGTGTACTAGCTACTCCACACACACAGAAAAAAGATCCTAGATGGATTTCGATTGAATTTTTGATGTTCAAACCGCCAGCTCAGAGATATGTTTATGACTGTCTTGACACAGGCTTGATCAGCGCATGTGAGGCACTATTGAATAATCGCGACTATAGCCACCCTCACAATTCCCAAAAGTAGGAAAAAAAAAATCGATCGGTAACTTCCGATTTTTTTTTTTTTGTGTGTGTGTCAAGACATTACAGAAAGTATCCAAACAGATAGACGACGCCAATATTTGAAACGCTACACCTATATTGCAGTCTGCAGCTTCACACACATGAAACGAAAGAAGTTTGCATCAAGATTTCAACCTCCAAATGAGCCAAAATACATTAGTATAAACAAACACTACATTTTTATAGAAATTAATTGTGAAGTTACAGCCCCCCCCCCCCCAAAAAAAAAAAAAAAAAAATTGCTGGGGTGAAATTCAGGCTATCGTCCGGTCATTTATTATCATTTTTTAATCAAAATTTACCGCATACAGTCACTTCCCGTTACAACTGCCGAAAAAAAGCTAACGAGCAGAGATTTGTTTACGTGAATGATCCATATTATTACGGGCAGGTATCACGGAGTACTTCCTTGGTATTACAACGTTTTGTACGTGAAGTATTTATAGAATATAATAGAGACAATACTTGGTTTCTTATCATCAAACGATGATAATAGATTTAGTGTTAATTTACTGTTACGGAACTATTGTGGCAAAGTCTGTATTATCAATCGCGTCATGAATAATATGACTTACCTGCTTGGCAAATGGTTCATTCTGCTTTATTCTGCTTAGCGCGTGTAAACAAAATAAGTAAACACGTACCGAACGCGATGTGATGAATCATTGAATCAAAAATATTTTAATCAGAATTATTTTAAGTAAGACCCCCTGGCAGTGACTTGATTACATATTTATGCTGTATATACTTCATGGAAACTTCTAGTTAGAATGCGGTTACAGCTCGTTATTCCGAAGGGTCGTTATTCCGAAGGCTCTTTATTCCTAAGATTCCTTATTCCGAAGGTTCATTGTTCCGAATTTCATTTTCGGATTAACCAATCTTCGGAATAACGAACCTTCGGAATAACGCCACAAATTTTCGGATTAACAAACCCTTTTTCATTTTCGGATTAACGAACCTGTAGGTATAGGGAATTTGCGTGTTTCGGATTAACGACCCTTCGGAATAACGAACCTTCGGAATAGCGAACCTTCGGAATAACGAACAGCACCCTTAGAATGCTATATATACTATCAATTGTCGGGTTTTGTCACCGATGGGATCGTATGTTTTGTTCAGTATAATTATAGTGGTCGAGATTTCACTGATTTCACTGTGCATAGCATACAAACTGACTTGCCCATGTTTAGTGGATCGAGCTATAAGAGCTCCACCGGCGATATTGACAGAATGGAGTTATATGGTTCACAATAGGCGTTTTCACATCAGCCCGATAAAAATCCAAGCTCGAGATATTTTTTAATTTCCCAAGTCAGAAAATAGCGCGCTATTTCGAAACATCGGGCTGATGTGAAAGCGCTTATTGAGTCTTACTGAGCGTTATATTGTTATAAACAATGTATACGTTGGAGGCGATGTGATAGAACCATACACAAGTTTCGGTACGGAGGAATCAACAATGTTTTAATCAAATAATTTTTAGTAAGACCCCCTGAAAGACATTTTATTTAGGTTTATTAATTATTCTTTATGGAAATGTCGTGTTACAATTTCAAATCAATGATAGCTTTTGTTACCAATCGTATAATTCGAGGCCGAGATTTTTGTTTACGTGAATGACCCATATTACTGGCAGGTATCGTACGTAGTACCTCCTTGGTATTACAACGTATACGTGAAGTATTTATAGAATATAATAAAGACAACACTTGGTTTCTTATCATCAAACGATGATTATAGATTTTGTGTTAATTTACTGTTACGGAACTATTGTGGCAAAGTCCAAAATCTTCGAGTGATCCCTGCATGCGGTCACTCCAAAATGAGTGAAAATGAACATGTTCACTCGAAATTCACTCCAATTTCACTCTAAATTCACTCTTTTTTGTATTCACTCCTTCGAGAGTGAATATTTTCACTCAATCTTTTTTTTTTAGAGAGTTATGTTTGATAATAACGTGAGTTATGCGACATACATTTGTAATTGTCAATTGAAAATCAACGACACTGCAATTACCGGTAGGCCTGTAGGACTTGAGTTTCTGAAATTCAAAGTTTTTTCTTAATCATGTCTTTTCAAAGATGGAAATAAAGAAATTAATACATTGAATTGAATTAGAGAAGGAAAATATATACCATTTATTGGCTGGTTCCTTGATTTTGACTGCCAAATCGGTATGTTTAGCAACCAAGGGTCATCTCTATAGGTATGTTAATATTTCACTCTCACTGCTGCTTCTGAAATGTATGAAATTCATGTCCGAAATCATGCGACAAAATAGTAATAATACACGTTTGCATGAATGAAATCACCTTTTTTTTTTAATAGCTGTGTCTCATACACCTACAGTCACTTCCCCGTTACAACTGCCGAAAAAAAAAATAAGAGCGGGGATTTGTTTACGTGAATGATCCATATTACGGGCAGGTATCGTACGTATATAGTATCACAACGTTTTATACGTGAAGTATTCATGGAATATAATAAAGACAACACTTGGTTTCTTATCATCAAACGATGATCATAGATTTTGTGTTAATTTACCGTTACGGAACTATTGTGGCAAAGTCTGTATTGTCAATCACGTCATGAATGATATGACTTACCTGCTTGACAAATGGTTCATTCTGCTTTATTCTGCTTAGCGCGTGTAAACAAAATAAGTAAACACGTACCGAACGCGATGTGATGAATCATTGAATCAAAAATATTTTACTCAGAATTGTTTTTGGTAAGACCCCGTGGCAGTGACTTGATTACATATCTATGTTGTATTATACTTCATGGAAACTTCTAGTTAGAATGCTATATATAATATCAATTGTCAGGTTTTTGTCAGCGATGGGATCGTATGTTTTGTTCAGTATAATTATAGTGGCCGAAATTTCACTGATTTCACTGTGCATAGCATGCAAACTGACTTGCCCATGTTTAGTGGATCGAGCTACAATAGAGTTCCGATGTATACCTATAATGCAAGTGAATTCGACAGGATCATGCTGGAACATTCAACTCCCTAGCAGTTATCATGATGTACATCTCTCAAGCACCCTACAGTGAAATTCGACTGCGAAACTCGAAATATATTGACAGAATGGAGTCATGGTTCATATTACACAAATCTTACTGAGCGTTTGTTATAAACAACGTATACATTGGAGGCGATGTGATGATCCATAAAAGTTTCGGTACGGAGAAATCAACAATGTTTTAATCAAAAATTTTTAGTAAGACACCCTGAAAGACATTTTATATGATTCTATATTTAGGTTTACATTATTCTATATGGAAATGTCGTGTTGCAATTTCAAATCGATGACAGCTTTTTATACCTATATACTCACGTATGAAACAAGGTGTCTTGGCTCATCTGCAGGTTGAAATCTTGGCTGTACATGGAAGGGTGCTGTTCGTTATTCCGAAGGTTCTTTATTCCGAAGGTTCGTTATTCCGAAGGTTCCTTAATGCGAAACACACAAATTCCCTATACCTAGATGTTGGTTAATCTGAAAATGAAAAAGGGTTCGTTAATCCGAACATTTTTGTAGCGTTATTCAGAAGGTTCGCTATCGAAGATTTTGTTAATCCGAAAATGAAATTCGGAATAACGAACCTTCGGAATAACGAAACTTCGGACTGAAGAGCCTTCGGAATAACGAGCCTTCGGAATAACGACCCTTCGGAATAACGAGCTGTAACCGTATGGAAGACGATGCCGTCAAGCAAAAACTCTTGTCAATCTATCTCCACAAGCAAAATCTATAACATGCAGTGACCATCATATCACAAACAGTGTTTGACAGTGTTCATACAGAGATGTGTGTACATGTGTATTTATTGTAAATTTTGAACACCGCTTGTATTCGCGTGTCTTTTCCCATTCTTCAGAATAGAACTGGAAATTTGAGTAATTTCGAGACAGTTTTACGTATATATATATATGTGTGTGTGTGTGTGTGTGTGTGTGACGGAAGGAAAACTTGCAGTATAGACGTTGCAGTGATGTTCAGTCTTGCCTTTATTCCCCAAGCTTTCGGCTGTTTCACCAGCCTTTTTCAAGGGCTTGATGAGACATAAACATAAAAGCAAAATAGCAACCAATTTGCATGCATTTGAACAGAAATAGAAATAGTAATAACAAGAGGCCAATATATATATATATATATATATATATATATATATATATATATACAGAATTGTAATAAGAAAATTGGTTTGCTCGGCATCTTGATGATAATAAGTACAAGAATTAGTAGAAGAAGAACGCCGTAAAAAAAAAATAATCATAGATCCTGAAGATCTTAAAAACGGAGCATAGCTCTCAAATACTGAAAGGCAAGGTCACACTCTTGAACTGATGAAGAGTGTGACCTTGCCTTTCAGTATTTGAGAGCTATGCTCCGTTTTTAAGATCTTCAAGATCTATGATTTATTTTTTTTACGGCGTTCTTCTTCTAATTCTTTTACTTTATATATATATATATATATATATATATATATATATATAACAAATACTTGTATACATGTACCTATGTAAACCACACCACACATTTTTTTTTCAATCACAATTCTGACAGTGCTAAACAATGTATCTTGTTTGATGTGAAAAGGTAAGTAGCATAAGAAACAAGCCTTATAATAAATAATGATAAATCTGTTGATCTTAACATTGGAATATTTAAAAAAATGCGTGTATTATGGTAAATAATTTTCACATAGTATAAAAATACGATAGGCCTACAGACTGCAGCAATTCTCTTTAAATTAAATAGCAAGACTCTTTTGGGCTATTTTGGAGGGGAAAACTATAAAGTATCAACATGGAGACAATTCGCAAACCATAATACAGATGAGACATTGGTGTGAACTATAGATACATGTATCATTTTATAGAAATTGTATACATCACATCCAACTCATTTCGGGCATATACAGATACATAGATGTAAAAGACAGTGTACCAAAATTTTGTGTAGGAATAAGATGTCAATATATTCCTGAAAATCCGGAGATCAGGAGGTCGTAGGTTTGAATTCTTTTCGATTATGTACATCCATGATTTATTTTGTCAAAGATACTTCAAAAACACTGATCAGATTTCTAATGCTTATAAACGTCGATGTATAAAAGGCAATTTTTCAATCGGATGCACCAAGACGAGGGATGAAACTGTGCGGCAGCACACCTCCCCGACCATGGATTACATTCAAATCTTTTCCGACAATTCTGATGTAAAAACTGAAACAAAACAACACGGTAAGCCTGAAACTAAGGTCAGAAGAGAGAGAGAGAGAGAGAGAAGGAGAGAGAGAGAGGGAGGGAGAGAGAGGGAGGAGATATCTTTCCGTTCACAGTTCCTTGCTGAAACATGAGGTCGACAAAGCTGTGAACTTGACGAACGAAACAAGGTTGATCTTGTCAAGGATTACAAACTCGGTTCTAGTTTAGTTCAGTCTAGTTTTATTCACCATCATTCAAGTACAATGAAGTGCAATAAAAAGACACTAAAAATAATTGAATTACAATATAAATAAATTAGAACAAAACAAGAAGAGTTGATCTTGAAGGTGAACCCTATACATACATATTTTCATATGCTTTATATTCCCTGGAAGAGCATTTCAGTTGTGGTTAATCAAGTTCCCTCGATTGTTTACAGTTAGTTTCTCGTCAGTGTATAAAGTTTATCTTGCAAGTGCTCTGGATCGGCATCTCGCTTTAAAATTATCCCTCTTGAAGCTAACCGAGCTAACCAGTATCCACGATTACTGCACATTATGACCTCGGACAGAACCGGAGATGGTGATATCGGACCGTACATACCAACATTTCAAGGGAAATGTAAGTACAATTACAAGACGAAGTGTCGATCACTTTTGAAAATGAATATTTCTGTGATTATTCTTATCAACTCGTATAACAGCTAATGAGGCCAATGTGGTTGCGTGAAGTAATTAATGCACTTAACTTTTTTTTTCATCAATCACAAACACGCAGTTCGTGGTATTAAAAAAAAATTCGAGGTTATTGCTAAACAAAACAGCTAACTCCTGGAATTGGTATTGCCGCTTGAAATTGTTGCCTTTGTTGTTACCGTTTTTTATACCATTGTAATGATTATCATGAATACTGTACTATTATCATCATCACAAATGATTTCATTCTCTATATAAGTTGTCATTACAAACCTCCCGAGAACCTCTGTTTTGATTGAGGAGAAAATATGTTTTGTCAAGATTATTTTGACGATGCTCATAACGCCAGAGTACGTGGAATCCGTTCCAGTTAGTGCTAATGCTATCGACAATAATTATCTGATATCATTTGGCTCCCAGCCATTAGCCTCTTCACGATTCGCGAGATATAGGCATATAGCACACATACAAAAACAAAAAACACCAATGACCAATGACCAGTAACAGGAACAACAACGATGGCGAGACATAATACTAATAATGTGAATATTATACAAAAATGAATTACACTGATAATACTGAGCAGTAACATGTGAATTATCATTATCTTCGGTTTGACAGTGTTCTTCCCAGTCGTATTCAATATATATCACCTATAATAATTCCACGTCAAGCATATCGCTGTGCTTGAAAGCGCAAATTTAAACTTCTCTCTGCCATTATTTTAAAGAGGTGCGAACATTGCCTGTTTGTTAATAGCAAAATTTACATACTTACCGATGTAATAGATTATCTATAAGAAACTTACGGTCAAGCCACATATTTGCAAAGAAAATTCATACAGGGATAATTCACAGGGATAATATGAGAAAAGGAAGAGAAAAAATATACCTTCGACATAAAAAAGGAAATGTCTGAAAATCAAGCTTATCCGAGGTACTAAAAAGGACAGATTACGAACATCTTGTGGGAATTTACCAGCAGGCCTGTACAGCGTATTGCACTACCAAAGAAATTAACCAGCATACATGTAAACATGTGTGTATACAATGTGTGAACTAATGATTGATCGTTGAGTCAATGTTTTTACTGTTTGAACGTCACTGTACAGTGTAAATTAGGCCCTACGTCCATGTGACGGGGGATGGGCATTCAGGGTAATATCTTTGGAGTGACTGTTGCGTAATGTATACTGAGTATAATATTATTATTTTGTATCGTAATTTGTTGTTTTGTTGAATATGACAAGGGCAATAATAAACAAACATACAGCCTATATAAACATGAAAAATAAGTGAAAACGCGCTGGCATTCATTACTCATCTATACACGCCTATAGGGGGATTCACACGTATAAAAATTACTGGGTAACAAAACGAGAAATTTGTAACCCGCTAGTAAACTGAGTTCTTTGCACGAGTTGACAAAAACCCAACAAAGCGCGGTCAGCAGCGCAATGCTAAACCCAAGAAATCTTGCTGTTATTAGCGCGCTAATCTTTGTCCCGCAAATACACTACACACGTGTGAACGGTCGACCACAAAAACTCGAATCTTTCATATCCCATCATTCATAGCGCACGCCACAACGGCGTGCACTCGACAATGTATGTGAGGTTCAAGAACAATGCTTGTAGTTTTATCGATTTATCGATAGGCAATTAGCGAGTTACTAGTATTTCTGTGAGGGAGAAAGGCTGCAAAAATAAAAACAGACAAATAAAGAAACAGACAAAAAGCCCAACAAACTCTAGTTTCCGAGCGCATAGTATACTCTACTAACCAATTAATTTGGAGAGTGTCGATTAACGGTTTCAACAAAAACAAAGAAAACAAATAAAACAAAACAAAATAAAAACTCGAGTTTCGGGGAGCTTGGTAACCCGCTATATGGTACGTACAAACGCGGCTACTACACTCGTGGACCTTATACGTACAATTTCCTTCATAATACCCTATCAGTACAATGAAACAACCCGGATCGTTCGCATTCATGATCATGCATGTCTTGATATTGTGTTTACTATCTTTCCAGTATGTAGAATATCTACGCGCAATTAGCCGGAGCCACACGTATAACAACATAGCGGGATGACGACCCAGGATGACGATTGAACTCCAAATCTCGAGATTTTTCCCCCTCTTCACGCGTTTGCATGTACCGACAATATTTACGCAGCTGCCACACAGTAGTGTGATGTTGTCATTTACCCATTATTGTGATGCTCGCTTGAATGATGGAATATAAAATCTGGAGATGAGTAAAGTATTTTCGGTCAGCCGTTTACGCGGTCACCGGGAGCAAATCAGCGCACTATTTCAGAAATCAAGTGCAAGATTTGTTGGGGGTACCGTCGCGATGCTGATCGCGCAAATTAGTGGGATTTTGTGTGCACATTTGCAAAAATCTCGAGATTACGATGGTCATGTAAATCTCGAGATTTGTATCCCGCTTTTTGGCATACGCGCGAACCCTAATAGTGGCTCTTGTGTTTGTGGGGATATAGTTGTGTGCAAAACTTAGAACAATGTACAGTACACTGTATTAAAAAAAAAAAAAAAAAAAAAAAAAAATTACGGCCTAATAGTACACCATGATATAGTCTACTGCCGATTCCACAGCAGAGTAGATTACCAAAGGAACTGTTCATACAGTTTGAACAACCACCGTGGATACTCGCTGTGATGCCATCAACGTCGTTCCCCAATGATCAACTCTTTAGACAGGTGGGCAGTGGTAGCAGCGGGCCAGATGGAATGACAGGCCTCGGGCTGGGCATGGTTTTCGCCAGGAACGTTCAGGCTGTGAAGGGGCTCAGCCGAACTTCGGAGAGGTGGAGGAAGAAACTTTTCAGGAGAAAGACAGATGGATAAAGCGACTTGTCTCTGGCGATACTTCGTGGCCGGGAATAGAAAATCGGCATGTCCGAACCTCTCCAATTTTTTTAGTGCTTTTGGTTTTGGTTTTGTTATTCTGTTGAACACATCTGCCTGTGTAATAAAGAACAAAACAGAAACATTTTCATATATAATTTTATCATTACCATGGTTCCATGAGTAGACATTTTCTTCAACTAATATACGATTCAATTGCACATCCTGTAGTTTATGTACCAGAGTAAAATGATATTCACACAATGCCTTCCATTCTGACTAATAAGAAATTCGCGGAATAAAAATAAGCGTCATATAGGCCGATATAGGCCTTACGTGTTTTCACATTCTACAAAAAAAAAACCACAAAACAAAATAAAACAAAAACACAAATACACATGCACACACACACACACACACACACACTCAATGCGAAAAAGAACAGGTCACGTTTGTTGATATATTTATTAGAATAACATTACCTTTGTTGACTGGCTTCCAATGCGCATTCCTGTCTTTTCTCGATTTGCTCCTGAGATCTATAAAAAAAAATTGATACAGTGGAATTAGAGATTCATTCTTTTTTCACGCGTAAACGTATATTGAAAGAGTAACGTCGGGTCATACAACGTATCTCATTGACTACCATGATTCATCGTAATATCCCGCGTTCCCTGTTAATGGAATCAATTGAGTTTTCACAAGTTAATTCCGAGACAAACTTGAGTTTTATTTATTCATTTATTTTTGGTGTCCTGTTCGGATCGCTTACAAAAACGTTCAATTCGAATTTTGATGACCCGAAAAAAGAAATGTATCGTGGCCTACCAATGAAAGGAAACATTTTTTTCGACACAGTTCTCCGATGGAACCGTCAAAATATAAACTGTTTAGAAGTTAGGTGGTCTGATTTCATTTTCAGAGGTCCCGAGAAACCACTAAAGTGCCACTTGAGATGTAGAGTATCCATAGCCTACTGAAAGTGTAAAAGGAAAAGACATTGGTTGCATTCATAACCGACAATCTATGAAAAATTATACACGCATTGTTCCCAGGATGAATCCCTTTTGAGAAAAAAAAAATACATCTGAAGATTTTTTTTTTCTCAGAAGGGATTCATCCGGGGAACATAATCATAGCATCCTAAAAAGTTTTAGAACCTGACATCAAGCTGTTCTCACTGACTGTGATAACAAATTATGAAATGGAAATGGAATTATGCAACCTGCAAATCATCTTATAGCTTGTCAAATTACAAAATCTATTTCATATTTCCATTTATCATAATTTTCATATTCATTCAGTACTTCAAAGAAAAGGGCACATCAAAGCAAACAGCAATTCATCATGATGGATCTATGTACAACATGTACGATCTACATAGATGGACAAAACTGACACAGTGAATGAACAACCTACAGTCTTCTACGGCATATACATGTAGAGTCTCAGTCAATTTAATAATAA
Organism: Diadema antillarum; assembly: GCF_040938485.1. Taxonomy (NCBI): domain Eukaryota; kingdom Metazoa; phylum Echinodermata; class Echinoidea; order Diadematoida; family Diadematidae; genus Diadema; species Diadema antillarum. The sequence continues at coordinate 11,272 of NW_027271547.1, forward strand.
CAAACAGTAATTGAAGAGCTTTGAAAACAAAAGCAAACAAATCAAAATACAAATCAAAATACATATAAGACTTTAATTAAAAAAGTATATAGGATACTACGCAGAGAAAATTGAATGAAAATGATACGTAAACACACGCACATTATCATGATGCATCGGACCACTGAACCTCCGCCAAACGGCCAGCGTTAGTCGTTATGTTGCAGGTATTGTATACTTCATTTTTATGATTATGATATGACAGATTAATTACATCATAAGGATGAGCTATGTAATATGATGAAGAAACGGTTATATAAATAGGGGCTACTCAAAGGTAGGGAAAAGAAAATGACACGACGAGGGTGCAATGCTGCCGCGCCATTGTGTTCCCCTGTTTCTGATACTACCTAGTAGTATACAGTGTAGATCATCCCCTTCCAAATCTCATGTAAACTATACTCGACAGAAATTATGATCACCCCTTCCCCCATTCTCTTCGGGCACATATTATTCACTTTTAGAATTAATAACGAATATTCCTTCATTTTTGACTAACGAATCTCCTTTTTGGAATAACGAGCCTTATTTCGTTTTCGGATCGATACACATAATCTTGAGAATACTATGGACGCTTCAGAATAAGGAAATTTATTTCATTTTCAGATCAACGAACACTCGGCACTAAGGGACCCTACTTCATTCTCGTTTGGCCGATTACCCCTTGCGAATTTCATTATTCAGAAATCTATTTTTCTGAACTTTTTACACGCATAAAACCTTGAAAATCAAGGTGAAAAAATAAAGTAATCAAGTCTTTTGTGGGTCATCCTACATACATCTTTTCTAGCAGGCACAGGATATTCTTCACGAGATAAACTTCAAGCTCTCACATCATGCACTTACGGATGAAGATGGGTCGGACTGACTAACTTCTACACTAAATGCCTGTATACTCACTTTTTCACTCAGGACATCGCGAGCTGGGGTCGGTAGATCCAGGTGTCGCGTCGGTTCATTTCTACGGGATGAAGGCATCTTGTCCAGTTTCAATAATCGCGATCCCTTCGTTGTCCCCTACGCCTCATTTCGAAAGATTCTATATTCTTTTGCGAGATTTCTGGGTCGGAGACGTATGTACACCTCGTCTCGCAAAACCTAACTGTTTTAGTTGCTCTCGAGTCGGAATCCGTAGAGCTCTATACGCAGCATCACACCGAGGAAAAGAGACTATGTGCCCTCAAGTAAACAAACGGAACGACGCGACGGCTGATAGCGCAGTGCGATCACAGAACTCCACGCACACACGACGTGTATACAGGTCTGCAAATGTGCCATGAACCCCCATGATTACGCAATATTCCCTCGCCGCGCCGTCTCTCTCCCAAATTCACGGAGGTGAAAAGGTCAACCTCCCAGACCAAGCCGTGCGGTACACATCGCTCGCGTGTGCGGAAGATAACGGTTGAAAAAGCCCCAAGCCCAATGTAGTCAAATTCAAACGGTAGAGGGAGGTAAGGTCGTATCACGGGGGAAAGTGTGGGTCCCACACTTTTATCGGACGACGTATTTTTGCATTTCTCAGCCATTTCTAGACCAATTTTTGTCAAACAAACTTTGAATTCCCCATAAATTTCAATGCTCTTTCATATTTCATAAGTAGTTTCTCATTATCTTGCCAAAAAATTTCATCCCGACGTGCCATCATCAACCAAAACAGGACCTTCCCTTTAAGTATACACTCCGAATGCAGTACAGTACCTTGCATCAACATTACAATGCCGCTGTTGTGATTTGGTTTCCAGATGAACAGTTAGTCCAAAAAAAAAAAATGATGCACTTATCATATAAAACGGTCCTCCCTCCCCCTAATAATAATAATAATAATAATAATAATAATAATAATAATAAAAGTAATGATAATAATAATAATAATAATAATATTATTATTATTAATAATAATAAGAATAATGATAATAATAATGAAATATTTGAACATTATTATATGTATGGTCAGCTGAGGTCTTTTTCTGTCATATGACAACAAAACGTCTAAAAACATTTCATGTTTAGGTGAGCACTGCCCACTTTTGTAAAGGACAAGAAAAATAGGCTGCGCAGGAAATCACGATCCAGTCAGTTGGCGTTGGTTGTACCTGTGCCTGCAAGTTTAAGGCTAGGAAATGAGGGATGAATGGTTAGATATGGAGCAAAATACCTAAACGCTCTGTCACTTTTTCCGGGTAAGCTACGCGGACTTGTTGCGAGTAGGAATTTTCCAGCACGCAGATGTTGGCGAGTTCCGTACTTGCGTCTTACCTGCTACACGCGTGCTACTTACCTGCTACTTGCGTGTACTCCGTGTGACCTGCGTGAGAGCTTTGAAACCGATCCGTTTTCAGTTACGAGCGACATGCGGGAGCTGCGAAGTAGCTGCGTTACAGCTGCGAAATACCCTCGTATGAGTTGCCTTCGAGGTGCTGCCGCTAAGGGCCTCCTTCTGGCGCTCTACGTGTACCTCCGCGGGCAACCCCCGCGACTCACGTGGAACGAGTTCTGCATGCTCAAGGCCTTGTCACACTTTGTCTGGGAAAGCATTGCGGGTTGATTTGCGGGGAACCATTTTTGCGACCCGGACCTCCCAGCAGTTGGCCCGCACCTGACAGTATATAGTGCGTATCTCCACAGCAGTTACACGGAGGTGCGCACGAAAGTCTGATTTACCCGCAGCCAAGTTTTGAGCATGACCAAAACTTTTCCGGATGAGTCGCGGGGATTGCCGGCAGAGGTCCACACAGAACATCAGCAGGAGGTCCGTAGCTGCCGCAAGTCACAGGCAGTTGACCCGCTTGAAGTACGTAAGTTGCCCGTGGATCTATGCTTTTGCGCTGGAAGAGCGTGTCATCTGCATGACATTCAGTGGGACATCATTCTGCCATATCAAATTCCTTCAGAGGAATTCCATCACCGAGTTGTCAGCCCTCACTCGCCACCATGCGCCTACATGCTGGTCAAACGGAATGGACGTAAGCAGAGCGTAAGTAGCACGTGTCCAGGAGGTAAGACGCATGCGAAACTCGCCCAAATCCTTTCCCACCTGCAAAAACTGTCCTGCGTGCTCGAAAATCTCCACACGCATCAAGCCCGCGTATCTTGCCCGTAAAGATGCATGTAACAGGGCCAAAACTTGGCTGCGGGTAAAGAGGACTTGCATGCGCAACTCCGGGTAACTACGGGTGAGATACGTGCTAGGTACACGCAAGGCTTGCCCGGAAAGGTGTGACACGGCCTATAAGGAAGGACTTATGACAATGAAATACGCCTCCCGAAATTGTGGGGCCTAATTGTAACCTAAGTTTCCTGTCCTTTATGAAAAGGGACAGTGATCATTCAAGCATGAAACATCTTTGGACTTTCTGATGTCATATTTATGATAAATGAGACTTTAGGAGGTATCTTTATACCTATATTTTTTTTCAAAATTCCGACAAAAAATTCATTTTAGGGCCACTTTACAAGTGTACCGTTTTATTTGGGATGCCATTTCAACTACTCCGCTGCATGTACTGTAATTGACTGCCCACTGTGTGTTGTAAAGAATGTGTTAATGCTATCAGCAGGCTATTTTATCACACGTGAACAAAACAGAGTTAAAATGAATGAAAAGAATCGTTCTATATATCAATTAATATATTTTTTTTTCTGTTTCATACTAGATACAGCAGTCACATGGTGCGAATTTAGTGAGACTTGGTTGACAGTGCACGCAGACATTTCTGATATGCTGATAGATATCATTGTGGAAAGTTCTCATTCAAAGGAGATAATTATTTAGTTTAGATTCTCGTCTCTCATTGTAAAGATCCAATATAGACCTAATGGGAGAATCACACGATATGGTTGAGGTATGTCAGTCGCCATAGCGACATATCTAGTTGTTCATGTAATTGTTTGTATTATAGACTGTCTGTAATTTTACCTGTAATATGTGTACAGAGAGATATTGTGAAGCAGTTATATCAAACTGAATGTGCCTATATGATCCTGTATTCCCCTTTTCAAAAGAAAACATGAATAGGAAAAAATAAGATTATAAATGCATCTATCTTTTAAGAATAAAGCGTTCTGTCTAGCGCACAGATTCATTTATTTGAGAGATATTCCAAACAATGGTATAAGGAAACGAAATTGTTAGAGTGCAAATTAAACGTACGCGAAAGAGAGGAAAGGATGTGACGATAAAATTAGAATGAATGAGAAGTTAGAAAAAAACATTTTAGACGGAAAGGTAGGGAAAGACAAGAAAATGAAAGGAATGAAGGCTATCGGATGCAGATTGCTGCAGATAGCTGCAGCTGACGGAGGATCATAGTTTCCTTCTACATGTATTTGGTGAAAGCTGAGTTCAAAAAGGTGAACAAGCGAACGAGTGGAAATCTGTTCCACCTACATTCGAAATTACCAGCATTTTGTCAAACTGGTTACGATTGCTGTCTCCAATTTCTTGTTTATGTTGTTAGCAACCACTTATCAGATAACACGAAAATCTAAAGTCTTAACTCACAAGAGTTTGAAACGAATAAACAAATACATCATGGAAGGGTCAGTTTTTCAGATTCGGGTGTCAATTTCACGCCGTGACGCATTTTGATGGCAATCAAATCCCCGATGAAGATATCAGGACCTGCGAGTGACTGTTTGCTTTGGGTTTTTTTGTTCTCTCTCTCTCTGTTTGTTGATTGGTAAAAGGGTGTAACACTATTGGTATCCAGCTACCGTTGGTGTCACTCTTTCAGGAAGTAGCTGTAAGCTTTTGTTTGTTTGTTGTTGTTGTTTCTGGTTAGTTTCCGGCGTATTTCTCCAGTATCGTATTCTCAAACACAGAAATTCATTCGCTTATACCGAGGGGGTGCTTAAGGGTTAAGACAATCCCGTCCCCTTGAGCGAAAAATAGGAAGTACTGCGTAATCATGCAGGAATAGGTTTTAAGTGCAGTTGCTTTTCTGGTGAAACTATATCTTTTAGTACAAAATTGTACTGTCTATTGTTGTTTTTTGTTTTTGTTTTTTTTTGTAATGAAACCATGAATTTCCAGTATGGTAAAGCCAGACAAAATCAATCGACTGGTTTTCAACTACGGAGTAGTGTTTCCTGACCTGAGCAAGTTAATGGAAAGTAGATGATTATGAAAGTGTCAAATGCTCACCGCCTTAACTTCAAACTTTGAAATCAAACTGTGGGTTTTTGAGACTTTAATTATGCGATTAGGCCTATTTCACTGTCCCATATACGCAAAGTTCAAAACGTGCTAAATCAGTTCTTCTTTCTAAGTAATATGACTCGAGGTCAAAACTTCCTGTTTTAATTTATATCACTCTATTATGGAAAACCAAAGAGTTCTGATATGGGACATTAGTAATACTCAGTGGCGGATCCAGGCTAAGGCCTAGTGCCCCCCCCCCCCTCAAAAAAAAAAAGATGGAAAAAAGACAAAAATTGTTATCAAGTTATCATGCCTCCTGAGTTAGCTCTTGATGTGTGTGTAATAGATCTCGCTTACGTTTAATTGGAAGAAAAACCCAGTAGTGTGGATTGGGGGAGACTTTAATGTCCCAGACATTGATTGGAACGTCCCATGTCGCAAACCGGGTCCTGAGTGCAATTACCCTGCAGAACTAACGAATGAACTACTCAGTTTGTTAGATGATTTCTCTCTCGTTCAGTTAGCACATGAACCGAATCACAATCATCAAACTAAATCATTGAGTGTTCAAAACATTTTAAACCTTCTGTGTGTTTCAAATCCAAGCTGCTTCCAGCCTTTGAAGACAGAGCCTGGAATATCAGACCATTTTAAGATAATTGCTGATGCAAGCACAAGACCATGTACACAGAGGTCCGAACGCAGAAGGATCTTTCACTGGCACAAAGCAAATGTGGAAGGCCTTAAAGAGGACCTCACCCAGTTTCGAACCAAACTTGAGGGTAACTACAACCAGTCATCTGTAAACGAGAATTGGGAGGGATTCAAATCTACACTTTTGGACTCTGTGCATAGAAACGTACCCTCATCAATCAAATCATCCAGATTTAATCTTCCATGGCTGTCAAGACCCCTGCAACGATTAATTAGGAAAAAGAATAGAGCTTTCTACACTGCTAAATCTACCAACTGTGAACGACAGTGGAAGCGATATAAGTCGCTAAGGAAGGAAGTCCAACGTAATCTAAGAAAAGCAGAGCAGGAATATCTCTCGACAACCATTTTTGAATCTTTACAGACTAATGTCAAGAAGTTCTGGTCATTTGTGAAACACCGTAGACGGGAATCATGTGGCATCCCAGCCCTAGTTAGCAACGGATCCCTGGTTAGTAGTGCAATTGATAAAGCAGAGGTACTTAGCAGGCAGTACCGATCTGTCTTCACCAAAGAAGACACATCCTCCATTCCTTCTCTAGGACAGAGTCCTTACCCAGCCTTGCCAGATTTAGAAATAAGCACTAATGGAATAACAAAACTTTTGAAGGATCTCAAGGTTAACAAAGCTCCTGGTCCTGATGGAATCAGCCCCTATGTGCTGCAGATGTGCGCAGAGGAGATTTCTCCAATTCTCCAAATCATTTTCACACAGAGTATTGAAACCGGGAAACTCCCTAAAGATTGGAAAAAAGCCAACATTTCAGCAATTTTCAAAAAAGGCTGTAAAACAGATGCTGCAAACTATAGACCAATCTCCCTCACCTCGGCTGTCTGCAAAATACTTGAGCATATCATCTACCGACATGTCATGAATCATCTCGAAGAGTTTAATATTCTAAGTGACAATCAGCACGGCTTCAGAGCACGAAGATCATGCGAAACTCAACTATTGTCCACAATACACCACATATTAGATGGAACCGACAGCACAAAACAAGTGGACGCAATAATATTAGATTTTGCTAAAGCCTTCGATAAGGTGCCTCATCAACGACTGCTCCGTAAATTAAAGTTTTATGGAGTAAGAGGCCCCCTTCTCTCCTGGATAACAGCTTTCCTTACTGACAGAGAGCAGTCTGTTGTCATCCAAGGCAAGTCTTCTAAACCCATCCATGTAGACTCTGGAGTCCCTCAGGGCACAGTATTGGGACCTCTCTTGTTTTTATGTTACATTAACGATCTGCCAAATGGTCTGACGTCCAGAGTTTGCCTCTTCGCAGATGACTGCCTCTTACTACGCCCCATTAAAGATACGAAGGATTGTATTGCACTTCAAAATGACCTTCACTCCCTAAAAACCTGGGAAAGAAAATGGCAGATGAATTTCAAGCCAGAGAAGTGTAATGTCATGCGATTCTCAAGGAAACGATCACCCGTCCTCCATCGCTATACACTCTCGGGCCACACCCTTAGAGAAACAAATCAGCATAAATACCTAGGAGTCACCCTCTCATCAGATATGAAGTGGAACAGTCACATAGATAATATCTCGGCAAAGGCCAACAGTGTTAATGGGTTCATCCAAAGAAATCTCAACAATGCCCCAACCCATGTAAAAACCCAAGCCTACAAGAGCTTAGTTCGACCTCATGTGGAATACTGCAGTTCTGTATGGTCCCCCACACAAAGAAAAACATCGATAAGATCGAGGCCGTTCAACGTCGAGCAGCTCGCATAATCACAGGAGACTTCAGTAATCACAGTTCTGTTTCTATTATGTTAAGGAACCTCAAACTACCCCTTCTCCAGCACAGAAGACAACTCAACAGCCTTGTCATGTTCCACAAAATCATTCACGACCATGTCGACCTAGACATCAATACCTTCTTGAGTTTCCAGAACTCTGTCATAAGCAAACGGATAAAAACTAGGAGCTGTAAACCTAAACAACTGGTGATTCCACGATCGAATTCCCAACCCCATCTATCCTCATATTTCCCCCAAATGGCAAGAGAGTGGAACAAATTGCCTGAAGAACTTACATCAATAACAAGCACAAATGCTTTCAAAACAGCTCTACAAAAGCATTTGCATTTGGACTAAACAACGCTCCAGTCACAGTCACGTTCTGAGTGATGCTCAACCTGAGCTTTTCAGAGTAACAGATCCAGATCCAGATCCAGACGTGATGCGTGACAAGAGCGTTCGCGTGATCGTTTTCAACCAGTGTTAATTTTCCAGACTTGAGGAAGTAAACTGAAGGTAGATACACATGTATCACTATGGTAAACCATGGAGTTCTGACATGGTATATCAGTATAGCTATCAACGAAATCAATCCACTGATTGTTTTCCTGTTACCAGTATAATGTCTGCTGAGTTAGCTCTTGATGTAGGCCTAAATGTATCTCGTTTTCCTGTTACGTGACAAAAGGGATGATTTCAAGGAGCACGCAAACAATTTGAGAAGGATGCCAATGTCGAAAAGAAAAATGGAATATTCCAACATTAGCATTTCAGTCTCCAAAAGATCGCAAAATGTGGGCGGGGTTCAGAAGCGTCGTCAGCTGTTCATGATAGTCGTTTTTAGTTAGGCGGTGATTTGCACACAAAAAAAATGACGTTTCTCGCTGTCCTTTTCCGCACTGACTGACACTGGGTCGTCATTTGCTCATGAATTGTTTTCGAAAATGTCTTGAAAGTTTCGTCATATTTCTCGCGATCTTCGTAAGACGTGCGCGCTGTGTGCAAAATCTGCGTGAAACACCAAACAGATCCCGAAAATTTGGTGAAAGTCTCGCGTATGTATCGCGAAATATTAGCAAAGCTCTTCCGATCATTTTACGACATATCCACGAATTATTCGCGTATCTATTGAGATATTCTCACCAACATTGTTTGGGGGCAAATCAGCACCCCTTAACGTCTGATCTCTATAAAGCTCGTGACCAAGGTGTCTGACCTCATAATGGCTTAATTTGATTTGATTTCAATTCATTTCATACTATTACGTTTTCTACAAATTAAAATCGAAGCATACATTTACGCATCAAACAATCATATGCTAAAAAATTCTAAAGACCCGTGTATAGAACGAAATGTTCGATCAATTCCACAGAATACACTTAAAATTACTCTAGAGTATGCACAAATCATATTTGAAAATTGAGGCAATGTGTGAGGGAACCTAGAGAAAATTAATTGCTTCTTGGGGTAGCTATAGGTCCTCAGAAAAAAAAAGTCGGCAAAATCACACACACGCACACAACAAGCGTGCGTACATACACGCGTACACAACAGAGAAATGAAAAGAACAGAAAGGAGAAGAGAACAATATATTGACTAGGGTACAACTCAAGACAGCTAGCTATCCTCATAGTGGTCAGATTTCGTCAAATCAAGGATGTACTAGAAGCGCTAGCCTTTTTTAGTACCTCCTCGCACAAAGCAAAGATGGAAGTCTGTAATGCTGCTCTTATCTCTGCTCAACTCCCACGCTCACAGTGGTAGTGCCAGTTGACTTGAAGCATATGATGGCGACAGTAAGCGTTGTTGGTTTTTTTTTTTTCATTCCAGCAAGAACTTTCAATGAAGTAGTCAAAACGTTAGTCATTGTTTTGCTTTTGTACCATGACAATGCACATTCATGTCGAAGAAGAAACTGCTCTGTATCCAACCGGAAATGTAATTGTTTAAAGGACACATAGTTTGGAAAGCGACCCGATATTATTGATGTGAAATATATAAAAACCTTTAGGGAATGAAGCATGCTCTTCTTAATTTGTGGAAACTGACCGTTACCTACAATTGTCATGATTACACTATAGAGAAACAGATAGATAGATAGATAGATAGATAGATAGATGATAATATAGATGGACAGAGAGAGAGGGAGGAAGTGAAAGAAAGAGAAACCAATCAAAGTGCCTGGTTTTATCACGTGATCGAAAGTTTGTTCGCACTGTATCGTCGGTGATGGCGTCCTTTCAAACAAATCATGGCAGGAAACTTAAAGTAACAATGAATTCGGGTACCAGCATTTCCGTTAATCAAAGATTGTGTTGAAATCATGCCCATATGCTGTAGAGTATGGGGAGGTGTTTTCCCATATCACTTCTTTAAAAGAACAAATAAACGAGCAAGGAAACAGTTTCCGCCGCTCCTAGCAAAACAAATGCTTATATACTCCAGCTGAGACACGAATTCGGCACAGAATATATCTGAGAGCTATAGAGAGAGAGAGAGAGCAAAGATTTGATCCACGATGAAGACAGCTGCAGTGCTAGCACTCATCTTGTCCGTAGTAGCCTCCACATTGGCCTTGTTTCCCTTCCGAAGACCATTTCACCATTGGCCTCCACGCGTAGGTCGCAATAGAGATGTCGACGACCAGCCCAACGTGGTTCTCCTCGTCGCTGATGACATGGGCGTCGGTGACCTGATGTCGTACGGCCATCCGACACAAGAATTTGGGTTCATCGACCACATGGCGGCCAATGGATTGAGGTTCACCAATGGGTACGTCGGCGACTCCGTCTGCACCCCAAGCCGTTCGGCCATCATGACAGGTTGGTTGATGGGATTAAAACAAAAACACTCCTAGAGTCGCTCACATTTCGTTCTCTCTTTTCTTGTTCTCTTTTTCTCTCTGCATCAATGTGCCTCAATCCAATTCAGTTCAATTCAATTCAATTAATTTCAATTCAATTCTTTTCAATTCAATTCAATTAATTTCAAATCAATTCATTTCAATTCAATTCAATTCAATTCATTCAGTTCAAACATATTTTCATCGTTATATATTTCAGTTGTTAACAAAAACATAACATACACTTCACTTTCTTGTACTACTCTCTCTCTCTCTTTCTCTGTGGTCCTGAATATGGGGGGGGGGGGGGGGGGAAGGGAGGGAAACACAATAGTTCTCACCCTCAACATTCCCACAGGATAAAGAGTTATATACAGTATTCAAAGTGACTTGCCCCTTTGATATTATTGATAGTGATCCTGTTGAGAGAATCTCTTGAAATCTCGAATGATACATTGTTGGAACGAAAATATAAATGAATGAATATGGAGAAGGTGCCCAAAGAGTTTTCAGGTTTTCTTTCTCTCAAACTGCTTACTTTGACTTCGAATTTTCACATCCTTCTCATTCCTGTTCATCCCATTCCTCCGAAGAATTATCAACTATTTCATTATCTTCCCTTTTTGTAAAGGTCGTCTGCCAATTCGCATCGGCACATACGGTGAGACTCGTGTTTTCCTGCCTTGGACCACGACCGGACTGCCGAAGAGTGAAATCACCATCGCTGAAGCTATGAAGTCGGCTGGCTACGAAACGGGCATGGTTGGAAAATGGCATCTCGGTAAGAGGACGCTTTCATTTGACAAAGTTTGCAGTGTGTCGATATTATGGTAACACAGCTGTAAAATGATTTCCATCCTATTAAGATAATGATAATGCCGAAATTTGCTGCCTGAGCATAGTTCTACAGAGTAGTTCATAGTGTTTATATGAGTTCTCAAGGTCTGATGGGCAAAATGTCAGTTCATTCAATTTCAAGTTGATTTATTTCATTTTCAACAAATACAATCAGGAGCACAATGAAATTTTCGCATATCATAGAGATAATGTCATGAAATCGGTACAACAGTTTGATGAACATAATAGCATGCAATAAAGACACAGGTAAATTATTAACAGAGATACAAATAATTGTGATATCATTATGGTAAAGTCAGAAACAAAACTGCTGGGAACCAAGGGAACTGCTAAAAAGCAGAGCTTGTAATATGAAGTCCCCTCATAAAAAAGGTGGAAATATAACATTTAACATTGCCTCGTGAGCCAGCCAGGAATCATGGTTTAAAGGCATTCCACACTTGAAGAAGTAAAAGATAAGTAATGAGAACAAACGTCAAAAATCCTACACTACGGATGATCAAGGTGCCCATCGTTTGGTATTCAAACGATTATTGTTAGCACGTGGCAATGTTAAGTCAACATTTTGGTGTCCGCATTTTTTTCTCACTAGAACTGTCCTTAGCCCAGCGTACATCATTACATTCACGTTCAGTAGTTTAATTGCATGCAAGGTCTATGAAATATTGCTAAATACTTGTGTTTTTTTTTCTTTTTAGATCTTTAAGAATTGCTAAAACTCATGTCAAAATGCTTCTACCTTTGCTTTTGCTCTCCTGAGAGGAACATTTGCTAAATTGTCATTGTTTTAAAAAATGCTCATTAGATGCTGCTGTTTTGCTAGCTTTTTCTTGAGGTATATACCTTGAGATACATAGTTTTTGGTAAAAAAAAATTCCATCAGAGAATCAATATCGCAAAAGAACAGTGAACAGACTATGCATCACTATCACATGAATTTTCATTATCATCCAGTTGTTATATTAAATTGTTATACAGTTATCATTATTATCATTACTATAATAACGATGATGAGGATGATAAAATAATGGTATTTTACAGGCAATTATTATTATCACCATCATCGTCATCATGGTCGTCGCCCTCTTTATTGTCACATCATTCTCAAACTTAATTTTTACTCTCTTGGTGGTAGGTATCAACGAGAACAGCCCTGATGACGGAGCCCATCTCCCATACAACCACGGCTTCGACTTCGTCGGCCACAACCTTCCCTTCACCAACAGCTGGAAGTGTGACGACACTGGGGTGAGAGTTCCGTTTTTTTGTGTGTGTGTGATTTGATTTGATTCCTGCATTTCTTTTTCATACAAAGTCAGAACACAAAATCAGTTAAACAAAGATGTTGAGTTATAATGCTTGAACAGAGGATATATACATAGAAGCAGGTAAATGGTTGACTTTAATGTACAGCTCTATTTCTTTTTAGACAATACAAGATAGAGACTGGTTAATGTTTTTTAACGCGTTTCCACGTCCCTGCTAACAACAAGAGACAAATCAGGCGAACATGTTTAACAGAAATGCGGGAGACAGTTATCATACGCATATGTTTCACGAGTTGTTTTTACTGAAACTGACTAATTGCCCTTCATCGACATGAATAAACACCGATTATTCACTGTTTTAGTAGTAACCATGATAAAGATACGAAATATAATAAAAAGTCATGGGTATACATACTCTGGCTAGTGGCATGCATGCCATTGTTTGGTGAAAACACAATCTTGACAAAGATTAGTAAATAAGGAAATAAAGGAATAGAACCAGCACTGGCTGTCGAGCGGAAGCTCGGTGGTCTAGTAGACACGACGCCTGTCCAGTAATCAGGAGATCGTTGGTTCGAATCCACCCCGAGTGTCATTCCATCGATGTTTTATCAAAGCTTCTACTAAAACACTTACATATATATTTCTTAGTTTTCATCTAAATGAGGTGTTTTTTCGGCTAAAGTTTGCTAGGGCATTAGAGATATGCGTATTTAAATTATACATGCTTGTAAAACTGTTTGTCTATCAGTCAGTCGGTGTATTTGTATCATTTTTTATTTTGCTTGCCGGTGTTCTAAGTGTTTTTTTTACCGAAATTGTGAAGAGCGAGGCCAAGGAATCTACCCTTGACTTCTTGTACTGCATTCGTTTGTGGAAATATGTAGAGAGAGGCGTGTTACATCTGATTATTCAGATGAGCTTTTCAGACCCAGTCGGTGACGAATCAAATCGTCTTTCAAATTCAGAAAGAATATACTGTATCTGTTGGTGTGTACATTTTCAAGACCGGATGAAAATATATGTCTTGTTTAGCATACTGCCGGAAGAAATAAAAGTTAAACAGTTTATGTCTCATAATTAAAGTAGCGGACGGTGATTTGGCTCAGTCGATAGCGTCTCTGCCTCCAGATCCAAAGGACCTGGGTTCGATTCCCGAGTCGCACTCAGCAATGTTGTGGGCAAGCATTCTGCCCCCTCTATAAACGTAAGAGACAAAACACCCTGTCCCTCGGATAGGACATTAAATAGAGGTCCCGTGTGTGAATTACTAGCCACCACTCACTCATGTCAAAGATTCCACTTCAATCATTCATTCATCGAAAAGAGCAGGGTGCTATCCCGGTGAAGTGATCCACCTAACTATATACCCACAAAAGAAAATGGGCGAAAGATGCCGCTCCTCGTGGTTCGCCCAAGGTGACTAGCAATATTTAGCGAACGGCATCAACTGGGCACATTGTGCAGTACGCTCGAATGAATGAATGAATGAATGAATAAATGAATGAATGAATGAATGAATGAATGAATGAATGAATGAATGAATGAATGCATGAATGAATGAATGAATGAATGAATGAATGAATGGACGAAAGAATGAATGAGTAATTAAAGTGAAACGAATGCGTTTGCTTGGATGGCAAACATGACCACATATACAATCTTTGATGTTTTTGTGTCTCTGTGTGTAATTGAGTCTTCTGTCTTGAGCACATTTCTGTAGCAAAAAATGCTGACAACTGTTATGCCAATTATGACGGCGTACACTGAAGTCTGTTGTCCACAAGCTGTTGATTTTCATTACGCATTAAATAAGATTTTATATGCATTATTCTTTGTATTCCCTTCGAGCTACGATGAGTCCATTTCAACATACCCCCTGATTACAAATGTTGATAAAGAGGGCAACACTTTATCAAAAACAACGACAGCGAAAATGCTAGTAATTCCCTGTGGGCATTGGTATGGAGTATAATCAATTCGTACAGAAAGGAATCTCGGAGATATAATGCGAGAAGAAACAGTTATGTAACGGTTTACAAATCTAACTCTATATTAGGGTAGGATATTCGGACTTCGATAAACCAACCTTCAGTAGTTTGCTCGCTAGCCTGCGTCCACTCCTGTGGACTTCTTCAGGCCAAGAAGTCCTGCAGAAGTCCTGCAGAAGTCCACAGGAGTGGACGCAAGCTAACCAGCAAACTACTAAAGGTTGGTTGAAGCCTGAATCTCCTATTGTATCATTTGTATGCTCTCCCGAACTGTTGAAAGTCTTAATTCTGCATCAAATCTATCTCTATCTCCGTTAGTGAGCAGCATTTTGTACGTTCACACTATAGTGCAGAGTAATTATCCTAAGTTATGATCCCCTCCTCCTCCCCTTCCATCTCTTCCTTCCCTTCCCCCTCCTCCCACGCCTTCCCTCCCTCTCCCCCTCCCCCCTCCCCCACGTGTTATTAGGATTCTCACTCTGTGTTGATGAAATAATGAAATCAAATTTCTGGAAAAAGCAACAACAAGACTTTTTAAAAGCATTATCTACCATATGCAGATAAAAAAAACCCCCAGGTTTAGTGATTCAAATTAGTTCTGAAATGTGAGTTAGGGATAGAAACAACCAATGTAGAAATGTTTATCAGTATAACCGGTGTTAAGTATTCTAAATATACAAAATGTGAACAATAGCTTTATCAAAAATTGTTTCTAGAATAAACCGTCTACAGCGTACAGTTATAGCTTATCGAGAAAAAATGGTGATACGTGTATCTTCATATATTTTAGGCTTTATACGAAATCTTTATATGGTAGGATGTTTTATAATACAACTGACCTATACACATATGCATCAAACTGTGATAAATCGAACATTTCTTTAAAATCACCGTTCCCAGTGGTTAACAGTGGCTTTAAGAAAGGTTCTATCAACAGAACAAAATACAATTCCGCCCTTACGTTTGTTTCGGCCAATAGCTTCACTTGGACTTCCCCAATACCCAAGCCTGCTACCTGTACTACAACGCCACCCTCCTGGCTCAACCGTACCAACACAAGGGCTTGACTCAACTCTTCACCAACGACGCCGTAGACTTCGTCAGAGACAACCGGGACAGTCCGTTCTTCCTCTATGTCGCCTTCGCTCACATGCACACCAGTCTCTTCTCCGACACCGAGTTCGAATGCACGTCTCGTCGTGGTAAGCCAAATAGTAAAGCTGTCCGGTGATGGTGAAAAGGAACAATATTTGTGTCATATTCATAACGTAATCATCAATAAATGGTCAATCAACGGAGAAAGAATGATATTAGATTCTTAACAGCTGTATATTTGCAAAGTTACCTGTCACACTTTTCCTTAAAAAAAAAATGAATTTAAATGTTTAAGCTTCTACCAACCTTTAATTGTAGTGGGCAAGCTTTCGTCCTACTCCTGAGGACTTTCTCAAGCCTTATGCAGTCCTCAGGAGTACAGGACGAAAGCTTGCTCACTTCAATTAAAGGTTGGTAGAAGCTTAAACATTTAAATTTATTGTCATCCCCAGCCAATGAAAGTTTTTAGTATCGAAAATAAGAATAATCAAAAAGTTAAAACTTTCTCCTGCAGGTAAATCCCTCATGGAATGCACCCTTCGGATGAAACAGTTGCAGCTGATATATTATGTATAAATATGTTTTAGATGCAAGATTTGCGCGGCAAAAAGTCGGAACGTTGCGCTTGCTTTTTCATTCCAGGTCGCTACGGAGACAATCTCCGAGAGTTGCACGATGCTGTGGAGAAGATCGTCACAGCGCTTGAGGACAACGACGTCGATGACAACACCGTCGTCTTCTTCATCTCCGACCACGGCCCTCATCGGGAGTACTGTCTGGAGGGAGGTGACGCGAATGTATTCCAAGGTAAAAGGCAGCACGGTGCATGGATAGGCAGAAAACGAATTGTCACTTTTTTCATGTTATTTTACTTTTCTGTCCAGGAATAACAAACAATGGCGGCGGTTAAATGAATCCGAAAGTACACAAAACACGACAACAAAAAACAAAAATGACAACAAACTATGCCTGAGGATACCTGATAGTACTTTCTATACATACCTGAAGGTTTGGTGCTGTAATTATGAGTACAATCTATTACAAAAATGAAAACGTCTCGTCGTTCATTACGTGTCATTTCCCACATTTCCCCGAATGTTTACTTGGTTTTTTTTTTTGTCTTTTATTGTACCTTGCCATGTTCACATCTTTCTCTGCACAAAAGCTAGTGACTCAGTATCAAGTTCATCCTCTCTGTTGTCTTGTCAAGATAGGTTGACTTTGCTAATATATAATTTGTATCGTCGTAATCGAAAAGTAAAATGGGACGACTCATAAAAATAGACAATTGTAATTAAAGCAATGCTGCTGGTGCTATTGGAAAGGAAGGTGAGCAACTATAATGGTGCTGATAATGTTAAACATGGTGCTATAATGTTATTGTGTAGCCACCATTAATGTTGTTACCAATATCACCATTGTTATTGTCATTTAAATAAGATTTCTAAATAGAAATTGTAGTGGAAGTAGCGGAAACACTTCTACCTTGTTGCAGTACAACTGTATCATCTTTGCCATCATCATTGTCAGAGTTCATTGTTTGAAAAAATTAGCATCATAGGCAGCGTTACGAAAATCGCTTTTATTCATATTCCTTTTCCTATATGAAAATAATCTAATGCCATAATTTTCAATCACCTTTTTGATTGGATTTGTGTTGATCTTTTGAATTCTTGCTCCGGGCAGGTGGGAAGTCGCTCTCCTGGGAGGGTGGACATCGCATTCCTTACATCGTCTATTGGCCAGAGATGGTCCGTCCAGGAGTCTCCAACGAGCTGGTCACGTCCATGGATATCATAGTCACGGCCGCGGACTTAGCGGGGACCAGCCTCCCGTGTGACCGCATCTACGACGGGAAGAACATCAAAGACGTCATCCTGGACGGCTTCTCTTCTCCTCACGAGGCGTTCTTCTACTACTGCAAGGACACACTGATGGCTGCCCGAGTCGGGCAGTACAAGGCCCACTACCGCACACAACGAGTCCGCTCGCAGTCCGAGTACGGCGAAAGGTGCGATGGGGGATTCCCCCTCGAAGACTATTTCGACTGCAACGAGTGCGATGGCGACTGCGTGACTGTCCACGATGTGCCGCTTCTCTTCGACCTCTTCCGGGATCCCGGCGAAAACTACCCGCTCGATGTCAGCGGGTATGCCGATGAACTGGCTAATATTCAGCAGGCAGTGAACGCGCACAAGGCCGCTATGGTGAAAGGTACACCCCTCCTCGACCAATTCGACCACGACATCGTTCCCTGCTGCAATCAAGCTACCAACTGTGTCTGCAATTACGAGCAGAACCCTCAGCTTCCGGAATGCTACCAGTACCTCGTAGAAGTGGCTGCCCGTAACGCTGCCGCTGCCACAACCGCATCCAATTTGGCTAAATGATCTGGCATCGACTTTTGAGCATCATTCAGAAGCGACGTTTACTATCTAGTTAATAAGTCATGCAATACCTTAGGGTCATGATAACAATGTAGATCTGGTAACCATTGTTTCGGCTGATACCCCTTTCTTATCAAGGGAAACTGCACCCATGTCCCTCTGGCGTAAATTTATTGGCCCTTATAATGTTTAATTCTTGATGATAAAATCATAATGTATGTATGCCATAGTCGTAATCGAGATTATTTCGCCATACAACCACTCCTTGTCACACCTGTCTCGTGAGGCAGAGTCGTTTGCAATTGAGACTCTCAGTGAGTGTCTACCCTTTTATCGCAGCTTACATCAAGCTGAAAAAAAAATCACCTGTTTGTGACATTTTGAAATAATTATTCAAGATATATAGTACTGAGAGTTCGCGTGCTGTGCTCTTCAATTATTTTACATTAAAAAAATGTCCCGTTCTTCTGTGCTTTAAAGGTCTTGCCTCATCTCATTGGTATTGGATAGATGAATAAAAACACATGCATTCTAATGCTTTGTGAAATGTTTACATATTGTTTCTACTATCCTGAACACTTCAAAATGGGATAGAAAGATAGAGTAAAGCCGAACAGGAAAAGAATGAATTGAGAGAGAGAGAGAAAGAGAGGGAGAGAGAGAGAGAGAGAGAAAGGGGAGGGAAACGCCCTCTTTTCAGAGGAGAGTGGGAGAGAATATTATACTCACGATTTATGAATGAAATTACAACAAATCAAAATTCGGTGTGTACATGTACAGAAATAACCATTTCATTTTCACATGTTATGTGCTTCACGCATGTTTAGGCAACTTTTTCACATCAACAAACAAAATTCATCTAGTCGGATCCAGACCAAGGTTTGATTCTGTCGTCGGGAATATCATTAATGTTTCACCTCGAAGATTTACTTCGTAACATCTAACACTATTTTCCGTTGGTGAAAGGCGAACGAGTACATCATGGACAGATGGGAGACAATATTTTCAAATGTTTGACCTTCAAATTACGGATGATTATGAAACAATTATTGTTTACTCTGACTTTATTAATAATGGTTATTATCCTCGTTCATCAGTATCAATGTACTTTCCAAAATGAGTCATTCAGCAGAGCACTGGCTTTTCCTCAAAAAAGTACTGTCATTTTGTCCTTTAAGGGGAATGTATTGTATTGATGGAGATGAGAATTGGGCTTTTAACTTTTTGTGAGATACTAAGAAACCACTAAAGAAAGTAGCACAGAGCATACCATTTTAAGAGGAATTCAAAGCTTATTAGATGAAAATCGGTTTGAGAATCGATCGCTGAGACATCCAAAAACAAAGTAAAACAAAGCGATCCTAATAAAAGGTGGGTCCCGCTTTATAGGAATGCTCTTTTTTGGATATCTCAGCCATTTTAAGACCAATTTTCATCAAATAAATCTTAAATTCCTCTTGGAATTACATGCTCTTTCATACACTGTATTTCATGAGAGCTTTTTCATTATCTCACCAAAAATATTAGGAACCTGCAGTTCTCAACCAAAACTATACGCTCCCTTTAATGACATAGAGTTTGTTTATTTTTTATTCATTGCGTATAGAATGGCGGCTTTCCAGCAACACTCGCAAGACACAATAACCGGCGAAGATCATACTCTACAGTCCAAGGAACAGTGTTCCGCCCTTACCGAATGACAATTACATGCCAACGCCTGCCATGAAAAAGTAAAGCAAAAAAAGAAAAAAGAAAAAAGAGAGTTTAATTGTCTCATTAATCAAACAAATGCACGCATCAATTGATATACACAAGCACACGGAGAGTTTGCTACACACCCTCTGGCTAACTTCCAGGGCCCCGTTTCATAAAAAAAGTTGATAAGATAGCAAGTCTAATTGCTGTAATGGCAAGTGTCATGGCAACGGCAAGAATCCAGCTTCCAGATTTCCTGTTGCTATATGGGAAGTTGCCATTCCAGCTACAGTTGCTATCCTAACATCATTTTTTGCATGAAATGAGGTCCAGGAATTACACTGTAATTGTAAACATACACTCACAAGTTAACTTTTGGACTTGCACAGCAATTTATTGTACATCAATATAATATGCCTACACAATAACATACATTTTTTAATGAAAAAAAACCAAAGAAACCCAAACGACATCTGTCAGGTGGAGAGCCAGACATAATCATAGATCAATCATTCATCCAAAACACATCAATACGTTTCCGTATGTCCATTGACTGACATCGAATCACAAAAGGGAGGCAACAATGGCGGGAACAACTAGCTTGTCTATGAGGTTGGAGTCAAAAGCCTAGAATAGAGTACAGTATTATACTGAATGTTGCTGTTGTTGTTGTTGTTGTTGTTGTTGTTGTTGTTTTGTGGTTAGTGGCGTTTTCCATTCTCTTCAGAATATTTACGCCAAGACTGAAAGACTCATTCCCTTTAGTCTTCGTTCCAGGCGCATGCTATATCATTTTAAGCGCTCAAGTCACATGTAAAACAAAACTGCTGGGAAATAACGGCAAAGTTGTGTTTGTTGATGTTTTCGAGTCACCAAGGCGGTATCGCGGGGGAATGATGTTTCTATGTTTCCAGTCTTATCTCTTCTGTTTGAGATTTATTCCAAAGACAATACAGTTTACACCTTTAGACAAAAACATATTACTGAAAGACAACTTTTAATTTGGGCGTCTCTGGAGACCTCGAATGTGAGATGGTTTATGAAAATTTCGGAAACGTTAGCCATTGTGAGCAAGGGTTCAGTGAGTCATGAGTCAGTGACTACACAATGTGGCTACTTATACTGCTCTATCACTTGAGTGTGTGTATGTGTGTGTGTGTGTGTGTGTGTGTGTGTGTTTGTGTGTGTGTGTGTGTGTGTGTGTGTGTGTGTGTGTGTGTGTGTGTGTCTGTGTGTGTGTGTTTGTGTGTGTTTGTGTGCGTGTAGTGGGTGTGTGGGTGTGTTTCTCAGAAGTATCCAAACAGTCCGGAAGACGGGCAATGCCGAATTTCATAAGTAGAATCGTCGACCCATTAGTAGCTGCTTCTGTCGAGACATTGTGGATTGTTTCAGACGTGATAGTAAGTTAACACTCTTAATTATAATTGACTGAGTGTCTGAGACACGTGGTAAAAATAAAAATAGGCCTATATATGACAAAAATATGACAACTGGGTAAAACTAACGAGAGATTCAATCTATTTATTGTTTGATGTCCCAGTAAACCATCTACGATTATTACTTCAGCAAGGGACATTTTTATGTTATTATCGGTCTTGTTTTCGTTTGAGAAATCCCTATAAATCATAGTGTGACTATTCTAAAATTACATGAGTGCTACTCATCTATGCAGATTGTAAAGGGGGTCCAGACCCATTATAAGGGGGCATATTTTGGAGAGGACTTTACCCTTTACAAACAAAAGACCACTCCGAGAGAACAGACCTCCGCCACGCAGCCGTGATTTAAATATCGCCATTGCATACAAGCATACAGACTGCATCTTCAACACAGGTATAGGGATATCCAACCAATACATGAGATGAAAATGTAATCATTCTTTGTTGAGTTCTTAGGATGTTAAGGTTATATATTGTCCTTTATGATCCTGTGACGTTTGACCTCATAACTGCCAATTAATTGTTCCTTTCTTACGTTATCATTTACACATCCTGCAAGTTAGGTGAAAATCCGACCATCCGTTCTTTAGTTATTGGAGGGTTAAGCTTATTTTGTGTCCTTTACGACCCCTATGACCATTGACCTTTAACCTCATGACCCAAAATTTAAACTGTTACTGTCTTACATCATTATAAACACACCCTACAAGTTTGTGGATTGGGAAACTAAGCTTATTTTACGTCCTTTATGACTCCTGTGACCTTTGACCTTTGACCTCATGATCCCAAAATCTAATTGTTTTTTTTCTTACTTGATCATTGACAGCCCGTGCAAGTTTGAAGAAAATTGGTCAATCCATTCTCAAGTTACATTGTGCACAAACAGACAAACAAGCTCAACCGAAAACGTAACCTCCGCCGAACGTTGGTTTCATCCCCTGACGGAAGTAATCAGCTCTTATCAAGCTGGTATTCTTTTTTTTTTCACGGAATTTTTGTCGATTATTGAAGTAGCCTGGGAATGACAAAATTGTCGCGATCCGAATGGCCCATTGAATTTACAGGTTATGTTTTTTTTTTAGTCCTGTGGGCAACTTATATCCCAGTCAATGGCGACAGAATTTTACAATTTGGTGTACAATTGAGAGGGGCGTGGGTGCTCACGCTGGGAATACCAGAGCAAATTTTTAGGGGTCCGGATGGGGAATCCCCGGTTTCTCTGCTCCACGTACATGTATTACCCTTCACTGTAATCATAGCGTTTCCTGTTTACAATAAAAGTACATAAGTCATTAGTAGGTTGTCATTAGAATACTGTGTGTACCTAGTTGTACTTGAAAAGACTATGACAAGAAGTTCCACACAGCACAGCACCTGTCTGACATCTAAACCACAGCAATCTGAATCATCTGAACAACTACTCCTTGACCGGAACACGGAATATATTACAGACGTTGGATTCTGAGACAAGTGGTCAACTTCGTTCCATCAAGCCTCATGGTTCTTGGTAAGCGAACTGCGTTCGGTGCGTTCTTGTGCGTGTGTGGCGATATCTTTGAACTTATGCACATACTGTACATGTATATCCATATATCTGTTCTAGTTTCCGTACATAATGTGTACAGCGTTTCCGTGGTGCTATTTACCGTCTATTTTCACAGAGTGACTCCATTAGTGAGTTGAATACTCTCGCTCGTGGATCGCCTTGTTTGAACGATGAACAAACATTCACAAACATTGAATATCCACGAACATTGAAACAGAGTAATATTAACAGAGACGATTATAATACAAACAAAATCGGTGATTGCAAAATACATAACATGATTTTCACTAGAAAAGCCGTAAGAGAGCGCAGACCTCTGCCAAGCAGCCTTTCCCAACCCATACACACGTGCATCTTGCTGTTAGTCATCACAATGTGTTTCATTTCCAGTTTTTCTGAAGGGTTAATACTTATTCATTAAACAATCTTTATATTTATATTTTTTTCTTTCTCTCTATTTACGTATGAAGATATTTATCTATTTATCTGTTTCTAATTACTCAATTATTTGATTAATATCTCTCTGAGGGAATCTAAAATTCACATTTCCTCAAATTAAAATCGTTAAACAGTGGTGGATCCGGTGCCAGGTAAAAATGGCAGAGGTAAAAATGGCAGGGGTGAAAATGGCAGGGGTAAAAATGGCAGAGGTAAAAATGGCAGGGGTAAAAATGGCAGAGGTAAAAATGGCAGAGGTAAAAATGGCAGAGGTAAAAATGGCAGAGGTAAAAATGGCAGGGGTAAAAATGGCAGAGGTAAAAATGGCAGGGGTAAAAATGGCAGGGGTAAAAATGGCAGAGGTAAAAATGGCAGGGGTAAAAATGGCAGAGGTAAAAATGGCAGGGGTAAAAATGGCAGAGGTAAAAATGGCAGGGGTAAAAATGGCAGAGGTAAAAATGGCAGGGGTAAAAATGGCAGAGGTAAAAATGGCAGAGGTAAAAATGGCAGAGGTAAAAATGGCAGAGGTAAAAATGGCAGAGGTAAAAATGGCAGAGGTAAAAATGTCAGAGGTAAAGTTGTCAGAGGTAATAATGTCAGAATTAAAAAAGTCAGAGGTAAAAATGTCAAGAGTTAATGTCAGAGGTAAAAATGTCAGAAGTAATGAGAGCGATTTCGTCAGAGGTAAACCTATGAAGAGGTTTTGAATAATAACCTACCCAGAGCAAACTGTATCTATCGAATTAGCAAATCCAAACTGCATATCTGAAGAATATTTATGGAATTACGTCTTTTTTTTAAATAGATCACTCTTATTATTCTGAGTTTGATTCAAGTGCAGTGGCGTAATCTGTCTTTTCAGAAGAATATTAAACCAGCTAAGAGCCTAGTAGGCCTGTGGGAAATTATTATTATTATTATTATTATTATTATTATTATTACTACTACTACTACTACTACTATTATTATTTATCATTATAAGGGAGGTTCCAACAATGCTGCAAACCCCTTAAACAGTATAATCCTACGTTGTTTCGCCCAGTAAAGAAATCACATACGTACACACACACACACACACACACACGCAAGAACCTTTCTTTTGGTATAAACATAACGTAGATATACATACTCTCACATACACACTCTTACACAAACGAATTCCGCTCACGTCCAGGCTAGTATATTGTCATTATTTTCCATTTTTTAACTGTTTAGTGTAAAGAAATGAAGGAGACATAGCCGAAGCAAACCGCTAATTTTTCACCTGTTCCATGTTAATTTCTCACATTCAGGTTTCGTAGGAGCCTATTTATCTCACAAGGCCTGATCACGACATAGTGTAGAAGCAAACATACAAAACGTAAAAAAAAAACCAAACTACAGCAGATGTAACGGCAGACATAGGTAAGCTCTTGCAAAATATTTGATTACATTGTTCAGGTATCACATTGCGCAAAAACAAATATCTCAAAAACAAATATATGCCTATTAAAACTGGAGACGAACATTAGCAATAAACTGTTCTAGTGAGAGTAAAAACCGATAGTTTGCCATGGGATTTCTTTCAATTATTGTTGAACGAATCCGCAGGCGAAAATAAAAAATAAATGTTTGATGCTTTTCAAACTTAGCTGTTGCTCCAAAGTCAGATTCCATTATGATTAACGTAGTAAATTTATCAACATGGTGTGTTGGTGAAGATTGGTAGATTCAACCTCCTAAAATGACGTTGTTCCCTCGTTATACAACAACAGTAAGAAAACTTCACTAAAAAGTAAAACGAATCTTTCAGCTGAAATTACAAAAGGAGAGTAACAAAAATATGCAGGCTTAAAATTCGTTAATATTTTGAGCAAAAATATGGATATATCCTGGTGTCAAACGAAGATTTTACCATTCTGATCGTTAAAAACATTTCATTGGATTCACAAACATATTTTTTTCGGGGGGGGGGGTTAAGTAGTATGTAGCACAGGAGTGTAAGAACATTTGGGGCTCGTGATTGACTTCCAGATTTTGATTTATAATGTATGCATTCAAAAACTGTTTACAGTGACTATACAGATTGCACCATGTCAGTTTAAAGGTGAGAACTAATGCTACTCGTTTTCGTGGGAAGTCGCTAAATTTGGCAGAGTTTGTACGATACATTATATAGGGCCATTTACACTTGCTTGGAAAGACCACAATGCTACGAAAACTGTGGCACTTTGATGATTAGATGCAAATTAATAGATAAACAACAATATTACGGTGAGCTTACACTATACAGGGTGGCCCCACAAATTTGAACTGCAGGTTTTTAGGACTTTGCTGGGACAAAATGCGATAGTATTTTAGCTTGTTGGGTGGAGCATCCATTCTTAATTGAAATTACATCAGAAAACGCAGAGGTTATCCGTGAGAAAAAAAAAATGCAGGAAAGTGTAGGGGAGACCGGGAAGAAATGGGACATTTTTCCATCATCATGAAAGATTCCTTGTAACTTTTAAAATATTTTGTCAAAGTAGGTCATAATCATAATTATGTAGTATAGGTTCTAAAATTTATAGTAGAATAAACATTTCCGTGTAATTAATGATTTGTTTAACCCCTAATTTTGGGGGAACTGGGACATCAAGCGGGGAGAAATGAGACAACCTGGAGAGAAATTGGATAACCATCATGACCAAAGTAGGATTTACATGTGCCGCGGGGAGGACTCTGCCCTATTAAATTTCTCCCAGTGGTAACAGAAACAGTAAAAGATCCCTGCGAATGTTTCATACCTGCATGTCTGTTATCAAGCAATTTTATTTTCAGAAGTTTGCACACTTATTAAAATACCTATAGGACCTACCAAATCTATAGTAAGTTTGATATTTTACTGACAAGATACCTGTAGAGCTGTATAGTGGTTAATATGTCCATTTTCAGGTGTACCGAGGCTCATCTTTTTACTGATATACTTTGATTGTTGACTGGCTGAGCATTTTTCAAGTTACATGAGTGTCCCATATTTCTTCCCGGTCTCCTCCGTGCTTTATTTCAGGAGAAGGCACGAAAAGCGCGTATTGCGAGAAAAGTGTCAGAAACATGAAGAAAAAAAAAAACCTGTCACTTTTACCTCGTCCTCTTGCATTTCTACCACTAAATTTTTAGTTTTATCTTTGGCATTTTGACCACTGACATTGCGACCACTGACAACTTTACCTCTGACATTTTTACCACTGACATGATAATTATTTACCTCTGACATTATTACCTCTGCCATTTTTACCTCTGCCTTTTTCACCTCTGCCATTTTTACCCTTGCCATTTTTACCCCTGCCATTTTTACCCCTGCCAGTTTTACCCCCTGCCATTTTTGCCTCTGCCATTTTTACCTCTGCCATTTTTACCTCTGCCATTTTTACCCCTGCCATTTTTACCTCTGCCATTTTTACCCCTGCCATTTTTACCTCTGCCATTTTTACCTCTGCCATTTTTACCCCTGCCATTTTTACCCCTGCCATTTTTACCCCTGCCATTTTTACCTCTGCCATTTTTACCTCTGCCATTTTTACCCCTGCCATTTTTACCCCTGCCATTTTTACCTCTGCCATTTTTACCCCTGCCATTTTTACCCCTGCCATTTTTACCCCTGCCATTTTTACCTCTGCCATTTTTACCTCTGCCATTTTTACCTCTGCCATATTTACCCCTGCCATTTTTACCCCTGCCATTTTTACCTCTGCCATTTTTACCTCTGCCATTTTTACCTCTGCCATTTTTACCTCTGCCATTTTTACCTCTGCCATTTTTACCCCTGCCATTTTTACCTCTGCCATTTTTACCCCTGCCATTTTTACCTCTGCCATTTTTACACCGAACCGGTGGATCCAGAGGGGACGCGTCGTTCGCGCACCCCCTCTTTATCTTTTAATAAAAAATTAAAAAAGGGAAAAATGGGGGGGGGGATGGTTGTGTCCCCCTTTAACTTTCTACAGGCCCCTCCCCATTACGGAATTCCTGGATCCTGCCATGACTCACAGGCTGACTGTCGAATGGTATGACAGCAACTAAAAAAAACCACCCACAATAATAAGATGACAACAAAATCATAAGCTTGCAACTGGTCTTAACTTAAGATTTTTAAGTTGTTTTTGTAATAAACCTCATTCTATAAGATTCCTGAAAGAAAGTTCGTAATTTTGTTTTTGTTGTTTAACGAGGATCAGTTTAAAAGCTCTTAGCCGTTCAGAATCGTGTTGAGCACATTTAGCAAATTACACAATACATAAATCTTTCTAAACATTAAAATCACTTACCCTCAAGGATTTACATCGGATTTTTTTCTTAATAAAGAGTACAATTCTTTTAATAGATAACCTCTCCAGTTTCCAGCCCTTTTGCAATGAAATCAAAATTTCATTACATCTGTTTTTAATTCCTATGTTTTCCTCTTGAATGGAATTTGATTTTTTATTGTACAGCTATAGAAATGCTGTGTTGTTGAATGTTGAGAGTTATGTTTGCAATTTAACTGAGTAAGGAGGACTCTCTGGACACCGGTCTGATCTCTAAAAGTCAACCTGATCTGACCGTCCAATTTTGTTATAGGCCTATGATATATAAATCATCACAGACGAAACGGTCTCCTTACCAAACCTTCAAAGTTTACGAATGGTTTTACACACGGTATTTACACCACAGTCACATACTATACGGTTCTTATCACTGCATTGTTTCTTTGAATCTTACATCCTCACAGATTCTATCAGCGATGGCGGGAAAATTTAGTTTTTCGGTCGATGAACATATGGCAAGGGTGAGAGAAGAGGACGAAAAGATTTGCAAAAAGATAACTGAAGAGAGCAAGAGACGCATAGAGAAATTTGCAGACGAAATAAGGGCAAAACACAGTATACTGTCTAACAGGACTTCTGTCCGCGATGAAGGTAGGTTTGATATACGTACAATGCCTTTCGTAACCAGACATGATTACGCGTGTTTCAACTGTTACATTTGATCTTTATCATTTTCTCATATCCTACATTACGATGGTTGTCGTCTTCATCAATCAAACATTTGCCAGAAAATATCACATGGTATCAATTATCGTATGGCATGAACTTGAGTTCAGACAATGACACGTTGTCTATTTGTGAGCAATGGATTTGGTCCCCACTCATCAAGTTGCCTCAAAACAGACATAGGTTATCATGATTGTGTAAGGGCCGGTTCTCTATCGCTTTCATGCAGACCACCATAATATACACTCAGCAAAAACAAACAAACAAACAAACAAACAAACAAACAAACAACAAAAACAAAACAAAACAAAACAAAACAAAGAAAGTAAAGTCTTTTTCGAGTTCATATTTTTCTATAAGAGATTTTGATGAAAATCAATGTATTATATACCATATTAAAGGTAATTCAATTGCCTGTCAAGCCAATAGAAATTTTACGCATGAGTGAACACATTGGTTTTTGTCCTCCAAAGCACAAAAGTAAAAATTGCAAAAATTGACATGTTGCCTTTCATTTGCAAATGCCCTTCACGATAACAATGACAACAAAAGACCAGTTTAACACAATGAGAGACATGAATGAAATAGCAAAAATAAGTTTTTGTTCTCTTTGTTTCTTTATAACTTCCAACAAAAACAAAGTGGGAAACTAAAAGGGGAAAATAAGATTTTTTTTGTTAACTCAAACCTCAAATGGTATAGGTAGTAATATACACGAACATGATTAAATGAACATAATTTTTTATTCATTGTTTTATTTTTAAAGAATTCATTAGGCAAATTCAAGAACTAAACATTATTGACAATTTTCAAATTTGAAAAAAAGAAACAACTAAAATTTCTGTCATTTTTGTTATTTATTGCTTCTTCTCTTATTTAATTTAAATTTATAATTGACAGAAGACTCTTCATATTCCTCCATTATTTTTAGCCTTCATTGATTGTTGGGGCTTTAAAGATACCATAGAGATCAGATTTATTTTTGCAAATTAATTCATGTTGCATTTTGTGTGAAATTTGTTATTTGTTCTCATTGTTATATGGAAGAGCGCCTACGCATGAATGACAATTTGCTCAGTTTTGCAATTTTTCCTTTTGTACCCTGAAAGATGAAAACAAAGGTGTTCACTCATGCGTAAAGTTTTCCTTTTTGTTGACCTACCGGGTTGATAGCCAATTCAATATACACCATATGGTGAATAATACATTAACTTTTAGCCAAATATGATATGAGGAATATCATCTTGAAAAAGTGTTTACAGTGTACTTTCTTTTTTTCTCTCTGTGTGTACAAATAACAGTATTCTTTCTGAGCTCATTATGTTGTCTGTGCGTACTGAGTTGGTTGATCCGAGGAGGTGTACCTACCATTGGCGAGTTGGCCTACGGTATCTCTTTGGTTGATCTAAATGACTATGATCACGACAACTTTGCTCTCTCTCTCTCTCTCTCTCTCTCTCTCTCTCTAATTATTGTGAATAATATAGCCAATCTTACATATCAGACAATGAAGACAACTACAGCAGCCTACAATACTCTATTCACCAGGACAGGATAGACGCTTCGTGTTATAAAGTCAGTCTTATCATCATTATTTCAATCGATGAAAATTTCCTCGTGGTCTCGTGCTCTCCAGTAAATATTTATCCTTTGTTCATCAGTATCCTTCCCGTCTGATGAAAAACAAAGCCAAAGATCATCACAAAAAACCGTCGGCAATTCACCTTGTCCTATACCTCAGTCTTCTAGGCTGCATTTTTTTTTCATTCTTCAGAGAATGCCAAAGCTCCTTGCGAAGCGAAATCGGGTCAAGAAACTACTCGAGAAATTACTACCAGCGCTGCCGATTCGACCACTCCTACTACTGCCAAGACCTATGAAACAACGCTCGACTCACCATTATCAACGACAAGCAAAGATGCGGAACAAGAAGTTACGACGCCGGCAAACTGCTCAAATGCCAGCTGGAGCAGTAATATGTCAGATCCACAAAATCTCGTCTCAGTGGGCCTCTCTAATATAACTTCCTTGATGCCTGAGTCACGTACCAACGTGGTTGCTTCGATTGAAGGGGAGTTAACGACATTGATGATAGGTAATTCCGAAAGCCAGATGCTGTCGCCAATTGAAGAAGTAAAAATCCTCGGCATTGAGGTAGGGCCCCACGCGATTGGTAGGATCGAGGAAATAGATGAGCTCACCGCGACTGGTGCGTTAGAGAAAATAGCTGAGGTCACTGCAACTGGTGGGGTCGCGAATGAAGCTGAGGTCGCTACTACAACCAATCTTCTTGGTCTCTGTGGGCAGGATGAGTCCTCTGGTTCATGCAACACTCCAATCCCATGCTCCGAACGCCCAACGCCGACAGGAGAAGTAGCTGAAACTCCCCAACGTGTCACTGTAAGTTGCAGTGTTGTAATCAGTTGAACTGGGGATATTTAACATTGCTGTCCAGCTTCTTTCTTCTTGTTAATTTCGCTTGATACATTTGTAGAAACGACTTGCAAGAAACATGTCCTTATGAAATTTCATCATCTTAATCAAATGGGGTAAAACCACGTCAAAGTGGAAAACAATTCGACGTTTAACGTCATTAACATACATCAAGAATCAAATTGTGACCACATGTGTGGCAGTAAATCCTGAGAGATGATCTCCTCCTAGGGGAACGGGAAATTCTTTATCTCAGGAGTACTATAGTTGTAATTTGTTTATTAAGTAATACTTATCGCAACTTCAGAATGAGCCTTCCAAGCTGCTTTGCTTAGGATTATGATAATCAGAAACAGTGTGTCTTTTCAATTCCGGAAACGGAAGAAGAGTAAACTGCTGTTCATCCAAATGCGGTAAAATCGACTACAGCATTTCTGTAAATTAACACAGTAAAGCAAACTAAGGGGGACACTACTAAAAGCAAGCGACGTCAGTTGCTCCTTTTCAAGAAGTCAATGGATGCCGTGTTTTAAAATCGTAAGCATTTTCAAGTCTCTCACGGCATAGGCGAAGGAAGTGGGGGGGGGGGGGGCGCCCCCCCCCCAATCCAAAAAGTGTGTGGGGGGGGGGGGCAAAACGCATTTTTGCCCCCCAAAACCCCCCCAAAAGAGATAATAATAATGATAATAAAAATAAATGAATAAACAAAGAAAATAAAATAAATATGTATATATATGAATAAAAGGGGAAAAATATGGCTACAAACGGCAGCTTTTGGACTGTAAAATGTCAACATTTTCAAGCTCGCTCGCTTCGCTCGCTCGCATCCAGCAGTTGAGCCCGGTGCGCCTCCCCCTTAATTTCTAAAGCGAAAAACATAGCTACGACGGCAGCTTCGCTCGCTCGCATTGAATCGTTATGCCATTCTCCTAATGTTGCTGACAGTGATTGCCAGTAGTTGCGCCCGATGCCCCCACCCCTTAATTTCCAAAGCGAAAGATAAGAGCTACAAACGGGAGTTTGGGGACTGTAAAATGTCAAAATTTTCAAGCTCGCTCGCTTCGCTCGCTCGCATTGAATCGTTATGCCACTCTCCTAATGTTGCTGCCAGTAATTGCCAGCAGTTGCGTCCGATGCCCCCCCCCCCTTAATTTCCAAAGCGAAAGATATAGCTACAAACGGGAGTTTTGGGACTGTAAAATGTCAAAATTCTCAAGCTCGCTCGCTTTGCTCGCTCGCATTGAATCGTTATGCCATTCTCCTAATGTTGCTGCTAGTAATTGCCAGCAGTTGCGCCCGATGCGCCGCCCCATTAATTTCCAAAGTGAAAGATAAAGCTACAAACCCCAGTTTTGGGACTGTAGAATGTCAAAATTTTCAAGCTTGCTCGCTTGCATTGAATCGTTATGCCATTCTCCTAATGTTGCTGCCAATAATTGCCAGCAGTTGCGCCCGATGTGCCCCCATTTATTTCAAAGCGAAATATGTAGCTACACGCTCGCTTCGCTCGCTCGCATTTTATTGTTATGCCATTCACCTTATGTTGCTGACAGTATATAATTTGTCGATCGTTTCACACCGTCATTCCATAATCCATGTAAGGAAAACTTACAATGTTCCTCAATGACTGCGTTGTTGAATGTATCACATTCCGTAATGTATTGTAGTCCCATTATTGCTCACGCACACACGCACAAGCATACAGACCGTCAAAATCACTTTATGGTTCCCCCCATGTTTCGACCCACCGTACGCCACTTTTACATATATGTTATTATATATATATATATATATAATAGATGTGTGTGCGTGTGTGTGTGTGTGTGTGTGTGTGTATTGTGTAACATATGCATGGTCTAATCTTGAGCCCCCTCCAATGTTTGCCCCCCCCCCCCCCCCCAATCCAAAACTGCTTCCGGCGCGCCTGCACGTCACTACATTTTTGTTCCAGGGCTTCTGATCTTTTGCCTATGAGTTTCATTTCCCTATAGGGGTGCCTTTGCATATTCAAACAACTCCCTATTTTTTTTAAAACAATACTCGCAAATATGTTTCGATGATAATGTTGTATAATTATGTTATTCCTTGGTTTGGTTAGCTGTCCCATGGCTGCAGTAAAAGAGGAAGCTTCCTGACGTTCCCGGAAATTACAAAACTAGAGCGACTACTTGGTCGAGAGGACGCCTTGGGCAGGGACTGGAGGATGATCGCAGATCATCTGGGCCTTTCTCCTGACGACATAGCTTACATTCGGGACAAGAAAGAAGAGGTCAGCACAATCTTTGGTATGTGGAAGGAGTACGGACTGACGCGCGACGATCTCATCACCTTCTTGGAGAGCGAGAAAATGGAGCGCCATGACGCTGCCGACATTCTAAAAGGTAAATATGCTGTCCCTAGCAATTTCACACAGCGGCAAGCTGTGAAATAAGGTTATTATTGCATGTATTGGATGATTTTACACACAAGCATATCTTATGAACTATACTTCTTTTATGACAGTTGTATAACATAAATTATCCGCTAAACCTTCAGAGCATTGAATAAGAAATATCTTACTGACATTTGAAACATCAACCATGTCAACGATGGAAAATGCAAATGTAAGTAGTTCGAACAGTTTCTTTTTTTTAAACGAAAGACTCTGCAGATAGGTATCAGTACCAAGCGGACAAGCAAACTGTGGGTAAAAAATCTCCTGACTCATTGATAAAACTTTATTAGTTTTATGGTCTTTGTTTTGTTTTGATTTTTTTTTTGGGGGGTGCATGTTTGGAATCACATCGAAGGATGAAAAATAGGTCGTGATCTTGTAATGATAATGATAATGAATAACATGTATGTAGCGCTTAATACTGATGTTTCTAAGCGCATCGATCCGGAGGAAAAAAAAACTCTGTAAAAAAAAAAAAAAACAATTGCTGCATTCGAATAAGGTTTGAATGTAAAAAAGAAACCATGGACTTTGAAGAATATAATTGATTCTCTTCTTGTCATAACAGAGCAAAAAGCTTCCTCTGGAGCCCAGAAATGTGAATCAGAAGGCCTTCAAAGGCAAACGAGAAACAAAGAGGAAATTCTTACACGCGTAATGTCCAACAAGGAAAGCATTATGGTACCCCGCAGGAGTCGTAGTCGGCGCAGCCTACAGTTTTACGACATTTACTTATCCTGTGACGAAGGGGCCGAGAAAAAGTGTGCCAAAGAGGATTTCCTGAAAATATGCCAACGAAACGAGTGGTTATGCATTCACGGAGAATTATTTCTTCTCGGTCACCCAAAACGGGATGTGGTGAATGAGGCAATAGAGCAGAGCTCGTACATTGTGTTCCTGATTGGAGACGAAATGACAGAGGAAAGCTACCACGACCTGAATATGGCGTTCGAATACGCCTTTAAGCATAATGCGTACAGGGACGGAATGCTAATTCCCGTACCATATACTGAGAATGCGCAGCTTCCCTCCGATCTCAAACCACTCGTAGGAGGCAATCTTTACGACAGGAATTTTGAAGATAAAATGAAATCCATTATTGACGTTTCCATCAGAATGGATCGAGTCGCGGCGCTGCAGGCACAAGGTTACGAATGAACTTTGACGACGCAGCTGTCCTACTTGAGGAGTCTTATCTTCGGATTAAATATGTTCGGAATAACAATCGCCCCGTTGTTTTTTTTTTTCCGGACTTTGGAAAAAAGAATCCTATTTCTTTTTCGGACTAACGAGCCTTATTTCATTTTCGGACTAATTAACCTTATTCTATTTTCTCAATAACGAACTTTATTTCATTTCGGACTAACACTAATGAACCTTATCTCATTTTCGGAAGAAGAAACCGTCGGAAAAAAGAACTTTTTTTTTTATTTCGAACCATAACGAACCTTATTTCATATTCGGAAGGACGAACCTCCGGTCTAACAAATAAACCCTTTGACATTTTCGGATTAACGAAATGTTTATCATTTTTGCAAGAACGAACCTTTGGAAAAGCGAAACCCTTTTCAATTTTAGACCAACGAACTTTTTTTTTTTCAATTTCGGAAAAACGAACCTTCGGAATATCGAACTTTTGGAATAACACACCTTCGAACTTTCGGAATAAGTCAATTTTACCTAAGTCGAATTCAAAGGAATTAAGAAAAAAACCTCGAGAAAATCACATGAATGTTGATTTACACAATAGAATCAACACAGGTTTATTTCCATCCCAATAGATATTTTTTCTTCATCTTAATATCCAATTTTCAATTTTTACATGTCGACTTGTGGCAGGTTGGCTGCATGTATTCGTAAATACAGTGAATGCAAAAATATAATTAGTGCTCATCAGTGAAGTTTTAGATGAATTGGAAAATACATTCAAAAGCCATGATTTTCAAATAAATTGTTATTTTGTTATCAAGCCATACATGTCTCGTCATCGTTGATAAGAAGACTAGTACAATTTGTGATGTCATAGTAGGTGTGATATATACAGAAAAGTTAAAAAAAATTAATACACTCATTCACTTCATAGCTTAACTAGAGAGCATTTTGATATCTCTTTCAGGCGAAATGGGGAATAACATTACCCGTAGCATAATGCTTGTCACAAGTAAGTCGAAGGAATGGGTAATTTACATTTTTAAAGAAAATAAATGCATATTTATTGTTACAATTTTAAGTTTACATTGTCATGAATGTTATATGGGTGATCAAACGGTGTTTAGAATTCATAAAATGTATATTGACTCGTTAACCTCGAGAACTGGATGAACAAGGTTGCTACGGTACTTGCGTTTTTATGCTTAATGGCTAAAGGACTTTGAAGTAGATAAGTATTCTTTCTTGATAAATATTATACATTACAATTCCCATAAAGGGCGCATATCGTCACATTGTCCGCCGAGTATGGTTCATGTAATGGGCCTTGCTTCACAGCCACTGATCTCCATGTAATAGTCATTTCCATAGAGATCAGTGTTCACAGCGTTAAAACAATATAAAGAGGACGATGATAACGAAGATGTTTGAATGATACAGTGATAATGATAATGCAAATGATGATGATAATGATAATGATAATAATAATTATGATAATGACAATAATGATAAGAGTAATTAATCGTAAAAGGAATGCGAAGTGCTGTACCCGCCTTAACCGGATGCTCAAAGGGCAGTGCATTGTCTAATTACAAGAACAACTACCATCAAAGAAATGCCTAACAGAACAAAAACAGAACAAAACAAGGCAGAATAGAACATTAAGCATTCTCTAATATCCACAAATATGATTACAAATTTGATTTGATTTTTGTAGCGTTAGATGAGAGGGGAATTATAGAAGAATCATCATAATGCTTGATTATATAGAGTGATGAATTTGCATGAAATTTGTTATCAAGCCATACATGTCTCGTCATCGTTGATAAGAAGACTAGTACAATTTGTGATGTCATAGTAGGTGTGATATATACAGAAAAGTTAAAAAAAATTAATACACTCATTCACTTCATAGCTTAACTAGAGAGCATTTTGATATCTCTTTCAGGCGAAATGGGGAATAACATTACCCGTAGCATAATGCTTGTCACAAGTAAGTCGAAGGAATGGGTAATTTACATTTTTAAAGAAAATAAATGCATATTTATTGTTACAATTTTAAGTTTGCATTGTCATGAATGTTATATGGGTGATCAAACGGTGTTTAGAATTCATAAAATGTATATTGACTCGTTAACCTCGAGAACTGGATGAACAAGGTTGCTACGGTACTTGCGTTTTTATGCTTAATGGCTAAAGGACTTTGAAGTAGATAAGTATTCTTTCTTGATAAATATTATACATTACAATTCCCATAAAGGGCGCATATCGTCACATTGTAGTTTATCCCAGAAGCGGATCGGGGGGGGGGGGGGGGGGGGTTGCAATCCCCCCCCCCCAAAAAAAAAAACAAAAAAAAACCAAATATATATATATATCCGGGGACCATTTTTTTTTAAATCTTATCTTTTTTTTTAAACTTGTAATTTTATTTTTTTTTCTATTTATGTATTCATTTTATTTATTTATTATTATTATTATCATTATCATTTCTTTCTTTTTAGGCTGACAGTGCTTATTCCAAGGTCCCCAATTCTTTGTGTCTGTGTTGTCAACTGGCCTTACATTGCAGGAAAATGCAACTAAATTTTAACAATTTTCATGGGGGGTTAATTTGGCAATGACCTCTATACCAAAAATAGTGGTGTTTTAGACGCAAGAAAACGCCATTTTCACACACAGATTTTCAAAAATTCTCCCTACTTGTGGGAGGAGGGACATCCCCCTCCCACACCCTCCCCCCCTTTATAAAAAGCTAGATCCGCCCCAATCCTACTGTAGCTTGTAAATAACGAGAATCTATTTGTATCTTCCCACCCTTGTTTGTCATCCATTATTTTAGTTCTACATGTTTACTCTTGTTTATTACAGTTTCATTGCAAAACGTGCCTTTGATTCCGTCTGAAATAAAGTCGTGATTTTTATAGCATGAATTTAGAAATCAAGTGTATTGGTACTGTACTCGTTTGTATTGTATTATATTGTGTTGTTTTATGTGCTGTATAAAGTGATATCCCGGCTTACTGAGAAACATCCCCTTGACTAACAGCGTTTTTTTTTCTTAGCCATAGTGAAAAATTAAACCAAGAATTGAAGAAAACTTGTATTGTAAAATAGCATTAAAGCTTAAGTTTAAAGAGCCTCAAGTAAAAACGATATCGTAAAAGACTTACAACTGAAAATAAGAAGTCAGTCAGTCGAGATGGAATATCAGTCAAAATGTTAACAATAATATTTCTAAGAATGTGATTGTTCAAACTATGATCCACTGTAGCAGCACATTGGCCATTTTAGGCACAGCCTATATCAATGCTATTCAGATGAGGATACCCATTTGGTGGAATCCCTATACAGGGCTGCATTTCAATAGGCCAATCTTTGTTACAAATCTCCGAAAACGTGAGCATGTTGCCTACGGCTCGTTCGGAGATGAGATTACGCTAAAACACCTATTAACCCGTTCCATACTGAATTCTGAAATCCCCATAGACTTAATACACAGACCACCGGGTTCCCGTACGGAACGGGTTAATCAAATTCATACCTCTGGCTATATAGTTCCCCCGAATGGAGAATTCCTATAGTTGGTCGTCTAAACCAAGAGGGAAAAGATCAATCTCAACAAAGTATTGACCAATTTCTACATCATCGCCTTTTGATTACATCATTCGTGTTGCAAATATACCATCTAACTCCCTCAGTACAGAATTTCTCTTTCATATTAATTTAACGCCTTCTGTGCTAGTGAATTAAATGTGGACAGAGTTTGCACACAAACATATGAACATGTAATTATCGTGGCACACTTAGGCTTTTAATAGTATAATGTTATATCCTCCTTTTATATAACATACTAGATTCACGCTTCTTATTATTCCCCTCCTATCCAACTGCTTCCTATATATGGCACACAGACCAACTGTGATACAATAGTGCAGCTGAATACGGGTTATCCAACCGCCTTGTTTGTTAATACAATTGGAAACAGTATTTTTCCTGTCTTTGTTATGTTATTCTGTGTGTATTTTGTTCTTGCTAAGGGATGGCCATGTGTGTGCGTCTGGGGATGGGTGGATAGGGATTGTGAGTTCTAGCCTGTAAACTCAAATGTTGATGTTTTCTTTTTGATGTTGTTTTGTGTTTGCTATTGTATATTTCAAGGTGTTTTTGTATGATATATGTTTCTGTATGTTCCTATACCATATGTTATGTAACTGTTTTGTAAGATGCACGTACTCGTAGGAGAACAGTCTTTGGCTGAAGCAAGTGCCCGTGTGGAAATGAATGAATGAATTATTGTACTGCTACGTGTTGTGTTCATATTTGAATAAATTTCATTTTTTATTTTCTTTAATTCTCTGAATGTTTCAAAGTCATTGTGAATAATTCCGTGTGTTCTTTGACGGATATGAAAACAAACTTTTTCTATTGCGACATGACAACGTATAGTGAAAAAAAAAAGAATCGAAAACAACTCCATGTAAATAACATTTAAAACGTAAGTTTAAAGCGCTTTACGTAAAAACGACATCGTAAAAGAATTACAACTGAAAATGAGAAGTCAGTCAGTCGAGATGGAATATTAATCAAAATCTTAACAATTTCTGAGAATGTGATTGTTCAAACTATGACCCACTGTTGCAGCACATTGGCCATTTTAGGTACAGCCTATATCCATGCTATTCCGAAGAGGATACCAGTTTGGTGGAATCCCTATACAGGGCTGCATTTCAATAGGCCAATCTTTGTTACAAATCTCCGAAAACATGAGTATGATGCCTACGGCTCGCTCGGAGATGAGATTACGCTAAAACACCTATTAATCAAATTCATACCTCTGGCTATATAGTTCCCCCGAATGGAGAATTCCTATAGTTGGTCGTCTAAACCAAGAGGGAAAAGATCAATCTCAACAAAGTATTGACCAATTTCTACATCATCGCCTTTTGATTACATCATTCGTGTTGCAAATATACCATCTAACTCCCTCAGTACAGAATTTCTCTTTCATATTAATTTAACGCCTTCTGTGCTAGTGAATTAAATGTGGACAGAGTTTGCACACAAACATATGAACATGTAATTATCGTGGCACACTTAGGCTTTTAATAGTATAATGTTATATCCTCCTTTTATATAACATACTAGATTCACGCTTCTTAGTATTCCCCTCCTATCCAACTGCTTCCTATATATGGCACACAGACCAACTGTGATACAATAGTGCAGCTGAATACGGGTTATCCAACCGCCTTGTTTGTTAATACAATTGGAAACAATATTTTTTCCTGTCTTTTGTATGTTATTCTGAATGTATTTTGTTCTTGTTAAGGGTTGGTAATGTGTGTGCGTCTGGGGATGGGTGGATAGGGATTGTGAGTTTTAGCCTGTAAACTCAAATGTTGATGTTATCTTTTTGATGTTGTTTTGTGTTTTCTATTGTATATTTCAAGGTGTGTTTGTATGATAT
This sequence comes from Diadema antillarum, assembly GCF_040938485.1. NCBI lineage: Eukaryota > Metazoa > Echinodermata > Echinoidea > Diadematoida > Diadematidae > Diadema > Diadema antillarum. Next base: position 50,956 of record NW_027271547.1, read on the forward strand.
ATGTTTCTGTATGCTCCGTTACCATATGTTATATAACTGTTTTGTAAGATGCACGTACTTGTAGAAGAACAGTCTTTGGCTGAAGCAAGTGCCCGTGTGGAAATGAATGAATGAATTATTGTACTGCTACGTGTTGTGTTCATATTTGAATAGATTTTATTTTTTTATTTTCTTTAATTCTCTGAATGTTTCAAAGTCATTGTGTATAATTCCGTGTGTTCTTTGACGGATATGAAAACAAACTTTTTCTATTGCGTCATGACAACGTATATGCCCATATTACTAGTGTGCCTTTCATTTTAGCAAATTTCACCTCATCATTTGATTGTTTTTATACCTCAATGATAAAGTGCATATCAAAGTAGAAGCCGCGTGTTGGATTGGAATACTTTTTTCGAAGGTGTACAGAAATATGGTATACTCCGCATTGCTATTCTCTGCTCTCGAGGTGAACAACGAATGAAAATGTTTTGACTATTCTTTATAATTATAATTTTCTTCTAAGGAAACCCAAACAACAGCATCCCCTCACACACACATCGAATTTTCTGATTGATGTACCAAGATCGATCACACTGCCATAATTGGCAACCGCGCTACCTGAAACCAATGGAAAGTCCGATGAATTTTTCAAGGTTCCACCGAGAGAGGGGGCACTTATGCTTTTACAATGTCGTGAGGATTGGTAGATCAATTCTGTTTTGTTTTTGTCTTCTCGCTGAAATCACTTCCTAACTCATTTAGGGAAGGAAGCCCTCTCGGGCGAGTATGGTTCATGTATGGGCCTGGCTTCACAGCCACTGATCTCCATGTAATAGTCATTTCCATAGAGATCAGTGTTCACAGCGTTAAAACAATACAAAGAGGATGATGATAACGAAGATGTTTGAATGATACAGTGATAATGATAATGCAAATGATGATGATAATGATAATGATAACAGTAACAATAATTATGATAATGATAATGATAAGAGTAATTAATCGTAAAAGGAATGCGAGGTGCTGTAAACAATACCCGCCTTAACCGGATGCTCAAAGGGCAGTGCATTGTCTAATTGCAAGAACAAACTACCATCAAAGAAATGCCTAACAGAACAAAAACCGGAACAAAACAAGGCAGAATAGAACATTAGGCATTCTTTAGTATCCACAAATATGATTACAAATTTGATTTGAATTTTTTAGTGTTAGATGAGAGGGGTATTATAGGAGAATCATCATAATGCTTGATGAGAGTGATGAATTTGCAAGAAATTTGCAAGCCTGCATTCATCATCAGCATGTATCTGTCGTCTTCATTTTGCATTGTCATGGGATAATGTCGTATACTTGAATTAATCGCATACCTGTTTCAACCGCTAGATAACATATTTTTTTTTTTACATATTCATGTTCCATATTCCACATTTTCATACAAGTTTTATATTCCATTTGGTTTTGAATAGAAATGTTTTAACACAATGGCAACAAAATTGCACAAATGTATAAGGACGTAATTGACGTGTAATATGAGGAACCCACTATATTCAATCAGTTTGTTCACTTGATTTTGTTACATTTATATGAACAGAAATGCAGTAACAAGATCAATTAAATCGATCATTTATGATTATCATTATCAACTTTAGAAGTATTACAAGTAGTAGTAATTCTACTGTTGTTATTAGTTGCATTTATTCTTCTGATGTAATGTCTCTAAGTGCTTTTAATTGTCCTTTAATTATTGATTTTTTTTTTAATAGGAGGGGGTGGTAAACTAAAGTTAACCAAAAGTACATACTGACCATAATCTTCAATATAATTGAGGGGGTCGGTGCAATATAGTGCAAACCCACACTTTTGTCAAAATTGAGTTACATGTATTTTCATAATCCTTATCGTTCACTCTAACCTCCGTGAAAATATCATATTTGAATTCAACCAATAAGATGGTAAAATGCATGCATTCATATATATGTATATATATATATATATATATGTATATATATATATATATATATATATATATATATATATATATATATATATATATATACATATATATATATATATTGAAATAAATTAGACTTGAGGCGGACGTTGCTCTCGATCTTGTTCTCGATTTTAATCAGTCGGCCTGTCATCAGACCTTCATCAGGATCTGGGATGTGTACAATTTGACGTGATGTCCTGCATCACAGCACCGTGAGCTCATCTGTGTTGGGCTAGCTTTTTATGTCCTGTCTGGTCATGACTGAGTATTCTGCTTCGGGTGTTCTGCTGTGAGGTCGATTGATTAAAAGGGAGAGCAAGATCGAGAGCAACGTCCGTAAGCCTGAAGTCTAATTCATTTCACTATAATGCTACCCACATTCAGGCACCGCGTACGTTTGGGACTGTAAGACTGCCTACACCCCATCTACGGCGAGTCAACGCCAGTCTGATGAAGCCTACAGACAGTAGGCTAAAGCTCACGCAAGGTAAATAGTTTTCTTCGGTTGTGTATAAAGGAAATTTCCCCTTAATTATATCTGGCAATATATATATATATATATATATATATATATATATATATATATATATATATATATATATATATATATGTAAAGAAAACAAATATCTATCTATACAAGGACCACATTTCAAGCCAACTCTTATAAGTACCTTTTTATAGGTATATGGCATATGACATATGGTGGTGTAGTTTATTTATCGCAGTCCCTTTTATATTCCTTATGTCTATGGCAAGACTAGTCTCAGAACACTACATGTACTTGCATACATACATGTATATATTTAATTTGTAAAAAGTCAGTTGAGAGACAATGTAAATGACGTCACGTGCTCACAAAAGCTCGAGTTTCGGCATTTGAAACAATCAACAGAAGAGTTGTTGACCGTACACATCATTGATTAATAAGCTTGTTTCTAGAAAGTACTCAGAACGTGATGACTTCCCGTGACGTGGGTGATCTTTACAAGTCCTTAAAAGGTTGAGAGAGAGGGCTACGATTATACTTTTCTTTAAAGTTGACTCCCTATACTACGATTGTTTTCCTCCAGTGGTCTGTTCGATCACGAGCGCATAAAATTCGATTGTTTTCGAACAATCTAAAGGGATTATAGCTTAGTACGTATCTCAGCTGGCTCTACCGCGGAGTGATGTCACTGGTATTATGTGATTTGCGAGTGACAACAACAGTCACTCCTCCGTCCACGAGCGTATTTCAGTGCCAGCCAAAATTCGTGCATTGTCACAAAACAGCCAACGTTTTGACCATTTGAAGACGCTGCTGTTTCGTGCTTGCTCATATTTACACCACAAAGAACATCAGAATCCATCAGAAATCCATCAGCAAAAAAGAAAACAGAAAAAAAAAGAAAAATGTATAGAAAAGAGAGAAAGCTTCCGACGCAACATTTATTTCCACTTTTGCTTATAAACATTAAGCAAGCTGCACACGTGGAAGATGGAAAATACGTACACACGTTCGATGTTGCATAGTGCCAAAATGACCACAACTCTTACTACTACTCCACCTTGACATTGCAGACAGTTATTTCCACGCTGCAGTCTCCTTATCCATCCATCGATGGATGACGACATACGAACTTTATATTTTCATAACTCTTCAGTTTTTCCCCTATTTGCCACAAAACATCACTAATGCGTACTGCTATCTTTGCATGCACTGAATAAACTAATGAACATTTATAGAGCGCCTTTTCCATCCACTGGAAAAGGCGCTCTATAAATGTCTACTACTATTATTATTATATCTGAGGAGGATTCCTGTGTAAAAAGTATCGTATTATGTCAACATGACACTGACAACTTAGTTCACCATACCATGTGTCCATCTTCCGGTTCTCTCTGCTACTTAAATTATTTCGATGCCACTCCCTGTCCCTCTTCCGATGATGACAAATTAGTAATTACAGTGTAACTACCCTTACTACTACTACTACGACTACTACGACTACTACTTCTACTACTATTACTACTACTACGACTACTACTACTTCTACTATTACTACTACTACTTTGACTACTACTACTTACTACTACTACTGCTACTACCACTACTACTACCACTACTACAAGTAGTAGTAGATGGCCAACTACTACCATTTCTTTTTACTATACTACTATACTACAATTACTACTACTACTTATACTACTACTACTACTATACTACTGCTTCTTTTTCTTTTTCTATTTTCTTCTTCTTCTTCTGCCGCTGCTACTACAACTTCCAATACCAGGCCCTACCGCTACTTGTGGTGGGGCCAATAGTAAATATGTCCACCCCTGATTCTTCCGTGAGCAGCACGCTCCACTAGCTCTAATTCCTTGCTAGGCTTCGGTGCGTCTAAAGATGAATCGAAAGAAGTGAGGTCCTTGAGGGGAAACCTCGCATGGATTAAAACTTTCTTAACTGACTTTAAAAAAAGAGTTTGTGTGCTTGAGAGAGAGAGAGAGGATGGGGGGGGGGGGAGAGACAGGGGAGAGAAGTGACAAAAGAGAAAGAGCTATTCGAGGAAGAATTAAAGTGTTTTTCACGTTGCAGTCATGTAATGGAATGAAGTCGTTCTCTTCTCATGTGTAGTCTGCTTTGATTGATACGTACGGATTGAGACAGCGTGAATAGGCTCTTCAAACAGTCACTTTCGCAGATCGTTGAAGATAGAATGGATTTTGAGCCGCAGTCTTACATCTGGAATCATCACACCGTATCTCCATGCTTTTCGCTGTCACCCTTTGGTCCCTTAAAAGACAATGTCTATAAGCTTATATAGTGGAGTTGCCTCAGTCACGTCGCAGCACCATTTTAGCGGACCTATAGAGTTAGTTCGCTTTGAATGCCTTAAGTGCCAAAGCTTTCAACCTTTTGACGGGTCTTCGACCTTTTGACGGGCCTTCTGCAGAAGAAGACTCCTCAAAAGGTCGAAAGTTTGGCATTAAAGGCATCCTAAGTGAACTGACGCTACGTCCGCTGGTCCCTCTTTCCGTCGCTAGCTATCATATATATATATATATATATATATATATATATATATATATATATATATATACATATACATATACATATACGATATGATATTTATGTCATAATATATAAATGTATATGCGTGTGGTATGTTTGTATCAACTCTTTTCTCTTTTTTTCTGTTTTACTCTTCAAAGACTTTTTTTTTTCTTTGAATTCTCGAAGTGGGCATAATGACTTTTTTTTGGACATTGACCCTTCCCTATCGATTACTCCACGACGGTTGCTGTTGAGCAGTATTCCTCATCTCTCCCAGGAGAGGAATTATATTTACTTCAAAATACACCACACAAGGTTTATAACAATGAACATCATTTAAACTCATAGGCATTACGTAAGTAGCATATTAAAAAACAAAACAAAACAACAAAAAACAAAAAACATCTTCGTCGGTTGATATTGCAAGCATATTCAATGGTTTGTTTTGAAAGCGAAATATTAAACTCGTGGCAGCGTTTGCAAATCTTTATCAGAAAATATTTCACTATAGGGGGATTAGATCGTTTTAGATCATTTTTAACCTACTCACAAAATAGATCCGAATTAAGAACAGGACAGATACAATCACGGGATTTAAAGCTCTTTAATAACCATAGATCAATGCTGAGAGCTGTCAGTAGCGAATCTTCCGTGAGTGCATGGCAAAACCTAAATGTTTGTCCAACATCTATGCGAATGTGATTAATCTCTTTCCCCACCTTCCACCCCCACCCCAGCAGAACAGTACTTTAGAGAAGAATGCATTTCAATGGCAGATGTTGTCTATCTATTCCCCATTAAAAAGAAGGGGAAAACAAAACAGTACAAAAGTCTCATCTAGGTCTCAGTGTCTGCTTTCTTTCTTTCATATTTCATACAGACGACTATCTAATCAACGAGACATATGAATTCAGTTACTTAGTGGCACCTTGTAACCTATTAAGAGTCTCTACCTTTAAGGTAATAGTTGAAGGATTAATGGCGAAAAAGGCAAGTTTATGTTATCATTCAGTGAGTTAATTTTGCTCCTTTCATTAATTTCATTCCTCGTACACCCTGTAAAATCTAAATGGTTGATATAATCGTGCAATTCTTCAGAAAAGTTTAGTAAAGCGTAGCTGAAAATGTCGATATACATTACAGTCTGTACAGAAAATGGTGCAAAAAGCTAAATCAGTGAATAAGTCCACGTAATCAGGCAGGTCTTTTTTACACTATGCGGTATAATAGAGGCTTTTAAACTATCATCTGAATAAGAAAACTGTTCTAGGTATGGCTCAAATTGAATTCTGTTTACTCCTCTTTACTAGCTGGGGGATTCAAGAAATGGATAAAAGATTAGTCGCTCCACGATATTTCTCTTTTTGGATCGGTGATCGGCAGCAATGTGTTCCCCTTCACCTATTCAGTGAAGCCATCAAGCGGGAACACCGGACAATTAAGTGACCCTTGACGAAAAAAGAACTCATGGACGTAAACACTTCTTATTCTAGTAATCTCTTTTCATGCGTTCCCAGGGACGTAATCTGTTCAGGGTCTGTGGGTGTGATTGCTGAAAGAAAATGAGAACGAAAAAGGGAAAAGCAGATGAAAAGATTCTTGTCTCGACCTATGGAATGGGATGGTTTGGCGCTGTACACAGATTTGTTTTTCTCGTTTAGACACTATTATACCTCCACCTGAAAGGGTGAAGGACGCTTAATGTCCTTCAAAGATCGCGTCATTGTGATCATTATGATCAAGTAGCGATGAAATCGTTGTATAGATTTTCTTGGTAATAAGTCAATGTAAGCTATACCTGAGGTGTAGTTGAATAAAGTATAGACTTTGGGCAAAATTCCTCAGGGTACCGAGTGGTCACTGCAATTTGGAAAAAAAAATAGTACTTTCCGCTTTTACTTCATGTGTAAATGTTCACTATCAATTTGTTTTTGCATAACGATCACCAGAAGATAAACATTTTTTGTTCGTTTGTTTGTGTGTTGTATTTTTTCCTTAACATTGCAGTTTTGAACTGTCAAAATCAAAGAAAACCACAGCCCCAACATAAATGCTAAATGAGTGAAAGCACCAATAATAGGATAACGCATAAGTTGAAGTTTGAGGAAAATCAGACAATCGATTCAAAAGTTATGAATTCTTATAGTTTTGGTGCCATCATCGCTGGATGGGAATAAACTGCTACAGTCATGACGTCCTTTTTTAAAACAACAATATGCAATATGAAGAAAGTTTAAGAAGACACAGAATTTCATTATTTCTTTAAAAGTACACATTCCATTGATACTGACATACCATATTAAGGATAATGTTGTTAACCCTCCTTTCTGAAAAAAAAGAAGAAATCGAGTGGTCTTACGTTATGCAAGAACAGCGAAAATATGTTGAATTTCGTTTATATTCTACATGTATCTATATTGTTGTCAATAATGACGTCATGTAGTGTAGTAATCTCTTTACCCAATGACGTCACCGAAACTTCGAATATTAAGAACTATTGAATCGATTGTCATATTTTCGTCAAACTAACATTGATGTGTTCTACATGACTATACATGACATTTTGCTGCTTTCACCCAATCAACACTTTTATAAATATTTGGTTTCCTTTAAATCGTAATACGGAAGAAAATCTTATGTTTGGCATATTTCCACCTCATTTGAAAGGTGATTTCATTGTGAACACAATCGTGATACTGTCTCTACGCCAAAGCCAACCATACTGAAGTGAAAATATGTTTAAAACATTTATTGGTCCGATTTCGGAAATTTCTCAGATTCTTCGGAAGTGAGAAACTCCATATTAACTAGTGACGTCATTCTAAGGAGAAATGTCACGTGACACTCCAAAGTTGTTGGAGGTTGTTGTAGCTAGGTGCGCTGCGAGCAGTGCAACGCGATATTGTTTACCGGCATGTGATTTGTCGACGATTATTTTCTCACCAAATGTCGGTCAAATTTTGTTCTTATTTCGAAGGGAAAGTATCAATTTCAACTTAGATATTGTGTGTATTATCAATGTCATCAGTTTGAAGTTCAATTTCTCCCGTATTTTGATGTAATTTCTTTAAGAAACCTTTTTAAAAACGTCATTCGAGGTTTGGCAGTCAGGCTTCGTCGGAATAGATTTTGTGTTGACAATGGTTGTAGTCTACCACACTGCATATTGAATTGAGCGAACTTCACATCTGGCCTAGATTAACTAGACTGCACTGTATTGAAGGCATATTCGGCGCAAGTTCGTCATCGTCATCTCCGCCAGCGCTGTTCCGGTCTCGCGGTAGTGGTTCATGTTGATAAGCCAGCGTCTGCTACAGCTCTTCTTTTTCAACGTCTTTCTCTTCGTCTTCTTCAAATCCCACTCCTTATTCCCCTTGATCCTCATCAGAAAATTCCAAGTCGTCCGAAGAAGAGCTGTCTCCATCCTCAGGATGATCCTCTTCGACTTCAAACTCCATTACAAGGTCATGTTCTGCCATTTTACTGAAGTTTCTCAGGTTTCGAGCAGTAGTTTGTTTATCCCAAAATGCAGAAGTACAAAAACTCTCTCTAGAACGAAGTCACTATGAGCACGCGGTGTTCGGCTAGAGTTCGACAAAGTTCGGGGATTGAGTGCGGGTGCAGTTCGTAAAGTGAATGACAATCGATTTTTATCAGCTACCGGATGATGAAGAAATAAAGTTTTTGAGAATAAACGAATAATCTATCCGAAAACATACACAAATGTGGATTTAAAAGGCTTCCGCACAGGATTTTAAAGGTCACTGATGTGTTCTTTCCAAACATCATTACTTTAGTCAGGAATATGCAGTGGTCATGTATTTTGGTGCACAAGGTAGGAATTAAATAACAATTATTTGCATCCATGTTTACAAAAACAAGCCCAATCGGATTTTCCAGCAACATTTTCTTTTTCCTTCAGCACTAGATAATTAGAAAATACACCACAGGTTTTAAAAAGTGTTGTGTTCCTACACTCTCACAAACAACCTGCATTTCCACAGTAGTCTATAGAAACAAAGTAAGATAATAAAATCTATTTAGAATAAATATTCAGTTGGGTGTTATAAAACAGAGAGATAAAGATAATATATGCATGATACCATGTGATGCATTCTAATAACGTGTTCATGAAACGGGTTGTACAGGTGAAAATGAATTACCTTGTATCGCCTTACTTGGGTTAATCTCGTTTATCATGATCTTCTTAAATGTACTGTAATCCAAAGTATCCCTTCATCCATTCCTTTTCACTTTCTCTTTATTTTTAAGTTTTTCTTTCTGTATGTCTTTGATTCTCTTTTTTCTTTTGTCGCAGCCCGTATTTACACGACATTTTTTGTCTTGTTGGATCAGATTAGATTAAATACTATCCATTATCTACCTGCAGACTTCAAGCTTTTTAAAGCTTTAAAAACACCTATTAAACCTAAACATACAAGTAAATACTCTCCAGAAAAGAATTTAAAGTAGATTATGGGATTTTACTTCTTATTCTCCGTTTTCGGCCCACTTAACCCCTACTCGAACTTTCTATTTTTGTTAGTCATTCCATCATCATAATAGTCTCCTGACAGATTCAATCCTTACCCGTACATAGGGAATCTTTAAGGCATTCAGATTTCTCCTTGGGTCGTCGTTGCACACTTTGGAAGGTGTGGTAGGACAAAATGACGGTAAACCAACTAAATATTTCACTTAATATCTTACATAATCTCATTGTTGTATTCAAATGAATAATTGGCTTTGTATGTTATTATGTGATCTCGAAGCAACGATCTCCCAAATTGCTAGCCGTTGTTTAATAAACAAACATCGAACCCACTCGATCATTTTAATCCCTTCTTTCACTTTTCATGAGCTTCTTTTGTTTTCTTCAGAGATTTTCAAATATCAAAGTGGTTACTCCTGAGCCTCTTTCATCTTTTATCTTATCAAAACTCTTTCAGGAGATTGTATAGAGATGTGTTTTTTTTCTGCAATGGTCTTTACTTTCAGTTACCTCTATCATGTGAGAATATTTTCGACTCACTAAATGATTTTTAAGGGATCCCAGAATAAAGATCAATTAAACACACACAGACACACACACCCATCCAAACATATGTCCCACATCCACGCACACATACTCTCTCTCTCTCTCCTCTTTCCCCTTTCTCTATAACTTGCGCTTTTCCGATCTTCGTTTGTACTGATGAGGATATGTGATTTTACTTATAAGAAATATGGTTTGAATAGTGATATAAAACCATCTTGGTATCACCTAAGTTCTTCTCACCAGAATAATGTGATTTTTCTTTTCGATTGTTCATTTCATTCATATTTTTCTTTATATGGCATGTCTCTCTTTGATCTCATTCCCACTTTAAATCATTAGTTCATCAGACATGTACTCTTTGAGAGGTGTATTTATGTAGTCTAAATTTTAAATACACATTTTTATTAAAAAAAAAACAGAGGGTAGACGAGAAAGTATAAGTTGTAAATAATGAGTTGTCCTCAATTTGTCTCCCCTCCCCTACAAATGAAATTTACATATCGCAAATGCTGATCTGCGTTATTGACAAGCATGTCGGGAGAAGGAACCAGGGGAAATCGAACCTGTTATCTAGTGTTTTCCGGGTTTTAAAGGTAAATCTTTGATCTATGAAAAAAAGAAGAAGTCCATTACTCTCTGGTGATTTCATGCCATAAATGAATGTCTGTGTATTTAATCGTTTGCTTATGTCTTTCATGTATTTATATTTCCTTTGCCATGATCAAACATTATGAATTTGAGTCTTCACTCAGGAAAGGATCAATAGCTGACTGACATGTTTTGTTTTTTGTTTTTGTTTTTTGTTTTCCATAGGAAGAATTCCTTATCTTTTTTTTTTCATTTCCTGGTCATTGAAACCTAAGGATTACCCTGGCATATAGAGACACACTTCCTCACAAACATTGCTCAAATTGACTGCATAACACAACCACTCATGTTACAGACAAACATATCTCAAAACGTTCACAGATTTCTCTTTCTCTCTTCCAATCAGTGCCTATCTCCATTCGTCAGTTTTGCCATGTTTCCTTGACATCAATTCACTCATGACTCCTAATGTCACTTAAAGCATTGATTGTGAGTATTGCATGTAAGTTTATTTCTCCTTTGTGTTACGTAAACATTTCACATTTTGCAGAGTTCATGATAAGAAAAATGCTCTGCGTTTGCATAGAATACAGCCGTGTTCCATTATTTAACATTGCTTTATATTTCGAATAATAGATAGCGTATAAAAGAATTAAAAAAAGAGACCAATTAGAAAGATTCAATTATCACTTCAATTGATTTGGAGGGAATTTTGGATCTATGAAAAAAGGTGTCTTCATTTAGGAAGACATTCAACCGAAAAATCATATTTTGGTGTTTCGTCTCATTTATGGCATCTTCACATGGAGGCTGTGCCTCGTGACGACATCAAGAAGATAGTCATAACACTCGGGAACGCCTGGCTTGTAATCGAAGTTGCAGATGCAGTTGGTTTCCTTGTTACAGCAGGGTACGATGGACTTGGTCTTATCCTGGATGTCCAAGATAGAAGTACCCTTGACCAGGACAGCCTCGTGAGCTTCGATAGCAGCTTTGACCTGTTCAAGCACGTCTTCGTAACCGCATGTGCCGAGTGGGTAGGCTTCGTCGGGGTCTTTCTCGATGTCGAACAGAAGGGGTGGATCGTGCAAGGTTACGCAGTCACCTTCGCACTCGTTGCAGAGGAAGTAATCGTCAATGGGGAAGCCGCCATCGCATCTCTTCCCATACTCTGGCTGTGGCAGGACAGCCTGGGTGCGGAAGTGGGCCTTGTATTTTCCAACGCGAACGGCCATCAGGTTGTCCTTGCAATAGTAGAAGAAGTTGTCGTGGGGGGATGTGGCGCCGTTCAGGATGACGTCCTTGATGTTCTTGCCATCGTAGACACGGTCAGTAGGGAGAGAGGAGCCTGCCAAGTCGGCTGCCGTGACGATGATGTCCATGGAGGTGACCAGCTCGTGGGAGACACCAGGTGTGACCATACCGGGCCAGTAGACGATGTAAGGAATACGATGACCACCCTCCCACGAGAGCGACTTCCCACCTGTGATGAATAATGAATATAATGTGCTTGAAAATAAACAAATATGCAAATACAGATCAATGCAAATAGATAAAACTCGCATCTGTATAAGGTAATCGTCGTCCGTTTTTAACTTACTATCAGAGCGTGAAATGTTTTTATATCTTTGGGAGGCTAATAACTTTATTACTATCATTTTATTATTTTAGATATAAGGCAGAAACAAACTCATATAGCCCAATTCGCATGACCAAATCTTGAAGTTCCTTGTTTGCTCTTATTACCAACAGTACTATAGCATTAATGTGGTGATTTCAACAAAGTGTAATTTCAATATTGCTATAGAATATTCATCGGATAAGATAACTAGTTTCTTCTTTGAATAATGGACATAAATGCAATGCTTGCGAAGACAGGAAGAGAAGATGGTACTCAGGAACCGAACAGGCTTCTTTAACCTCATTTCAATTTACTTTTAGACTGCTTTGCACATACCTTAGAAAATGCTGGCGCTGCCGCCCTCCTCGCAGTACTCACGATGAGGACCGTGATCGGAGATGAAGAAGACAATGGTGTTGTCTTCGATTTTGTTGTCAATCAGGGTCTGCACGATGGTCTCGACACCATTGTGCATCTCGTTCAGGTTATCTCCATAGCGACCTTAGAGGAAGGATCAAGAAACCATAAATTGAAAAATGTTATTGCATGGTGTGATTTGAGACTTTAAGTCCATTACTTTTTCTCTCTTTCTTTTGACATTTTAGAATTCAAATAGAGTGGTAAAGGGCATTAAAATATCCTATATTAATATAAGCACTTTGGGTTATATCTTTGGCTCAGTATTTGTGCACCCGAGGACGGTCTGCCTACGGAATTCGTGCATCCCGTGTGAGTTTGTATAGTCCAATGCAAATTCCGATGTACAATCGTGTTGTTGTTGTTTATTATGCAATTTTGATTGTAAGATTGTTTCAGGCAGCACGTGATATGGGCGAATAGCTGCCTGAGAAATAGGAATACCCATGATATTCTTTTGTTTTGTTGTCAATGCAATCTGATATCCTTCGGACTAGTCATTAATAGTCACGAGTACCGCCTTTGAGGCTTACCGCGGCGAGATGAACAGGTGAAATTATCCGATGAGAAGAGACTGGTGTGCATGTGAGCGAAGGCCATGTAGAGGAAAAACGGGTTGTGGACGTTGTCCTCGATAAAGCCGACAGCATCCTGGGTGAATAGCTGGGTGAGTCCACGGTGCTCGAACGGCTGGGCTACTATGGTTGCGTTGTAGTAGAGGTAACAGACGTCGGTACGGGGGAAGTCCATATGGAGCTAAATCGGAAGGTAGATAGTATCTGGTCAGCCTCGTTCAGTGTCTGTTCAAACTGCACGGTAACTCAGTGTAAATGCTACTGGTTTCTTTCAATGAAATTGTGAACAAAAATCATTTTTATTTTGAATCTTATTAGTCTTCAGTTGGCAAACTTTTTGAGATTTCTTCCTGCTTTTGTACATATTATAATGATATAACAATTTCTGGCAAATCTTTCATCGATAGTGGAATTGTGTATTAGTATAAATGGAGTATAAGTAGAATTATGATAATAGTCCTTAAACACAAGCATATCAGCGACATGTACATCAGAAAAGGCCTAATTACCCCAGTGTCGTCACATGCCCAGCTGTTGCCGAAGGGAAGATTGTGGCCGACGAAATCGAAGCCATGGTGGTATGGGAGATGAGCTCCGTCTGTTGAACTGTTTTCGTTGATACCTGGCAAGATGTAAGAAAGAGACGGACAGGGTGAGAGATTGGTTTGTTTCACAATCACATGCTGTTCATGAAGTGTTCTTGCAAGTTCAGCGAAATTCGTTGTTTCATTCACTTTATTTTCTGTTGGATTCCTTTGACTAGTTTTTTGTCTTTGCACGTATTTTTGCGAAGCAATTCAGCTCAATTTTGTCTAAGTCAAGTCGGAAATAATGTTTAGCTTCGTTAAAAACGATGCTATGCTTTGGTCTGATGATCGGATGAATGGTAATTGATACAGAAGGAGCTGCCAATTTGTCAAGACACGTAATCGTTTTATATAACATAGATGAAGACAGATCTGTAATGTGATTGCATCCGATCGATCACTGAGGTCAGAAGTAAAAAAAGAGCTAGGTTTTCTGCGAAACTTTGATATGGACACAATTTTCGTATACCCACAACCCGTTTGTCGACCCATCAGAATCACACATCAAAATAACAGTACTAGTATTAGCTTTTGATTTTCCAAATTAGCTATTACATTAACAAATTTACATGAGGCAAACAGTTTTCAAAACTCGGTGACTGGATTTGACCACATCATGCCGCTACAGTGAACTCACCGAGATGCCATTTGCCGATCATGCCGGTGGTGTAGCCGCTTGGCTTGACGGCCTCGGCGATGGTGACTTCACTCTTTGGCAAGCCAGTCTTGGTCCATGGCAGGAAGACACGGGTGTGACCGTACACACCAGTCCTGATCGGGAGACGGCCTGTTGTAAGAAGAGGGGGACAAGGTGGGGGGGGGGGGGGGGGGGGGGGGACACAGAGTTTTCATCAGTCTAGATATGGTTAATGAACCTCACCATCTTATCGTGCTGAATGCAATATTCTTTGACATTGACGTCAGCTGCTTCAACGAACACTCTTTACGGCATCGGTTTAGGTTTTTCCCTGGTTTTGTTCAACCGATGTACGAGTATCTTCAAGTATCTTCGAGTATTCGCTCACTGATCTGGCATAAACAGTACCATTACCAATAACTGAGCTAAGCCAGGAAGCTATTCTTATTTTCTAGAAATAAAGACTTTTTTGGGTAAAATATTTTGTTTGATGAAAACGCTTACATCGGGTAAAATTCAAACACAGTATTTCGTAATTCAGGGCTAAATGCATTTTCTACTGTTTTAAATCCACCAAAATTGAAACAAATAAAACATTTGCATTCTCTTCCTATGTGATATAGAGGACGAAAGGCAAAGATAAGAAAAAACCTGAGATAAACTTTAGGAAGGAAAGACGTCAGCAGTCCAAATTGTTTGACAAAATCATATCTTGAATGAGAAATGGGTAAGTCTCCAGGAATCACATATTTAGCATATGACTGTGAAAAATACTCAAAGAAGAAGAATCAGAGGGGCTAAAACCACAGCACAAACCAGCAAGCCAATGGTTTGTTGTTTATCAGTGTAATAGACAGGACACAAGACACATGAGATACTACGGAAACTTAAAAATGTAGGTCTACTTGAAAACTTTCGATTTTGCTTACACCGAACTGCGCTACTTGAACAATACAGGAAGGAAATTGCACACACACACACACACGCACACACACAACTAAACACATCGCGAATTGATATTTTTCCGTACCAAAAATAAAAGAACAAAACAAATGTAAATTTACTCGGGTGATTTCAACAGGACGGCGATTTTCGACAAAAAAAAAGACAAGACAAAAAGAATGCCATTTCACGAGTGAGGATTTTCAATTACTCGCTAAAAACGTTGGACTTTTTCAAGGACATCTACTGTCTGTAACGAAGATTTGCAAATATTTTTTACCTCTACAAATGTCCAGAGAGATTTCATGCTGGCGATCGCCAAACATGTCAACAATATCATGAAAAGAACTCCACGTTTTCTTTAAATGCCAAAGAAATCTATTGTCTGGTGATAATATACGTCATGGATTTGTAACGTCTCCTCTTTCTTTGTTTAGAGTTTCGAAGAGTAAGGGTTTATTTTATATGAATTTGCCAATAGATTTTAAAGACTTTATCACGCTGTCAGTTTCATCTCTACATCGGATAAACATTAATGGAAATGAGATGAGGGCGGTTGAGTGCGAAAAAATGACACAAATTATAACTAAAAACACTTCTGTCTGCAGGATAAAGAGAGACATGCATGCTATTATTGTGATAATATACCGAGAACAATGCCAAAGACTTAAGTAAGAGTCCATTAAAAATGAAGGAAGAAAGAAAGCTATAGAAATAGCTATAGAAGAAAAATTCCATGTGCTTCCAGAATATCATCAGTGTGACTATAGGGAGAGAAAATTGATAAACCTCAGAGGAAGACAATTCCTCTTTGAGGGATCGAGAGAAAGGGAGGAGAAAGCATAGGAACACAATTTTTGATTCTGCGGTTAGAGGGAAAAGTCCATTGCCTTACTGTTTTCCCAAAAGTCATTGTAAAAAATAACTGAAAATCTTGTGAAATGTTATCCGAAAATGGCTATTTCTTCACTTAATTGTGAACAGCATGCGGTAAGATGTGGTACAATCGTGATATCAAAAACAGAAACTTCAGTTTAAATGCACTTAAAATAGTGTATTCATGAATAAATGTCTGCATACGCCACATCAAACTTCATGGGGATGTAAGATTTCTTATTCCATTCTTTCCCTGATTGAGTTCTACTGAAGAAACAGTGGTCCTACTTTTTAGGCTTCAATTAAAATATTGTATACTCTCGGCAAAATATTGTGGTAAGTTTACTCAATGAAGATATCTTGGACATTTATTTTTGTTTTTCTTGATTATTAAGTCTTGACAGGCAGAATATCAAACACGATTCTGCTTACAAAGATATTAATAACGATAAAAATGAAAATCATAATATTCGGATGACGATATTTTTTTGACATATTTTATTATATTCAAATGAAAAATTGTAAATCATGTCACCGTCAATCTGTTTATTGGCACATTTTGAGGATAAAAAGATTTTTTGTAGAAAAGTTATATTATAATACAGACCAGAATTTCTACCACGATTCGAAATCTAATGAAGAAGGGCTGAGTGCTGTTACAATTACGAATACATCGCAAATATATTTAATCCAGTCTTCCTTAGCAACAAATCTAAATCAGTATCTTCTGCTTACCTGTCATGATAGCCGACCTACTGGGCGTGCAGACGGAATCGCCAACGTATCCGTTGGTGAACCTCAGACCCGCTCCGGCCAGCACGTCGATGAAGCCGGGCTCCTGTGTGGGATGACCATACGACGTCAGGTCTCCGACGCCCATGTCGTCGGCAATCAGGAGGACGATGTTGGGCTTGTCCATGGGGTCCCGATTTGCACCCGACGTCGAAGACCCCGTGAGAATTTCCAGCCAGTCTGGATACTGACCACCGACTTCATCATGAATAGCATCGAGAACGCTCTGCGGAAGGCCGCCAAAGCGCTGGGCATTGACAAGCCCAACGAGCAGCGTCAAACCAAAGCAGACGAAAGACTTCATCCTGAGTTCCTTTCACCAGGAGCAAGACGAAAGATGCTTTACCCAAATAATTTCTGCAGATTATATAGGTTCCTTTCAATGACGTTTTCCGTATAGTCCAATACTTGTGCTGTTGTTATTTAAATGTTATTCCAGACACTCAAGGATAATCAAGGGTTATTAGAGTTGTTTTTTTCTCCAAAATATAATAATGCAACCTCTTCAATATTATTGGAAGCTAGCACTGAGGCGTAACAAACAAATGAACTGTGTGAAATGCCCCCCTTTGTTTGGTTGAAAACAGATCGCCGCCATTAAATCCGTAAAGAGATGATGCCGAGCCTCTACAAAGGCACGAAACGTTTTATACTGAATGTGTTACCCTTTTTTTCGGATCTCTCCGATCCTTTTGGGTGCATCAGCTGAAACATCGAGTGCATCGAGGGTTTTTGTGTATCTTATACTTTGGTTAAATCAGGAGGGGGTATTATGAGATCTTTTCGCTCTAGGGGTTTGAAGAGCTAAATTGGAGAAAGTGAGAATAAAAAAGGCGCGAAGTATTTGCCTGCTTCATGGAGGCAAGCAATTGTAAGCGGCCTTGGGTATACTGCGAAAGAACTTTTCTTCTCCTCGCATACAGCTAGGCCTCGAGGCAGTGCTATTAAAAGGCAAATTGTCTCTTTTTTTTTCTTGCAAACAGTTACTCAGATGTATGATAATGGAACAAGATGACACGCTCACCAAAGGTGAGCCAACAGAGTTTGAACTACAACGAGATTGACCACTGTCTACTGACAATCCCCTGAAATCGTGCTCAGAAACCTTTCAATCATTTTCAGCAGATCAAAGCCCCAGTGGTTAAGTAATGAAAATAGAAACTGATATTGACCTTAAGAAACAAACAGTCCAAGGACCACAGAGAGGACAAATATATAGGTAAATATATGTATATATATATATAGGTAATCATGTAGACATGCACACCTAACTGTTACCGTTCGCTTCGCCGTTTGTCTATCAAATTTTGTGCAGCTCTTGGAGATGCTAAATTGAACCATATCAGAGAGTTTTCATAGAATTAGAAAGCCGAAAAGGGAAGAAAAATGAGAAATCGGAGTTGAAAAGTACGTCGGTCGCGATCATAGTTCCGACGTAGTAAGTAGTGCATCGATTTCACAGAGAACGATGTCAACGATTATAATCGATTCTGGTAGTCTCTAATTAGCCGCTTACTAACAATATTAACACGACTTGTGCAATACGTGTGGGCCCTAGATCTACTTTCATTTTCGTATTTTTTCTCATTCTTTTCATCGCCACTATCATGATTATCACTATTTAAATTATTGATACAGATTATTCATACCAGGATTTAGACGTCCTTTCTTTAGAAATTGTGGCAAGTATTGATTTTATCATGACAAAAGTTGATGATTTAATTTGAATAGTGTTGAAGGGAAAAGAATGAGGTTGAAGGAAAAGTGGAAGAAAAGAGTAAGGCTATTACTAAACAGTATTAGAAGGAGGGAGAGAGAGAAAGAGAGAGAAAAGAAGATGAGGAGGAAGTTGAATTCGAAGGGGATTTGTTGTTTGTTTCTGGTGATGGTAAATGGTATTAAATTTATGTTTTCAATTGATAAGTTCAATTTATAGTATAAATTATTGTTTTTATGATAGTATAACGCTATTCATTTTTCCATTTCATTTTATTAATTATGTATACAAGAACTGCAACCCCAATATTTGCTTTTTCGTAGTAAGGTTCATTTTATTATCTTTTATTGCTTTGTACACATTACTATCCTCCCATCATTCAGTCAGCAAAATATGTTGACAGATACAATGTTTATATACAGTCAAACGCAGCACGCAGGAGAAATTTAACTAAAACAACAACAAAAAAAAAAAAACCAGACGCATCGAGATCACTTCAACTTTTTACTGTTAAGCCGACGTAATTGTGGTTAAACACCAAACAAGCGGCTGTATCACAGACTACAACGATCGATCATCATCATTATATCGCTTTTCCACATAATCGATCATCAATCATGCTACCCTGATACAGCCGTCGATCGGCGTACTTTTGAGTCAAAATTAGCTACTTTTCTTCTGTAATTGGCCATGAAATTTCATGAAACCATCAGATATGGTTCATCTTGACATTTCTGATGGTTTTTATTGATAAATTAAGGAAGGAAATGGTAGGTGTGCATGGTGTGCATTTCTACATGATTACCTATATATATATATATTTGCAAGAATTAGAGTTTTATGTTGGCCTATCTATCTATCTATCTAACTTAGTGGATACTTAGTGGATACACACTACCAAGCCTTTAGCTTAGTGGATACTTAGTGGATACACACTACCAAGCCTTTAGCTTAGTGGATACTTAGTGGATACACACTACCAAGCCTTTAGCAACCTTTTTATGCTCCCAGTCTTTTGTCCTTGTTCGCAGCACCAAGTTATTCAAGTGATTTCATGGTACCGATACATCTTTTAATAATATAGCATTTTTGTTACTCAAACACTGCGAGATTTGTATGCAGTCTGGTTTGTGCGATATCTATGTGGTTCATTAGTTTAGTACTCATCGATTTTTTGTACTGGTGTAATTTTAGTTGGTCAAGACAAACATATCCGTTCTCCGTGTAAATTATATGCCTATGAACTCGGGAACCTACAGTTGTACAAGCTTTAAAGCTTTTATGTAGGCCCCATCATATTTCTTATAGTTACTAGTGACATTGTCATACGATGTGACCATGTACATTTGTGTCAAGTATATTTTCTTTTTCTTTTTCTTCTACAATCAAAAGACATGTTTGTATATATTTTGTACTCTTGTTGTCAATAATTCTGTAATGTCATCATTGAGAAAATGGAATTATGAAATAAATTTGAACTGAACTGAACTGAACTATAGTTCAGTTCAGAGAGATATATCTCTCTCCATCTCTCTCTCTCTCTCTCTCTCTCTCTCTATATATATATATATATATATATATATGTCTTACATCCCCGTGATTTTTACTTTTCAGAAATATGATTTAAATAGTGATATAAAAACGATCTTGGTACACCAGAGTTCTTCTAACCGGAATAATTTGAAATATTTTCGATTTTTTTTCTTTTTTACTTGATACATATTTTTTTTTTTTTCGGGTGCTGTTCGTTATTCCGAAGGTTCGTTATTCCGAAGGTTCGTTATTCCGAAACATACAAATTCCCTATACCTTGAGGTTCGTTAATCCGAAAATGAAAAACCAGAACATTTGTAGCGTTATTTCGAAGGTTCGTTAATCCGAAATTATACAGGGTTCGTAACGAACATTATTACATTTTCGGATTAATGAACCTTCGGAATAACATACCTTGTCACATTTTCGGATTAACGAACCTTCGGAATAACGAGCTGTAACTTTTTTTTTCTATACATGACATGTCAGTGTTTGATTTCATTCCCACTTTGAATTATTAGTGCATCAGACATGTATTCTTTGAGGGTTGCATGTATTCATGTATTCTAAAGTTGATATACACATTTTTCTATCAAAAAGAAACCAGAGGGTAGACAGGAAAGTATATGTTGTGGGATATGAGTTTTCTTCAATTTGTCTCCCCCTCTTCAAATAAAATTCTACATATCTCAACTGCTGAGCTACATTATTGACAAACATGTCGGGACAAGGAACCAGCGGGAATTGAACCTGTCATCTGGTGCTTTCCCGGTTTTGAAGTAAAGATTTTCGCGATGACAGTTTTAAAGAGCATGATAAACTATGAAAGAAGAAGTCATTTACTCTCTGGTGATTTTCTGCCATAAATGAATGACTGAGTCTACGCTCAGGACAGGATCAACAGTTGACTGACATGGATATTTTCTCCACAGGAAGAATTCTTTAATGCTTTTTCGATTTTCAATTCCTGGTCGTGGAAAACTGTATTAAAGGATTACCCTGACATACAGAAACGCACACCCTCTCAGACTTCCCTCATATTGACTGCATGACACAACCACTCATGTCACAGACAAACGTAATTATCTCAAAACGTTCGTGGCCGCACAGAGAGAAATCGCACGATCATGTCCTTCTCTCTCCAGTTTCTCTTTCTCCCCTCCTATCAGCATCTCCATTCGTTAGTTTTGCCATGTTACTTGACATATTCACTCATGACTCTTCATGTCACGTAAATCATTGATTATGAGTATTGCATGTAAGTTTATTTCTCCTTTGTGTTTCGTAAACATTTCACATTTTCCAGAGTTAATGATAAAAAAAAAATGCTCTTCGTTTTCAACGAATACAGCCCTACACCGTTTTCGTCTTTCTTCTTGCTTTTTATTACAAATGATACAGAGCATAGAAAAGAATGAAAAGATAGACCAATTGCAAAAGATAGACCAATTGCAACTGAAATTTCATTTCAATTGATTTAGAAGGATTTGGGTCATTCAGGAAGACATTCAACCGACACATTATTTGTTATTTCGTCTCATTTATGGCATCTTCACGTGGAGGCTGTGCCTTGTGACGACATCAAGAAGATAGTCATAACATTCGGGAACGCCTGGCTTGTAATCGAAGTTGCAGATGCAGTTGGTGTCCTTGTTACAGCAGGGTACGATGGACTTGGTCTTATCCTGGATGTCCAAGAGAGAAGTACCCTTGACCAGGACAGCCTCGTGAGCTTCGATAGCAGCTTTGACCTGTTCAAGCACGTCTTCGTAGCCGCATGTGCCGAGTGGGTAGGCTTCATCGGGGTCTCTCTCGATGTCGAACAGAAGGGGTGGGTCGTGCAAGGTTACGCAGTCACCTTCACACTCGTTGCAGAGGAAGTAATCGTCGATGGGGAAGCCGCCATCGCATCTCTTCCCATACTCTGGCTGTGGCAGGACAGCCTGGGTGCGGAAGTGGGCCTTGTATTTTCCGACGCGAACGGCCATCAGGTTGTCCTTGCAATAGTAGAAGAAGTTGTCGTGGGGGGATGTGGCGCCGTTCAGGATGACGTCCTTGATGTTCTTGCCATCGTAGACACGGTCAGTAGGGAGAGAGGAGCCTGCCAAGTCGGCTGCCGTGACGATGATGTCCATGGAGGTGACCAGCTCGTGGGAGACGCCGGGTGTTACAATACTGGGCCAGTAGACGATGTAAGGAATACGATGACCACCCTCCCACGAGAGTGACTTCCCACCTGTGACGAATGATGTGTTTGAAAATAAATAAATAAATACAGATCAATGCAAATAGATAAAACTCACATCTGTATAAGGTAATCGTAGTCCGTTTTTAACTTACTATCAGAGTGTGAAATATTTATATATCTTTGGTAGGCTAATAACTTTATTACTATTATTTTATCATTTTAGATATAAGGCAGAAGCAAACTCATATAGCCCAATTTGCAGGAAAAAATATTTAAGTTCCTTGTTTGCTCTTATTACCAACTATAGCATTAATGTGTTGATTCAACAAAGTGTAATTTCAGTATTGCTATAGAATATTCATTGCATGAGATAACTGGTTTCTTCTTTGAATAATTGACATAAATGCAATGCTTGCGAAGATAGGAAGAGAAGATGGTACTCGGGGACCTAGCACGCTTCTTTAACCTCATTTCAATTTACTTTTAGACTGTTTTGCACATACCTTGGAAAATGCTGGCGCTGCCGCCCTCCTCGCAGTACTCACGATGAGGACCGTGATCGGAGATGAAGAAGACAATGGTGTTGTCTTCGATTTTGTTGTCAATCAGGGTCTGCACGATGGTCTCGACACCATTGTGCAACTCGTTCAGGTTATCTCCATAGCGACCTGAGAGGAAGGATCAAGAAACCATAAATTGAAAAATGTTATTGCATGGTGTGATTTGAGACTTTAAGTCCATTACTTTTTCTCTCTTTCTTTTGACATTTTAGAATTCAAATAGAGTGGTAAAGGGCATTAAAATATCCTATATTAGTATAAGCACTTTGAGTTATATCTTTGGCTCAGTATTTGTGCACCCGAGGACGGTCTGCCTACGGAATTCGTGCATCCCGTGTGAGTTTGTATAGTCCAATGCAAATTCCGATGTACAATCGTGTTGTTGTTGTTTATTATGCAATTTTGATTGCAAGATTGTTTCAGGCAGCACGTGATATGAGCGAATAGCTGCCAGAGAAATAGGAATACCCATGATGTTCTTTTCTTTTTTGTTGTCAATGCAATCTGATATCCTTCGGACTAGTCATTAATAATCACGAGTACCGCCTTTGAGGCTTACCACGGCGAGATGAACAGGTGAAATTATCCGATGAGAAGAGACTGGTGTGCATGTGAGCGAAGGCCATGTAGAGGAAAAACGGGTTGTGGACGTTGTCCTCGATAAAGCCGACAGCATCCTGGGTGAATAGCTGGGTGAGTCCACGGTGCTCGAACGGCTGAGCTACTATGGTTGCGTTGTAGTAGAGGTAACAGACGTCGGTACGGGGGAAGTCCATATGGAGCTAAATCGGAAGGTAGATAGTATTTGGTCAGCCTCGTTCAGTGTCTGCCCAAACTGCACGGTAACTCAATGTAAATGCAACTGGTTTCTTTCAATGAAATTGTGAACAAAAAATACTTTTTATCTTAAACCTTTTTATGTCTACAGTTGACAAGCTTTTTGAGATTTCTTCCTGTTTTTGTACATATTATGATGATATAACTATTTCTAGCAAATCTTTCATCGATAGTGCATTGTGTATATGTTGACAAAATGTGAATTCATGGAGAAAATTATTAATGAACTTAAGGAATTACAAACATGCTAAACAGCATCAAATGTTTTGTGGAAAAAGTTTTACTTTTTTTTCCTAGAGTGTTTTTTTTTCTTCTGGCGATAAGAACGTATAAGTCCCTAAAGACTAGCATGTCAGCGACATGTACATCAGAAAAGGCATAATTACCCCAGTGTCGTCACATGCCCAGCTGTTGCCGAAGGGAAGATTGTGGCCGACAAAATCGAAGCCGTGGTTGTATGGGAGATGAGCTCCGTCTGTTGAAGTGTTTTCGTTGATTCCTGGCAGAATATAAGAAAGAGACAGACAGGGTGAGAGATTCGTTTGTTTCACAATCACAGGCAGTTCATGAAGTGTTCTTGCAAGGTCAGCGAAATTCGTTGTTTCATTCACTTTATTTTCTGTTGGAAACCTTTGACTAGTTTCTTGTCTTTGCATGTATGTTTGCAAAGCAATTCAGCTCAATTTTGTCTAAGTCAAGTCGTAAATAATGTTTAGCTTCGCTAAACACGATGCTATGCTTTGGTTTGATGATTGGATGAATGGTGATTTATATATTTGTCAAGACACGTAATCGTTTTGTATAACATGGATGAAGACAAATCTGTAATGTAATTGAATCTGATCGATCACTAAGATCAGAAGCTAAAAAAGAGCTAGGTTACTGCGAAACTTTGATATGGACACAATTTTCGTGTAGCCACAACCCGTTTGTCGACCCATTGGAATCACATCTCTAATAACAGTAATAGCTTTTGATTTTCCAAATTAGCAATTACATTAACAAATTTATTTGAGGCAAATGTTTTCAAAACGCGGTGACTGGATTTGACCACATGATGCTGCTTCGGTGAACTCACCGAGATGCCATTTGCCGATCATGCCGGTGGTGTAGCCGCTTGGCTTGACGGCCTCGGCTATGGTGACTTCGCTCTTCGGCAAACCAGTCTTGGTCCATGGGAGGAAGACACGGGTGTTACCGTATACACCAGTCCTGATCGGGAGACGACCTGTTGTTAAGAAGAGGGGGTGGGGGGGGGGGGGGGGGGGGGGGGGGGGGGGGGGGGGGGGGGGGGGAGACACAGAGTTTTCATCAGTCTAGATATGGTTATTGAACCTCACCATCTTATCTTGCTGAATGCAATGTTCCCTGGCATTGAAGTCAGCTGCATTAATGAACACATTTTACAGCATCGGTTTAGGTTTTTCCACGGTTTTGTTCAACCGATGTACGCTTATCTTCAATACAATTCGCTTACTTATCATTCATAAAAAGTAGCATTACCAATAACTGAGCTAAGCCAGGCAGCTATCTTTATTTTCTAGAAATAAAGACTTTTTAGGTAAAATCTTTTGTTTGATGAAAACCCTCACATCGGGTAAAATTCAAACACGGGATTTCTTAATCCAGGTGAAATGTATTTTCTACTGTTTTAAATCCACCAAATTTGAAACAAATAAAATATTTGCATTCTCTTCCTATGTGATATAGAGGACGAAAGGCAAAGATAAGAAAAAACCTGAAATAAACTTTAGGAAGGAAAGACGTCAGCAGTCCAAATTGTTTGACAAAATTATATCTTGAATGAGAAATGGGTAAGTCTCCAGGAATCACATATTTAGCATATGACTGTGAAAAATACTCAGAGAAGAAATAAAGGGGCTAAAACCACCGCAAGCACAGACCAGCAAGCTAATGATTTGTTGTTTATCAGTGTCGTACATTGCAGGAAGGACACAAGACAAATGAGATACAACGGAAACTTAAAAATGTAGGTCTACTTGAAAACTTTCGATTTTGCTTACACCGAACTGCTCTACTTGAACAATACAGGAATGAAATTGCACACACGCACACACACACACACACACACGCACACACACACAACTAAACACATCGCGAATTGATATTTTTCCGTACCAAAAATAAAGAACAAAACAAATGTAAATTTACTCGGGTGATTTCAACAGGACGGCGATTTTCGACAAAAAAGAAAGACAAGACAAAAAGAATGTCATTTCACGAGTGAAGATTTTCGATTACTCGTTAAAAACGTTGGACTTTTTCAAAAACATCTACTGTCTGTAACGAAGATTTGCAAATATTTTCTACCTGTACAAATGTCCAGAGAGATTTCATGCTGGCGATCGCCAAACATGTCAACAAAATCATGAAAAGAACTCCACGTTTTCTTTAAATGCCAAAGAAATCTATTGTCTGGTGATAATATACGTCATGGATTTGTAACGACTCCTCTTTCTTTGTTTTGAGTTTCGAAGACTAAGGGTTTATTTTAAATGAATTTACAAATAGATTTTAAAGGCTTTATCTCGCTGTCAGTTTCATCTGTACATCGGATAAACACTATTGGAAATGAGATGAGGGCGGTTGAGTGCGAAAAAATGACACAAATTATAATTAAAAACAGTTCTGTCTGCAGGATAAAGAGAGACATGCATGCTATTATTGTGATAATATACCGAGAACAATGCCATAAGACTTAAGTAAGAGTCCATTAAAAATGAAGGAAGAAAGAAAGCTATAGAAATAGCTAGAAGAAAGATTCCATGTGCTACCAGAATATCATCAGTGTGACTATATAGGGAGACAAAATTGATAAACCTCAGAATAAGACAATTCCTCTTTGAGGGATCTTAGTAGAACAAGAGAAAGGGAGGAGAAAGCATAGGAACACAATTTTTGATTCTGCGGTTAGAGGGAAAAGTCCATTGCCTTACTGTTTTCCCCAAAATCATTGTAAAAAATAACTGAAATTCTTGTGAATTGTTATCCGAAAATGGCTATTTCTTCACTTAATTGTGAACAGCATACGGTAAGCTGTGGTACAATTGTGATGATAAAAAAGAATCCTCAGTTTAAATGCATTTAAAATAGTGTATTCATGAATAAATCTCTGCATGCGCCACATCAAACTTCACAGGGATGTAAGATTTCGTATTCCATTCTTTCCCTGATTGAGTTCTACTGAAGAAACAGTGGCCCTACTTTTTAGGCTTCCATGAAAATATCGTATACGCTCGGCAAAATATTGTGGTAAGTTTACTCAATAAAGATATCTGGGACATGTATTTTTTTTTCCGTGATGATTTATCAAGTCTTGAAAGGTAGAATATAAATCACGTTTTTGCTTGCCAAGATATTAAAATGATAGTTATAAAATTCAGATGACGATAGTCATTCTTTTTCACATATTTTATTATATTCAAACGAAAAATGGTAAATCATGATACCGTCAATCTGTATATCGCTACATATTGAAGGATAACAAGATTTTAGACAAGTTATATTACAATACAGACCAGAATTTTTAACACTATTCGAAATCTGATGAAGAAGGGTTGAGTAGTTCAAAATCTATTACAATTACGAATACATCGCAAATATATTTAATCCAGTCTTCCTTAGCAACAAATCTAAATCAGTATCTTCTGCTTACCTGTCATGATAGCCGACCTGCTGGGCGTGCAGACGGAGTCGCCAACGTATCCGTTGGTGAACCTCAGACCCGCTCCGGCCAGCACGTCGATGAAGCCGGGCTCCTGTGTGGGATGACCATACGACGTCAGGTCTCCGACGCCCATGTCGTCGGCAATCAGGAGGACGATGTTGGGCTTGTCCATGGGGTCCCGATTTGCGCCCGACGTCGAAGACCCCGTGAGAATTTCCAGCCAGTCTGGATACTCACCACCGACTTCATCATGAATAGCGTCGAGAACGCTCTGCGGAAGGCCGCCAAAGGGCTGGGCATTGACAAGCCCAACGAGCAGCGTCAAACCAAAGCAGACGAAAGACTTCATCCTGAGTTCCTTTCACCAGGAGCAAGACGAAAGATGCCCTACCAAAATATTTTCTGCAGATTATATAGGGTTCCTTTCAATGACGTTTTCAATAAACCAATGCCTGTTCTGTTGTTATTTAAATGCTATTCCAGACACTCAAGGATATCAAGGGTTATTTGGTGTTTTTTTTTTCCTCGACAAAATAATCATGGAACCTCTTCAATATTTTTGGAAGCTAGCACTGAGGCGTAACAAACAAATGAACTTTGTGAAATACCCCCATTGTTTGGTTGAAAACAGATAACCGTATTCAAATCCGTAAAGAGATGATGCAAAACCTCTACAAAGGCATGAAACGTTTTATACTGAATGTGTTACCCTTTTTTCGGCTCTCTCCGATCCTTTTGGGTGCATCAGCTTAAACATCGAGTCCATCGAGGGTTTTTGTGTATCTTATACTTTGGCTAAATCAGGAGGGGGAATTATGAGGTTTTTTGCCCCTAAGAGCTGAAAGAGCTAAATTATAGAAAGTAAGAATAAAAAAGGCGCGAAATACTTTCCTGCTTCATGGAGGCAAGCAATTGTAAGCGGCCTTGGGTATGCTGCGAAAGAACTTATCTTCTCGCATACAGCCAGGCCTCGAGGCAGTGCTATTTAAAGGCAAATTGTGTCTTTTTTTCTTGCAAACAGTTCATCAGATGTATGATAATGGAACAAGATGACACGCTCACCAAAGGTGAGCCAACAGAGTTTGAACTACAACGAGATTGACCACTGTCTACTGACAATCCCCTGAAATCTTGCTCAGAAACCTTTCAATCATTTTCAGCAGATCAAAGCCCCAGTGGTTAAATGATGAAAATAGAAAATGATATTGACCTAAAGAAACAAACAGTCCAAGGACTACAGAGAGGTCATACATATACATATACAACAATTCGACAGTTTTATATTGTCCTATTCTATATATATATATATATATATATATATATATATATATATGTATATATAACTACATATATATATGTATATCGAATTGCCTACTGTTGTTGTCTTCTCATCCAGAGATGGTGGCACGAAAACTTTAACAATTCATATCTTTTGACGCAATTATCTGATTTCCCACACATCACTATTGTACGCACATTTTTGCATTTATTTAGCCCACATAATATAAGCCTAAATGAAGATCAATGTGGGCTTTATTCCCTTTAATCCTTTCCATCCTCCCCCATGCACACTTTTGATTTTTTTTTTGCTTCCCTTGATCTTTATTTCATTCTAACCATCATTATATTAAATCATCATGATGTAACATGAAATAAGACAGTGTTAAAATATATACCATGTATACTGCAATGAACTAACTCTTCAACATCGATAACAGTATATCAGTCATAAATCAATCACGCTGGTTAATAATAAGAAGAAAAAGATTAAGGTAAACAATCAAATTCCCCTTGAATACGTTGGATCATACAAATCATATTCCACTTAGATGAAAATATCCATGTATAAATACCTTGGATAAATCAAGAATAATCGTTCATGTAAGCCAACCAATCCCCCACCAACCAACCAAAACAAAACTTCACGTTTCATTATTCTAAATAATCAATCATACTAAATAATTCATATCTATCCTCCACTTCAAATGAAATCCCAGTTCCATCAATCCACCGCGATTTTCCCTAAACCCAAAGCGCAGATTTACTCCCCAACCCTCTCACCCACGCTGATACCGCCTTCATTCGAAGCCCTTCCATGCCAATTTACTTACCTACATTAACACATTTAAAATTACATTAAAAAAAAACACAAATAGGCCGTATACACTAAAAGTAGAAAACACCCACAAGTACCGCTCCAAGCCCAAGCCCAAGTCTGTCAAGCAAGATACAATGCTGGTAGATTGTGGGTCCCTCTTTAAAAAAAGAAAAAGGAAAAGAAAAAGGTCAATCAAAAATGGATTGAAAAAACAGCGACAATAAAGTTTGGCACCCCACTATTAAAGAGACACACAGACAAACAGATACAAGCACAAACAACAAACGAACAAACATGAAGGAGACTCAGTCGGCAAGAAGATTGCTCTTAGGGGAGAGACTGACCTGACAACACGATAGGAAACAGCTAACATAACAAAGAGATAACAAAATAGACAGGAATGTATAAGAAACATAATGTTCCTCGGAGGTTGATTGACAAAAAACAAAACAAAACAAAAGAAGCAAGAACAAATCGTCACATCCAGAATCGATTGCATACGTTTTGGAAACAAAACCTTCCACAGCGAACCCGGTAGCTTTAATAAAGAAACTCTTATCATGTTTAACCTCAGCTGATCAGGCTATGGTATAGCAATAGTAAAGTTGACAAAATAAATCTGTTCACTTATCCGATTCTGGGGATTCGTCATAAGATTATAAAAAAGCGTAAATCTCCTTTTTAACAAGTATGTAGAAAGAGCAGACTTTACGTCATGATTCAGTGAATTCCAGTAATTTGGACCAGTTTAGCTAAAATCGTTCGAAGAAGTGGTTATTGAAAATTATTGGAGCGTCGAGTGGAGCACTGATTTTTGAGGAATATAAGATTGAAAAAAGAATAAGCGAGAATAAACTGTTCTTTTACATGTACACGAATTGACCTTGTAGTAAAATGACAACAATTCATTGATTTTAAATACTTTAATAGAGACGAAAAATTCATTTGTATGAAAACGTGTGTAAGAATAGCATATTTATGATACGGAGAGCTTTCTTTTGCCCAAATAGAACTCTGTTCAGAAGCGTTTAATGAGCATTGCCAGAAGCTCAAATTTCATAATTAATAAATCTAAGGCAATATCAAAGAGGGGGATAACGCAATTAACATTTTTTGATAAATATGAAATTTTAACATGTTCATATATAACGTTTTACGGGAAATGATTTTGCAAATATGATCAATTTGTTTTCTTTATACAATCATATCCCACAATGTGTATGAATGTGTTGGAACAATTCGCATGATTATGACATATTGCCATTTTTTATATATATTATATTATATATATATATATATATATATATATATATATATATACGTACAGTTTGTATGGAAACGGAATGCAGAAAGAAAATTAACTGACTGGATACGTATTTTCCAAGAGAGTTTATCATCTACAATCAGACAATAATACCAAGAAATTTGAAATATGATGCACTTTTCAAAGTAAAATCGTAACTATTTTTGATCTAAAAATGAATAATTTACTTTTTGTTTTGTTTAAAATTCAGTGATAATTGATTAACTCTGACCAAGCTAGTCACTTTTCCCAATTCAAAAATCATTGATATAAATAATGAATGATATAGGGACGGCCCTGAAAGACTTCCCTGGGGAATCCCTCATTTAACTTCCCTGATAAATGAATTACTATTTTTTAATGTAACAAATTGTCTTCTTTTAGCTAAATAAGTCTTGAACCACTCCAAGGCGTTCCCATTGTATTTCAAGGTGCGGTAACGTGTAGAGTAAAAAGTATTATTAATTGTGTCGACTAGGCCTTCGAGAACATAGAAAAGTCTAAAGAAATACTAATTGAATGAGAACTGTGGTCAGTTGCATTAAAATGAAGAACTGCATGAATAGTAATGAATATGCTTTTGTCAAAAAACTTATTTTATCAGCATAGAAATTATGCGTATAATTCCCTCAAATTTCCGACTTCTATATATATACAGCTGCAACCCCTATTTTCAAAATTCTAACTATGTTTTTCATTATCTAATTCTGAAAATATGTTGCCGCTCTTATACAACCTTCCCTGATATTTGCTTCACTAAAAAAATATTTTTCTTGTGCGAAATTGTACAAAAATCAAATATTTTCCTTTACACAAATAATCCTTGTTACTGAATAAGATTTGATAGATCTTCCCTGCTTGAAAATTCATGTGATTCTCAATTTTTTTCTGAATAAAGCAACAGTGTTGAAAGCTTTAATAATCTGCAATCATATTTAGACAAACTTACACCATTTCTCGAACGCTTCACCCGACCCTTCATATATTAGGACCTATCACCTACGAAAGATCGTGTAACGAGACCACCCAACGTGAACGCGATCATCACCCGATGGAACAAAGTAAGCCCAGCCTTTCTGAAACCCAGGGTTTATCGGTGGAAAAAGAAGCGCAAAAGTAGAAACAGTGTAGATTTTGTCATTCCAAGCAGTATAGACTTTCCCCAATTTTTCGTATGCTTTCATTCTCATTAAATTCCCTCTGCCTAAAAGATGGACAATATTGAAAGAAGTGAAAATAAATCCTTTGAATTGCATTGGATTTTGTATACTACATTGCACCATTGAATAGTCTATCCTATAATTTTCGTGATTTATGTGAAATGATATTAGTTCTACCACATATCTGCTATCGCCTTCTCTGGAAAGTCAAAATTACTGTATCCAGGGCGTATTTCTAGAGTGCAAAAAGGCTGTAAGATGCAACAAAATAGTTAAAAATCTTCAGAAGTATCATCGTAATTATCTAAACAATTCATCAACTTCAGGTCATGTGTAAAAATGTAGTGTACAATGATATACCCTGATCCTCTCTTTTATTTCGTACTTCATAATGTTGTTTAATATCCCTTCATATATCTCCACAAATATATATGTAATATCACCTCAAAGACATGTCACGAAAATGGGCAATTGACGTTATACATTTTGGTTTATATAAAATCTTGCCTGCCATTGTATATGATATATTCTTCACTTACATGACTCTTCATTGACAGAAATAGACTTTGCACGCAAACAATTCACACACAAGCTATTAAAGTCACACGCATGTGAAAACCACGGTATTCAAATTCCTCAGAAAGTAGGAATCTTTAAGCATTTCGATTTCTACTTTGGTCTGTTCTCCAATCATCCCTTGGTGTGAGCTAGACAGAGCAAAATGATGGTAAATCAACAGAACTTATAATTTTGTATAATGCATGTCATTATCTCCTTGCAATCTCCATTTTTGGTGTCGCCATTCTTTATAGACTATACTTTTTGGTTTTGCTGTATATCATTTGTTTTTCTTTCGTCGAACTATATCCTCTTCTGAGAATATTCTCGAGTTTCTGTTTGATTCATATGTATATATATATATATATATATATATATATATATATATAGTGTGTGTGTGTGTGTGTACGTGTGTGGAACACGTACACACACACTATAGCTTCTGACCACACGAGCAAAGAGAGTTAAGGGTTTGGGACGAACACCGATCTAGGGCTTTCAATAGCTCAGTCGGTAGAGCACCGGTCTAGTAATCCGGAGGTCTCGGGTTCGAATCCCGATGAAAACCCATTTTCTTTGCTCAAAGTTTTCACTATATATTCATTATTTGTTTCTGGTCAGTTTTCCCTTTCTTGTTTCAATATATATATATATATATATATATATATATATATATATATATATATATTATATATCGAATTCTTAGAAATCTTAGAATGAAGACCAATTTAATACTCACGGACACACATTCACCAAACCCGTATACCAACACTCACACTCACTCCTGTCTGCCTCCCCCTTTCTCTCACTGGCTCTCTTTCTCTCTTCGAATTTATACTGATGGGGAAATGGGATTTTAATATATGACATATGATAAGTAGCAGGGAACCGTTTTTTCTGTCATTCAAGTTCTGTTCACCTAAATTGTGCCTTCGAAATATTTTGATTTGTGTTGATTTGATACATATATATATATATATATGTATATATATATATATATATATATATATATATATACAGTATACATATATATATATGTATATATATAGTATACATGTGCTTATATATGTATATATATATATATATATATATATGTATAATGTATATAAGCACATATATACTGTATATATATTTATGTATATATATATATATTATATACATTATATATATATATACATAATGTACATATACATATCTTTCTATATACATACATGTATATCATTATCATCAGTTATGAGCTCTTCAAGGCAGTATCTACTAAAGAAGATGCTCGCATTTGAAATAAATCAGTGTTTGGGCAGGAAGGTATATCTTTCTCTCAGACAATTACTCTGTGATGATTTTCTGACATGGATGCATGGTGTTTACTCGTTCGTTTGTTTTCATATTTCCTTTTAGCATGATCCAATATGTTGCATTAAAGTCTATGCTCAGGAAAGGGTCAGTCATTGACTGATGTGTTTTGGTTTTCTAAAAAGAAGTCCTTTTTGCATGTCTAATTTTCATTTTCTTTTCGTTGAATAAACCGTCATTAATTGTCACATTCGCAGAATATTTGTCAGAGTTACAGTGCCAATATAACAATAATCTTGACCATACCAAAGTATGTCATATACAACTCATGTTTTATTCTGAAACAGACAAAATTCTGTCACAATTAGAATTCACACTTTAGTGACTTTTTTGTCATATAGGCGTTATTCACTTCCTTTACTAAGTGTTATTAATTATCTGGTCTCAACTTCTCATCCCCTGTATGGTTGTTATTCACAAAACACTAATTATTCGGGACTTTACACAGACAAACAAGTTTGCTTTTATGAAGGTTCAGCCACACTTCCTTTTGTACAACCCAAATTGTAATTTTGCTTGTTATCATTGAAATTACCATGTGCATTCTATATAATTTCTTCCACTTGATAGATTTGATGCAACATCACATGAGAAGAATGAAATAAACTGAAACTGAAACTGAATAAAGATAGCAAAGTTAAACATTAGAAAATACTCTGAAACATAGAAACATGCACCATATGTAGCATGCACACTTGCGTATTCACTGCATGAAGCATTCTTTTATGTGACACAAACACATATCTAAAACTGTTCGTGGACGCAGATATAATGCACAAACCTTTTCCATCTCTCTTTTTTTCTTTTTTTTTTCTCTAGTTTCTTTGACATTCTACTCATAGCACATCGTATCACGAGCAAGAGGACAATGTGACCAACACGGTATTGATTGTGAACATAGCCTGTTGATTCATTTTCCTTTGCTCTTCCTAAACATTTCTCATTTTGCTGAGTTTGTAAAATACATGTTCTGCATGTTGCGCTCTGTCACCATTTTCATTCATCCTTCCACCTTGTTTTTGTATTTCGGAAAACACGTACTCTGTAGTAGAAATGAAAACAAATCAATTTATAAGAAAAAAACAATCATTTCAATGATTTGGAAGGATTTTGGTCATTCAGGGAAAAAATGAAACGGCACGTCATTTTGTGTTTCGTCTCATTCATGGCATCTTTACATGGAGGCTGTGCCTTGTGACGACATCAAGAAGATAGTCGTAACACTCGGGAACGCCTGGCTTGTAATCGAAGTTGCAGACACAGTTGGTTTCCTTGTTACAGCAGGGTACGATGGACTTGGTCTTATCCTGGATATCCAAGATAGAAGTACCCTTGACCAGGACAGCCTCGTGAGCTTCGATAGCAGCTTTGACCTGGTCAAGCACGTCTTCGTAACCGCATGTGCCGAGTGGGTAGGCTTCGTCGGGGTCTTTCTCGATGTCGAACAGAAGGGGTGGGTCGTGCAAGGTTACGCAGTCACCTTCGCACTCGTTGCAGAGGAAGTAGTCTTCAATGGGGAAGCCGCCATCGCATCTCTTCCCGTACTCGGGCTGTGAAAGGACGGCCTGGGTGCGGAAGTGGGCCTTGTATTTTCCGACGCGAACTGCCATCAGCTTGTCTTTGCAATAGTAGAAGAAGTTGTCGTGGGGGGATGTGGCCCCGTTTAGGATGACGTCCTTGATGTTTTTGCCATCGTAGACACGGTCAGTAGGGAGAGAGGAGCCTGCCAAGTCGGCTGCCGTAACGATGATGTCCATGGAGGTGACCAGCTCGTGGGAGACACCGGGTGTGACCATACCGGGCCAGTAGACGATGTAAGGAATACGATGACCACCCTCCCACGAGAGCGACTTCCCACCTATTTTGGTTGATAAAACAAATAAAAGCCCATTCTTCATCTAATTATCTTCCTCGGTGTATATGTCCTGTTTTGGTGTCAGGCAACATTCTTTATCTAGATTTATGGATTATACCCCGAATCGCGTTATAATAAAAAAAAAAGAATATCTTAGGGCAGAACCACACTCATTACTTCTGTTTTCTTTGTGTCCTGTTATTACAAAGTAATAGCATATTATAGTTTTCGTGTGCATTTAGTGATTACAAGCAAGCACTTAACGTTGCTTACGAAAATTTAATATATTTTTTTTAGCCTTGAATAAGATGCAACCTTGAAATTAAAGGCAGAGAACAACTTATCACTTACTTATTTATAGAAGGACAGGCTTCTTCAAACCAAATTCAATTTAATTTTAACTCTTTTGCACAAACCTTGGAAAACGTTGGCGCTGCCGCCCTCCTCACAGTACTCTCGATGTGGACCGTGATCGGAGATGAAAAAGACGATGGTGTTATCCTCGAGTTCGTTGTCTCTAAGGGTCTGCACGATGGTCTCGACACCGCTGTGCAACTCGTTTAGGTTGTCTCCATAGCGACCTGAAAGAAGGGAGAAAGACGCAGCGAAATAAGAATAAACTGGATGTTGTGATATGAGAACTTATTGTTGTTACTTTTACCGTTTTTACATGCCCTTTAAACACTTAAATAGAGTGGTAAATGCCATAACGAATCCCCGATAGGTATGTATTAGTGCTTCGACTTAGCTTTGGCAAAGGATCTGTGGGTCCGAGGCGCGTCATCACCTCTGCTGTGCCAGCACGATATCTATATCAAAATATTTTGTTTGTTTGTTTTTTGAGGGGATCATTGTAATTTGATAACCTTCCTATCGTATTGAAAAAAATCGTCATCATTACTAGTCATGAGAGCAATCTTTGCGTCTTACCGCGACGAGATGAGCAGGAGAAGTCGTCCGATGAGAAGAGACTGGTGTGCATGTGAGCGAAGGCCATGTAGAGGAAAAACGGGTTGTCGACGTTGTTCTCAATAAAGCCGACAGCATCCTGGGTGAATAGCTGGGTGAGTCCACGGTGCTCGAACGGCTGGGACACGAGGGTTGCGTTGTTGTAGAGGTAACATACGTCGGTACGGGGGAAGTCCATATGGAGCTAAATCGGAAGGTAGATAGTATTTGGTCAGCCTCGCTCAGTTTTTGCCCAAAGTGCGCTGGAACTAAATGTTGCTGCTCCTCGTTTCTTTCAATGTAAACTGTAAGCAACATTCATTGTGGGGTTCAATATGTAGTTGTTGCCATGTATCTTATTCCAAGTGTATTGGTATTTTTGTTTTCGTTGCTGGAGTTTCAAAAGGAATAGTCAAAAGTTCTCTAACATTTTTTTCCTCTTATCAATTCTTACCATAATTACCATTGCTTATTTCAATTGCAGCGCTTTGCAAAAACCTCTTAGTTACCAAAAAATGTATAAGTAGTTCTTAAATTGGCTTATTGAAGATTCAAGTTTAAGTTTATCTCTGAAGTTGCCGTACTTTTTGAAGATTTCTTCCTGACGCATGTTTGTGCAGATTACATAGTAAAAAGAAATTAAATTTAATCCTTAATTTTGATAACGAACCCACACAAAGATTCAAACTTATCCATCCAATAAGGGGAAAATCACCTTAAGGACTAAGAGACACAAGCCAAGCAGCAGGAAATAAGCTGTGGAAAAGTTTTACTAACTTTTCTAGTGGTTCTATATATATATATATATATATATATATAAATATATATATATATATTTTTTTTTTAAAGAATAAAATGGAGGAATAGAAGTTCTTTAAAGATTCGCATGTGACCGACATGAACATGAAAAAAAAAGCGTATTTACCCCAGTGTCGTCACATGCCCAGCTGTTGCCGAAGGGAAGATTGTGGCCGACGAAATCGAAGCCGTGGTTGTAAGGGAGATGAGCTCCGTCTGTTGAACTGTTTTCGTTGATACCTGGCAAGATGTAAGAAAGAGAAAGACAGGGTGAGGGATTCGTTTGTTTTAGGTTTTCGTGTCTTCTTTGTGTATATAACTCTGCAAGGCGGTCATATATAGTGATAAGCATGTAAAGCCTATTTAAGAGCAACTCATGAACTAAAAGACAACCACGAGCTATGTATAACTTGTCGTTGAAAGTTCTAGAAATTTCTTTAATTCATTTTTCCCCATTCTGTTTAATTCATTTGACTAAAAATGTTTCCTCCTTTTCTTGTCTCTTCTTTGTATTTTTGGGACAAAATTAGCTCGATTTTGTCTGGGTCGAGTCGGAAATAGTTTAGCTATTTGCTTTTGTTTGCTAGTGGCATGAATGGCGATTGATAGATAGGGACATATCAGTTTGTCAAGAAACTTTATTTAGTTTTTTTTAATAACTTGCATGCACACAGATCTGTAATGTGGTTGAAATAGAAAACATCCTCTAATTTATCCCTGTAAACCGAAATCAGAATTTACGAAAGACTATCTTACGCGATGGCGTACTGTAGTCCTTTGAAACAAATGTGGACATAATCGTGATCATGCCAACAACCCTCTTTATCGACCTCACCACTGGAATCACACCTCGAATGACAATGCTAGCTTTCGATTTTCCAACCATCGATGCTTAAACTTTACAACATGACGCAAATTGTTTGCAAAACTCGGTGACTGGACTTGACCACATCATCAGGCTGTTGCACATCATACTGCTTCGGTGAACTCACCGAGATGCCATTTGCCAATCATGCCGGTGGTGTAGCCGCTTGCCTTGACGGCCTCGGCTATGGTGACTTCGCTCTTCGGCAAACCAGTCTTGGTCCATGGCAAGAAGACACGGGTGTTACCGTACACACCAGTCCTGATCGGGAGACGGCCTGTTGTAAAAAGGGAGAGACAGAATCTTGATCAGTGTAGATAGTTATTAAAGTCTACATAAGTCTACATGTTGAGGTACTGTAGTCTAATTACATAATAAGATTCTCGACCCTCGTTCGCAGGACGAACCCAGGTTCAAGTCCTGTTCCGTGTTTACGTCCGTTGATAAAACGTTTTTACCAACAATGTCCCTCACGACGAGCATGTATAAACGGTGTTAATGAGTAGCAACGCAAGAGTAATGATAATGACAGGTCCCTCGACTGTACATAACAGTGCTAATACTAAAGAGACTGCCCTGGACACATATCTACATTTTATCATCGCCATTATTGATTTATGTAATATTTTAATCATGTGAAATACAATAATCATATGCATGGACGTCCGTTGTATATATTATATTTATTGCACTGGTTTAAAGGTTGTCCTAGTGTTCTCTTCATTCGATGGGGCATCTTCAATACAAGTATTCGTTCATTGATCAGGAAGAGGGGCCATATACTCATAAACGAGCTAATCCAGGAACCCATTCAATTTCTTCTTTCGAGGAAATCAAAAGGGACTTCTTTCGCAAAATATCTTGTGTGATGAAAACGCTCGCATCCGGTTTAATTCAAACTCTGGATTTCCTGTTACAGGGTAAATGCTTTCCTGGAAACGATTTAAATACTCGCCATATCCACTATGTAATATTATAGAGAAAGAAAGGCAAAGAGAAGTAAAAACAGATTAACTTTAGGAGAAACACCAGCAGTCCAAAATGTTTAACAAAAAATATCTTTAATGGGAAATTATGAAGTTTCTATGAAACACACATTCTGCATTGTGGTTGTGAAAAATAAAAATCGACAAAGAAGAAATAGCAGGTCTACAACTGGCACACAACGGCAGTTTTGTTGTGTACGAATGAAATAGGAAGGTAACATGAGGTACTCCGGAAAATGTGCTTGAAACCTATTGATATTGCTGTCACCCTTCTGCGAAAGTTGAAGAATACGAAATTGAATATTGCTTAAAAAACACACACACATATGCACACACTCACACACACACACACACACACACATACAACCCACACTGGAGCCGCTACTCTATTCGCACAAAACATACTGAGAACATAAAGAAATGTAAACTTTATTCGGTTATTAGTAAAGCCTTTTATTAAGAAACAAGAAAGAAAAGAAAAAGAATGCATTGTCATGAGTAAGTATGTTCTATTATACTAGTCAGGAAAGTTGGATACAATCTATCAATGAATTAATGTCCTCACGTGCCAAATGAAACATCATCTTGTTCATGCGGCTGAAAGGTTTCTCACTTAATTCATTTACTGTTTTAATTTTACTGAAAAAAAGGAGCCCTTGTTATGAGACTTCATCACAAACAGAGATAAGAAATACAAATTTACCATCAAATCGAACGTCATAGAATTATTTAAAGATTCACTACAGCAATTCCAAATCACAGAAAGTTGGACCAAATAGTCCAAATTTTATAATTATTACGAGCTGATGCATGTCTCAGCAGGGTTTAACCCAGCCTTCATTAACGAGAAAAATAAGTCATTATTGTCTACAATGCTTACCCGTCATGATGGCAGATCTACTAGGTGTGCAGACGGAGTCGCCAACGTACCCGTTGGTGAACCTCAGACCAGCTACGGCCAACTCGTCGATGAAGCCGGGCTCCTGGGTGGGATGACCATACGACGTCAGGTCTCCGTAGCCCATGTCGTCGGCAATCAGGAGGACGATGTTGGGCTTGTCCATCGGGTCTCGATCAGCCCCTGACGGCCCACCCCCTAGCAGGCCTGTGAGAATTTGCAGCCAGTCCGGATAGTCATCGCCGATCTCGTTATGGATAGCGTCGATGATGGTCTGTGGGAGGTCGGCGATGCCGGTCACGTTCAAGCTCTGCTGGCCATTGACAAGCCCAACGAGCAGCGTCAGACTAAGTACAAAAAACTTCATCCTGAGTTCCTTTCACCAGGAGCAAGACGAAAGATGATCTACCCAAATATTTCCTGTAGATTATATAGGATTCTTGGTCATGATTTTTTTCCCTTATCCAGTGCTTGTTCTATTGTTATTTTAATGTAATGTCAGAGACCTA
Source organism: Diadema antillarum (assembly GCF_040938485.1). Taxonomy (NCBI): domain Eukaryota; kingdom Metazoa; phylum Echinodermata; class Echinoidea; order Diadematoida; family Diadematidae; genus Diadema; species Diadema antillarum. The sequence continues at coordinate 91,895 of NW_027271547.1, forward strand.
GAGGTATCACAGGTTTTTTTGTTTTTTCCGTCTTAAATCTAATCATGTAATCCCTTCAATATGACCACAAGCCTAGTACTGACGCGTAACAAACGAATGGCCTGTGTAAAATACTCCCTTTGTTCACCGGAAAAACAGATTGCCGTCTTCAAATCCGAAAACACATGACATGCATCTACGAAAGCATGAAGCGTTTCTTTTTTAATGATTTTACTGCTCTTTCGTGTCTATCCGATCGTTTTGGGTGCAACAGCTTAAGTATCTAGTCCATCACGTGTTCTGCGCATCCTATGCTTTAAAAAGGGGGAGTTATGATGTAGCTTGGCTCCAAGTGGAAGACACAAATCAGAGAAAGAGAAGAATAGGGATGGAGATTTTGCCTTTTTTTATCGAGTCAAGCAATCAAAAGCAGCACTGGATAACTCCGAAACACGCTGTGCAACAGGCAGTGCAGATCAATGCAGTTTTATTTTTCTTGTATACAGGTGCTAAGATGTACGACAAGGAACAAAATCACATCCCTTACACTTTACGTGAACCGACAGATTGTATTGGGCGATTTGGCTATACTGAAATTGCAGTTCGGAGAGGGGAGGGGCTAGGAACAGTTACCATCCCCCCCCCCCACACACACACACACCTATGAAAATGTTGTGGGACAAACATATAATTTCGGAGGTGTTGAATCATCTTTTTACCTTTTTATTTTGATCGAAAATTGTTCCTTTGATTTATTTGATTTATTTTCTTCCAACATAATTTCTTGCATAAATCAAGATTCTTTTAAGTAATATCACATAGAATATCAGTATCCAGATTACAGTATACATGGTTCTAAGAAAGAAAATGAATGCGTAAATTAACTCCATAAACAAACAAAAAATTATCATATCATCAAATTTCCAAATGATCACCTGAGGAGAAATTATACAGAAGGACTGCTACTAGAAGCAAATACTTGAACACGTTGCATACCAGGAAACCCAATTTCATAATATACATATTTGATTTAGCAGAATGAAGAAATACTACTGAACATACAAATGCATCTTTTATATTCTATAGTGTATCAATAATAATAGAAATACAGTGAATTATGATTATGATGACAACAGGGTGATGATGAGGAAAAAAAGAATGTGATAATGAAGATGAAAGTGATGGTGGTGATGATGAAGGTAATGGGAAGGAAATTGAATGGTAGGCACATTAACATTGTGTACATCTAATTCTCCAAATATTTTACCCACCTTGTTCAGCAGATGAATTTCATTTCTGATAGAGCGATTTCTCCCCCATGGGGGAGGGAGACACATCATCCCTCGCTCGGTCCCTTTCTGCATATTGTTAGAAAAATTCCCACATATTTCATCATAAGCGTGCGCTAGATTTCTCGTTTAGATTAAAAATTGACTAAGTTCCCTCAGATAATATTTGAGGGGATGTCCCCTTCCAGTCATCCCTCTCATAGATGTCAGGGAAGGGGGAGGGGTGGTGCTACTCCTCCTCACCTTCTCCACTGCGCTCCGTTTTCTCTCACATATCACCCAAGTTTTACCCCCCCCCCCCCCCCCCAATGAATAGGGATCAATACCCCGCGAGATTAGCCTCTAACCACTGGCAGAAACCTTTCAATCATTTTCAGCAAATCAAGTTCCCACAGATTAAATGCTAAAAATTCAAATGGTATTTGCCTAAAGAAACGTACAACAAATTGTCAATGTAGAGGTTAAGTATATGTATATATATATATATATATATATATATATATATGATTGTTGTCTTGCGGTGATGTTTTTGAATTGTTGGAATCTACTCATCCAGAGAGGTTGGCACCGAAACAATTCACGACTTTTGAACGGATTATCTGATTTCCCTCAGATTTCACTTATATTCCAATATATACGGTATTGTATCAATTCACTTGATATAAATCCAAATTGTCCAACACTCTTGACTTTATGTATGATATTAATACTTTTTTTTCGTTTTGTTGTTATTTTTTAGAAATCCCACAATGAAGATACATTCAACACCCACGGACACACACATTCACCAAACCCATATCCACACACACTATCTCTTTCTATAGGCCTATCTCTTTCTATCTGTTTTCTATTCTCCCCTTGCTTTCACGAAAATCACCAGTACATAAGTCATGTACTCTTCTATAGAGATGATGTATTCTCAAATTTGGTGCTCACATTAAGAGCATATCGGAGTGTAGTAAAAGGGCAAATCTTTGGGATCATCCCACGAGACCAACGCTCACGAGCCGTACAGCCCACGAGTTCGACGCTAGGCAGACAGGCCCGTGAAGTCGACACTATAGGTAAAAACAGCCAACGAGTTTGACATTCCAACCCGAGGTTTAATTTGTCCGTCTCGTTGGCCGTGTTTGCTCAGTGTCGAACTCACGGGCTACATGACTCATGGGCTGTATGGCTCGTGGACTGTAGGACTCGTCGGTTTCTGTGCCTTATAGCTTTCTGTAAGACAATTTAAAGACTTGATTTTGATTTGATTTGATTTGATTTATTGGTTTCTGTGTCATCATTGTAGATACTCACATTCACGTACAGACATAAATCTGATAACATATATATATATATATATATATATATAAGTATTTTCTTGTTCATTGCCTGTGTACAATGCACATGTACAATGTACAGCAAAAGTCCAACAAAACATACAATGGATAATACAGAGGGGCTACAGCATAAGCGTAGCTTGATCTGTGGATGATCCGTGTAGAATAGGGTAAAACACTTTCTGGTGTGACAAAAATGAATGTTTGCTTGTTTGTTTGCTGGTTGGTTGGTTTGTATTTTTCCTTTAGCATGACCGAATGATAATTTGAGGAATTAAAGTCTATACTAAGATCCATAAAGTGTCAACAGCTGCCTGACACTAGAAAAAGTTTTAAGTTCATTTTTAATTTCAATATCCTTATCTTGGTGATCTCACACCGATGTTTTGTTTTCCGAAAACAAAATTTTAAAGTTGACTGATCTTTGCTATTATTATCTTGGCCAATTTATGTACAAACTCAGTAAAATGGTTAAGTTTAAGTTCTTTTAAGAATTTGAAGAAAAAATTTGCGATTGTTTTCAAGAATTTATCAGAGTTTCATTTCGAAAAACCATATCTTTGTTATAATATTAATATCATGAAGCTGTAGAATTATGCTGATCCTTTAATTGTTGCAAGAAACTGGAAATCCAACTTTATTTCATGTTCAAATCAAGCAATCACTGCTGAGCGACTCCAACCATACATTAACACTCGTCTTGTTGCAGTTTTCTATCTTTTTTTAACTCCCCACCACGTGATCAGTTTATCTCTCTCTCTCTCTCTCTCTCTCTCTCTCTTTCCCCTCTCTTTCTGCATATTATAGCGACTTAGTGTAGGGATTTGTCCAGGATATTTGTTTTGGGTTATTTAGGTTTCCATATCTAAGTTTCTCTTGTTATTTCGATTTTAATGTAGAACAGTATATCAATCAAATAATTTTTTGTGTTACATGTAGGGGAATGCACCCTACGAGCACTGCTTGTTAGCATTCCTCCCCATTTCCAGCATTTCCGGACACTTGAAATATTCTGTAAACTTTTCTTTTGTTATATATCTTGATGTAATTTATGTATTACATTTCTGTAGAATATTTACATGTTTCTGTTGGAAATGGAAAATGAATGAATGAATGAATCGTTGAAGAAACTGTCTTTAAGACTGCGAATTTAGTGAGTACTGTGACACACACAGTCATAATTGTGCAGCATGCGCACCTCCACAAACTTCCGATGTTGACTGCATTACACAACCTCCTATGTGACAGACAAACACCTCAAAACTTTCGTGGACACACAGAAAGAAAACATACAAACATTTTCTATTCCGATGCGAGTTTCTTTACTTTGTCTCCCTCTACAAATTGAATTTGTTAAGATCGCAACTGCTGCTCTGTAAATTAACAAACATGTCGGAAAAAGGAACCAGTGGGACTTGAACCTGTCATCTACTTTTAATAGTTTGTAGAGGGAGACAAAGTAAAAAAACTCGCATCTGATCCTTCACCCCTCTGAATAATATCTTTCTTTCATTTAATTTGCCTTGTCCGCCTTGGACTACTTAACATAACAATGTCGGAATTTCGGAGCTTGGTTATTTGTTCCTTGGTCATCGTCTCACTACCGGCAACCAGGGACAGCCTGGTGGTAGTGTCGCTGCCTGGAAAGCAGTAGATGACAGATTCGAGTCCCACTGGTTCCTTTCTTCCGACATGTTGTTAATTTACAGATCAGCAGTCGCGATCTTAACCAATTTAATTTGTCGAGGGAGACAAAGTGAAGAAATTCGCACCTGAACCTTCATCCCGCTGAATAATATCTTTCTTTCATATTCTTTCTTATATCTCTGTGTCTTTCCTCGTCTTCTCGTTAGTCAATTTTGCAATGTTAAGTTCATTCATACCATCTCTTTTCACGTGCAAGAAGACAATGAGACAAAATATAAAGCATTGATTGTGAACATACCACATTTATTTTTCATTTGTTTTTCATAAACATTTCATTATTGCCGAGTCCATAATAAAAATTTAGTTATGCATGCTCAGCTCGTTCACTTTCGATGCGAGGTTATTGATATACCAATTTTGCACCGTAAAGAATACGGCCCGGAACCAATTCCATGCAATATTCGACCTTTTTTCTTTATTACAAAGAATGCATACCCTACAAAAGAACTAAAAAAAGATCAATTTCTAAAAATCTGTTGTCATTTCAAAAGGAGGATTCTGGTCATTCAAAAAGATATTCAACCGATACATCATTTGGTATTTCGTCTCATTTAAGGCAGCTTCACGCCGAGGCTGTGCCTGGTGACAACATCAAGAAGATAGTCGTAACACTCGGGAACACCTGGCTTGTAATCGAAGTTGCAGACACAGTTGGTTGACTTGTCACAGCAGGGCACGATGGATTTGGTCTTATCCTGGATGTCCAAGATAGAAGTACCCTTGACCAGGACAGCCTCGTGAGCTTCGATAGCAGCTTTGACCTGTTCAAGCACGTCTTCGTAGCCGCATGTGCCGAGTGGGTAGGCTTCGTCGGGGTCTTTCTCGATGTCGAACAGAAGGGGTGGGTCGTGCAAGGTCACGCAGTCACCTTCGCACTCGTTGCAGAGGAAGTAGTCGTCGATGGGGAAGCCGCCATCGCATTTCTTCCCGTACTCGGTCTGTGAAAGGACGGCCTGGGTGCGGAAGTGAGCCTTGTATTTTCCGACGCGAACGGCCATCAGGTTGTCTTTGCAATAGTAGAAGAAGTTGTCGTGGGGGGATGTGGCGCCGTTCAGGATGACGTCCTTGATGTTCTTGCCATCGTAGACACGGTCAGTAGGAAGAGAGGAGCCTGCCAAGTCGGCTGCCGTGACGATGATGTCCATGGAGGTGACCAGCTCGTGGGAGACACCGGGTGTGACCATACCGGGCCAGTAGACGATGTAAGGAATACGATGACCACCTTCCCACGAGAGGGACTTCCCACCTGTTACGGTTGACAAAACAAATAATGTCCACTTCATCACCTGCTCTTTCTTTTCTTTACAGATAATCTTAGTTGATGTATGGTTTGTTACATCAACTCACGTTGTAAAGAAGTTCATGTTTAACTCATGAGGCAGAGACACGTTCATAACCTAGTCTAGCATTGAAGTGATCTCTGCTTTCTTTGTTTCGTCTTATCCAGAGCTTGTAGCAGGGACTTGTCATGATGCAATACTGGTTAAAAAAATGAACAGGTGGATTTAAATTTGAATGATTGAAATAAGACGTAGCGCTCGCAAAGGCAGGTATAAAGAAGTTCTTATTCAAAGAAGAACATATTTATTCAAACCGAATTCAATTCACTTTTAACTCTTTTGCACAAACCTTGGAAAACGTTGGCGCTGCCGCCCTCCTCGCAGTACTCTCGATGTGGACCGTGATCGGAGATGAAGAAGACAATGGTGTTGTCCTCGAGTCCGTTATCTATCAGGGTCTGCACGATGGTCTCGACGCCACTGTGCAACTCGTTCAGGTTGTCTCCATAGCGACCTGAGAATAAGAAGAGAGAAACAGTAGAAATAACATAAACCTGATGTTGCGATATGAGAACTTATGTCCCTGACTTTTCTTCCATTTTTTTGGGTGCCCTTTGAGCACTCAAACAGGGCGGCAAAGGACATATCAATACCCTATCTTGATCTTATCATTATTACTTACGCTGAGCATTGGTTAAGTATAACAGTTACTGCACTCGAGAGATCAACGCCATGGCTGAAGAGTTATGTTTGAGGTCCGGTACAAATTTCGCTACATCCTTTTGTTTGTATTCGATGTAATCTTGATTGTAAGATGGTTGAAGCAGTTCGTGATATGAGTGAATAGTTGCATGGAGAAAAAAATGACTCCACGTATTTTGTATATTACATTATATATATATATATATATATATATTGTTGTTCTCTTTTTTCTGGAGGGGGGGGGGGGGTCACTACTATTTGACATCCTTTTCACGTTGCTATATGGAGTCGATATCATTAGACATGAGTACTATTTTTAGGTCTTACCGCGGCGTGATGAGCAGGAGAAGTCGTCCGATGAGAAGAGACTGGTGTGCATGTGAGCGAAGGCCATGTAGAGGAAGAACGGGTTCTGGACGTTGTCCTCGATAAAGCCGACAGCATCCTGAGTGAAAAGTTGGGTGAGTCCACGGTGCTCGAACGGCTGGGACACGAGGGTTGCGTTGTAGTAGAGGTAACAGACGTCGGTACGGGGGAAGTCCATATGGAGCTAAATCGGAAGGTGGATAGTATTTGGTCAGCCTCGCTCAGTGTCTGCCTAAACTGCCCAGTAACTTTATATATAAATTTCGTGGCTTCTGATTTCTTGCCATGTAAACTGTTAGCAACATTCATTGTGGGGTTTTGTTTATTTCAGTTTCTCCATTTTCCGAAAGCCTTTCAGTTGGAAAGATTTTATAAGTAGCTCTTGAATAGGCAACACATTATCAAAGATTGAAGTTCGTGTTTACCTCTAAAGTTGGAAAATATTTTGTATTTTTTTCCTGATTTTGTACAGATTATGATATTAGCATGACAATTTCAATCTAATCTTTAATTTTGATAAAGGACCCACACAAAGTTACGGGAATATCAATCTAATTAGGGAAAATATGACTTTCTGCGGAAAAATTATTCCAGAATTTGATGGTATTGGAGGTATAAGTCAAACAGCAGGAAATGCATTGGGGATAAGGTCTTGCTAGTTTTTTTCTTGTTGTTTTTATTTTTCTGGTGACCAGAACAGAGTTCTTAAAGAATCCCATGTCCACATCAGAAAAAGGCGTATTTACCCCAGTGTCGTCACATGCCCAGCTGTTGCCGAAGGGAAGGTTGTGGCCGACGAAGTCAAAGCCGTGGTTGTAGGGGAGATGAGCTCCGTCACTTGAAGTGTTTTCGTTGATCCCTGGCCATGATGGAAGAGATATATAGAGAGAAAGTGAGATGAATTCGTTTGCTTTAGATTTTTGTGTCTTCTTTGAGTACACAATGCTGCAGAGTGGTCATCAAAATAAAAATAATAAACAAATCTAATGTCTATCCGTGAGCAATCCATGCTCTCAAAGACAACAACGTGCTGTTCAGGGATTGTCATTGCATGTTCTAGAAATCTTACGTTTTGTCCTGTTTATTTTGTTTCCTTTGATTATTTTCCTTTCTTCGCATGTATTCTGTTGTTGAGTAAATTAGCACAATCTTGTCTGAATCGAGTGACCGTTTTTATCAACAATGATAACACACTGCAAGATTTAGGCCCAAGATTTCTAATTGATTGAAAGGAGCTTTAGCAAAATGTGTACTTATAAAGGTAAATGGGTCACCGTCGATCATTTCCGATTTCATTGAAAGCTCTTTGAAGCTTGACAACGAACGACAGACACATCGTAAAATGTATGTGTGTTCATTTGCCCAGGGCGCGACATCAACTTTTTTTCACTGATGGTCCGTTCGGCCAAATAAAATGTGCAAAAATGAAAAAAAAAAAAAAATCGATGGCCCGAAATATAGGCCTATGTACGGAAATAAACAGAAACATAACATTCAATTTTTGAATTTTGAGTGGTCGATCGATAGCCAGAAGAAGATAGCCTTTTTTGGGAATTTGGCAGCCCGACATTGATTTTTAGTGGTCCCGGGCCACCGGACCACCGTTAATGGCGCGCATTGATGTACCTATCACAATAATATGCAGGTCAGTGAGCTGAAATAAAGCTTAGGTGCTTTTGAAATGGTGCCATGTTTTTGTATGCTAATCATGCTATCGGCAAATAATGAATAGGGACCTGCCAGGTTTGACAAGAAACTTAATTGATTTTGTATTGTATACATTCAGATAGACCTGTAATATGATTAAAATAGAAAATATCACTGATCGTCGAAAATAGAGATTAGAAGTTAAGAAAGAGGTAGGTCACATTAGCGGCATTATTGAAGTCCTTAGGAACAAATGTAGACAATGCCCACAACCTGCTCATCGGCTCATTGGAATCAAACTTCAAATGGCAATGGAGATTTTCAAACCGTTGCTTAAACTTTACAAGAGACAAACTGTTTTCAAAACTCGGTGACTGGACTTGACCACATGATGCTGCTTCGGTGAACTCACCGAGATGCCATTTGCCGATCATGCCGGTGGTGTAGCCGCTTGCCTTGACGGCCTCGGCGATGGTGACTTCGCTCTTCGGCAAACCAGTCTTGGTCCATGGCAAGAAGACACGGGTGTTACCGTACACACCAGTCCTGATCGGGAGACGGCCTGTTGTAAGAATTCAGGAGAAGAGACAGAGTGGTTGATCAGGCTTGATATAATTGATACACTGCACCATCTTAACATGTGGAATGGAATAGTGGAAATGAAATTAATTTGAACTTTGAACTTTTTTAACTTTGAACTTTTTGAACTTTGAATCATTGGCTTTCATGGCGCCCACTGCACTAATAGGTAGAGATTTGATTTTGTACACGTTTTTATCAAATTCAAAAGAAAAATTGTGCATTATAATAGAGCAAACATATAGATATTTGAAGATATAGATGTATAAAAAAGATAAAGATTGATGTACAGATACATCGACATATTTCTCTATTATTGATCAGAATATGAACAGTTCTAAACAGACCTCAACAGTCGAGATGTTATCATTGTAGTGGTTACATCTGAAAAAAAAAACCCGTGTCATCCAGCCTTAATGAGCAAGAAAACACTAAGTCGGTATCGTTTACTTACCTGTCATGATGGCTGACCTACTGGGGGTGCAGACGGAGTCGCCGACGTATCCGTTGGTGAACCTCAAACCAGCTACGGCCAGCTCGTCGATGAAGCCGGCCTCCTGAGTGGGATGACCGTATGACGTCAGGTCTCCGTAGCCCATGTCGTCGGCAATCAGGAGGACGATGTTGGGCTTGTCCAAAGGATCCCGATCTGCGCCCGACGCCCCGCCGGTCCCCATGAGAATTTGCAGCCAGTTCGGATAGTCATCGCCGATCTGCTCATGGACAGCGTCGATGACGCTCTGCGGGAGGCTCTGGGCAGTCGGGGAGCCCTGGGCATTGATAAGCCCGAAGAGCAGCGTCAAGCAAAAGCAGACGAGAGACTTCATCCTTAGTTCCTTTCACCAGAAGCACGATGAAAGATGCCCTACCCAAATATTTCCTGCAGATTATATAGGATTCCGTTCATCTGCGTTTCTCGTAAAACAATACCCTTTTCTATTTTTATTCAAATTTTATCCCAGATACCCAAGAATGCAATGGTTATTCGTCTTCTTTTTACCTCTTAACAATAATCATGTAATCTCTTCAATATTACTGCCACTTGACATGGAGGCGTACCAAACGAATGGGCCGTGTGAAAAAGTCTCTTTGTTCACTTTAAAACAGATCGTCGTCATTGAATCTCAGAAGAGATGTCACGCATCTACGAAAGCACGAAGCGTTTCTTTTTATGTTTTTACTTCTCTATCCGATCGTTTTAGATGCAACAACTTGATTATCTAGTCCATCACGTGTTACTAGCATCATATGCTTAAAGGAGGGGCGTTATGAGGTGGTTTGGCTCTAACTGGAAGAACTTAAAGGGATGCTATAGTGTTGGTGGAAATGAGGATTGGGCTCCTAATTTTTTTTTTTTTTGCGAGAAACCAAGACACCACTTGTGAAATGATATGGAACATGAAATTCTAAGAGGAATTCAAACTTTATTAAATGAAAATCGTTTTTGGAATGGCCGAGATATCCAAAAACAAAGTAAAACAAAGTGCTGCTATTAAAAGGTGGGTCCTAAATTTTATTGGGATTGCGCTTGTTTTTTTTTATATCTCAGCCATTTCCAAACCAATTGTCATTAAATATGTTTCATAATAAAAACATGTTTTCATTATCCATGTTTCATAAGAGGACTCATCAGAAATTGTTAAAAACCTAAAGCTGGGTCTCAACCAAAACTATACGATAGTTTTAAATTCGAGAAACAGAAAATAGGCGTATTAAATGCATTTGCCTGCATGTTTAAGGGAGGCAAGCAATTGTGAGAGGCCATTGATATCTGCGGAGGCCATTCAAAGACAAAATGTATTCATTTCTTGTAAACATGTACTCAGATGGATGATAATGGAACAAATTACATCCCTGCATCGCATCTGGCGGTTTGAACTACCACATGATCTGCTCCTAACAATTGACATTTCCATGTTATCTTGCGTAGAAACCTTTCAAAAATTTGAGCACATCAGTACCCCGGGGTTAATGATGAATATGGCATTGACCTGGAGATATGAATAAACAACCAAAAGTTGAAAAAAAGTCTTGTTCAGGAATGAAATGCATGGTGTCAACTTTATCTTTGTAACCAACAGCCTTTAAACATTCTGGGATACATCTGAGTTCATATTATTGTGTTTGATACTCATTAAATAATTATATTCTCTTACGTATGATGCACAATGTCAGAATTTCTAAGCATTGGCATATACAAAGTTCTGGCTTGACACTAACATTGAGAAAATGTCAGTCAAATTCTTACATGTTGCTCCTTTGATCTATTGTCAAGAGGCCTTGAAATATCCCCCTATAAAATACTTCCTGCACTTTTTTGTCAAGTTTATTGAAAAGATGGCAGATCTAGAACTTTCTTTTCTCTCATCCGAGATAATATTGATTTTGCCAAGTACCTAATCCTGCATTGTACACGAATCTCGTGATCAAGACGCCAGTTTTGGCTGCACGACTTTGACGGCCTGCGGTGCGCTTTATTACCGGATATGTCTCGGAGTTTAAGGCGATTATAACATGGTTCGCTGTGTATCGACCAACCGCAGGGTTCAATCAAGCCCACAAGGTGGCTGTTGTATGTTCAATTAACGAGACGTCACAAGGAAAGAACTTGTCCATTCTTCTACGTCATTGGCCATCGATATATGTTAATGCAACGCCCACATCATCACATGGGAAGTTTAATAGGCAGGTCGACTCCTAGCTGCATCAATGCGTGTTTCATGCCTGTCACGCCCTGGATAAAATTAGTAGTCCGTTTTATACCAGCGGCAAAGATATCTCGAAATCGTGTGTATTCACTCTGCATAAGTAGCCTCCTTTCCCCCTATACACCAGTTATATTTTAGTGTTCTGTTTTGTTTTCTTTTGTGATTATAAGATAGGACGGAATTGCGTGAAGATATTGATATATTCAGGTATAGATCTCGTAGGCATGTATATGTGTGTTCAATAATAACAACTAAAATATATAGAGAGAAAGTGAGATGAATTCGTTTGCTTTAGATTTTTGTGTCTTCTTTGAGTACACAATGCTGCAGAGTGGTCATCAAAATAAAAATAATAAACAAATCTAATGTCTATCCGTGAGCAATCCATGCTCTCAAAGACAACAACGTGCTGTTCAGGGATTGTCATTGCATGTTCTAGAAATCTTACGTTTTGTCCTGTTTATTTTGTTTCCTTTGATTATTTTCCTTTCTTCGCATGTATTCTGTTGTTGAGTAAATTAGCACAATCTTGTCTGAATCGAGTGACCGTTTTTATCAACAATGATAACACACTGCAAGATTTAGGCCCAAGATTTCTAATTGATTGAAAGGAGCTTTAGCAAAATGTGTACTTATAAAGGTAAATGGGTCACCGTCGATCATTTCCGATTTCATTGAAAGCTCTTTGAAGCTTGACAACGAACGACAGACACATCGTAAAATGTATGTGTGTTCATTTGCCCAGGGCGCGACATCAACTTTTTTTCACTGATGGTCCGTTCGGCCAAATAAAATGTGCAAAAATGAAAAAAAAAAAAAAATCGATGGCCCGAAATATAGGCCTATGTACGGAAATAAACAGAAACATAACATTCAATTTTTGAATTTTGAGTGGTCGATCGATAGCCAGAAGAAGATAGCCTTTTTTGGGAATTTGGCAGCCCGACATTGATTTTTAGTGGTCCCGGGCCACCGGACCACCGTTAATGGCGCGCATTGATGTACCTATCACAATAATATGCAGGTCAGTGAGCTGAAATAAAGCTTAGGTGCTTTTGAAATGGTGCCATGTTTTTGTATGCTAATCATGCTATCGGCAAATAATGAATAGGGACCTGCCAGGTTTGACAAGAAACTTAATTGATTTTGTATTGTATACATTCAGATAGACCTGTAATATGATTAAAATAGAAAATATCACTGATCGTCGAAAATAGAGATTAGAAGTTAAGAAAGAGGTAGGTCACATTAGCGGCATTATTGAAGTCCTTAGGAACAAATGTAGACAATGCCCACAACCTGCTCATCGGCTCATTGGAATCAAACTTCAAATGGCAATGGAGATTTTCAAACCGTTGCTTAAACTTTACAAGAGACAAACTGTTTTCAAAACTCGGTGACTGGACTTGACCACATGATGCTGCTTCGGTGAACTCACCGAGATGCCATTTGCCGATCATGCCGGTGGTGTAGCCGCTTGCCTTGACGGCCTCGGCGATGGTGACTTCGCTCTTCGGCAAACCAGTCTTGGTCCATGGCAAGAAGACACGGGTGTTACCGTACACACCAGTCCTGATCGGGAGACGGCCTGTTGTAAGAATTCAGGAGAAGAGACAGAGTGGTTGATCAGGCTTGATATAATTGATACACTGCACCATCTTAACATGTGGAATGGAATAGTGGAAATGAAATTAATTTGAACTTTGAACTTTTTTAACTTTGAACTTTTTGAACTTTGAATCATTGGCTTTCATGGCGCCCACTGCACTAATAGGTAGAGATTTGATTTTGTACACGTTTTTATCAAATTCAAAAGAAAAATTGTGCATTATAATAGAGCAAACATATAGATATTTGAAGATATAGATGTATAAAAAAGATAAAGATTGATGTACAGATACATCGACATATTTCTCTATTATTGATCAGAATATGAACAGTTCTAAACAGACCTCAACAGTCGAGATGTTATCATTGTAGTGGTTACATCTGAAAAAAAAAACCCGTGTCATCCAGCCTTAATGAGCAAGAAAACACTAAGTCGGTATCGTTTACTTACCTGTCATGATGGCTGACCTACTGGGGGTGCAGACGGAGTCGCCGACGTATCCGTTGGTGAACCTCAAACCAGCTACGGCCAGCTCGTCGATGAAGCCGGCCTCCTGAGTGGGATGACCGTATGACGTCAGGTCTCCGTAGCCCATGTCGTCGGCAATCAGGAGGACGATGTTGGGCTTGTCCAAAGGATCCCGATCTGCGCCCGACGCCCCGCCGGTCCCCATGAGAATTTGCAGCCAGTTCGGATAGTCATCGCCGATCTGCTCATGGACAGCGTCGATGACGCTCTGCGGGAGGCTCTGGGCAGTCGGGGAGCCCTGGGCATTGATAAGCCCGAAGAGCAGCGTCAAGCAAAAGCAGACGAGAGACTTCATCCTTAGTTCCTTTCACCAGAAGCACGATGAAAGATGCCCTACCCAAATATTTCCTGCAGATTATATAGGATTCCGTTCATCTGCGTTTCTCGTAAAACAATACCCTTTTCTATTTTTATTCAAATTTTATCCCAGATACCCAAGAATGCAATGGTTATTCGTCTTCTTTTTACCTCTTAACAATAATCATGTAATCTCTTCAATATTACTGCCACTTGACATGGAGGCGTACCAAACGAATGGGCCGTGTGAAAAAGTCTCTTTGTTCACTTTAAAACAGATCGTCGTCATTGAATCTCAGAAGAGATGTCACGCATCTACGAAAGCACGAAGCGTTTCTTTTTATGTTTTTACTTCTCTATCCGATCGTTTTAGATGCAACAACTTGATTATCTAGTCCATCACGTGTTACTAGCATCATATGCTTAAAGGAGGGGCGTTATGAGGTGGTTTGGCTCTAACTGGAAGAACTTAAAGGGATGCTATAGTGTTGGTGGAAATGAGGATTGGGCTCCTAATTTTTTTTTTTTTTTGCGAGAAACCAAGACACCACTTGTGAAATGATATGGAACATGAAATTCTAAGAGGAATTCAAACTTTATTAAATGAAAATCGTTTTTGGAATGGCCGAGATATCCAAAAACAAAGTAAAACAAAGTGCTGCTATTAAAAGGTGGGTCCTAAATTTTATTGGGATTGCGCTTGTTTTTTTTTATATCTCAGCCATTTCCAAACCAATTGTCATTAAATATGTTTCATAATAAAAACATGTTTTCATTATCCATGTTTCATAAGAGGACTCATCAGAAATTGTTAAAAACCTAAAGCTGGGTCTCAACCAAAACTATACGATAGTTTTAAATTCGAGAAACAGAAAATAGGCGTATTAAATGCATTTGCCTGCATGTTTAAGGGAGGCAAGCAATTGTGAGAGGCCATTGATATCTGCGGAGGCCATTCAAAGACAAAATGTATTCATTTCTTGTAAACATGTACTCAGATGGATGATAATGGAACAAATTACATCCCTGCATCGCATCTGGCGGTTTGAACTACCACATGATCTGCTCCTAACAATTGACATTTCCATGTTATCTTGCGTAGAAACCTTTCAAAAATTTGAGCACATCAGTACCCCGGGGTTAATGATGAATATGGCATTGACCTGGAGATATGAATAAACAACCAAAAGTTGAAAAAAAGTCTTGTTCAGGAATGAAATGCATGGTGTCAACTTTATCTTTGTAACCAACAGCCTTTAAACATTCTGGGATACATCTGAGTTCATATTATTGTGTTTGATACTCATTAAATAATTATATTCTCTTACGTATGATGCACAATGTCAGAATTTCTAAGCATTGGCATATACAAAGTTCTGGCTTGACACTAACATTGAGAAAATGTCAGTCAAATTCTTACATGTTGCTCCTTTGATCTATTGTCAAGAGGCCTTGAAATATCCCCCTATAAAATACTTCCTGCACTTTTTTGTCAAGTTTATTGAAAAGATGGCAGATCTAGAACTTTCTTTTCTCTCATCCGAGATAATATTGATTTTGCCAAGTACCTAATCCTGCATTGTACACGAATCTCGTGATCAAGACGCCAGTTTTGGCTGCACGACTTTGACGGCCTGCGGTGCGCTTTATTACCGGATATGTCTCGGAGTTTAAGGCGATTATAACATGGTTCGCTGTGTATCGACCAACCGCAGGGTTCAATCAAGCCCACAAGGTGGCTGTTGTATGTTCAATTAACGAGACGTCACAAGGAAAGAACTTGTCCATTCTTCTACGTCATTGGCCATCGATATATGTTAATGCAACGCCCACATCATCACATGGGAAGTTTAATAGGCAGGTCGACTCCTAGCTGCATCAATGCGTGTTTCATGCCTGTCACGCCCTGGATAAAATTAGTAGTCCGTTTTATACCAGCGGCAAAGATATCTCGAAATCGTGTGTATTCACTCTGCATAAGTAGCCCCCTTTCCCCCTATACACCAGTTATATTTTAGTGTTCTGTTTTGTTTTCTTTTGTGATTATAAGATAGGACGGAATTGCGTGAAGATATTGATATATTCAGGTATAGATCTCGTAGGCATGTATATGTGTGTTCAATAATAACAACTAAAATCATTTACAAACGCACCAGGCTATATTGTTCATGCTTGCGTTTACAAGTTTCTTACGAAGTGGTAATCGTAGAGTTACGTAGCAGATGGAATATAATTTGAAGTTGTAGATGCAAGTTATACTGGCTGACAATCTAAATTCTATGTTTCTTATCCAGTTCAGAATTATTCAAGGCATTACAATCAGATTTGGTTAGATGATAAAGGGAATGGAAAACAATAGTCGCACTGCATTCTTCACGCTTAACAAGCTTGCTTTTTTGTAGGCTCAAACATATTTCTCTGGCATTTTACTTAGATTCAAACTTTGCTAAATTTACCATCTTGTTCTATGTAAGTGATATCTTACGGTAAGTCCAAGCTGAACATCATTTTTTTTTTTTGGTGTTTACATATTATACATTTATAATTACGAAATACGAAAACAAATTTAAATTTGAAATGTGACAGTCATCTTAAAGAATACCTGAGGTAAGGAATTACTATTCGTGATCATGAGCACAGAGGCAATCAGACTTAATGAAAAGAATGGAAATGGTGAGGGATTGAAGAAAAAATGCAGCTTTTTATCAAAATACACTCACTACACACAGCTGTGTATCTCTCGCCTGCTACCGACTGCCACGAGCACACACACACATTGCGTAGACTCACGCATGCATACGCGCGAAAAAGGACTATGAGCGGGCATGAAACCGAAGTCAATCAGCGTCGCTTACTGTGTACTTATATTTAGCACGCACAGTCCAGACATTTTGCTGCCAAAATCAACAGAAACGTTTCTTCTACTTACTACTCTTATAATATGACTTGATAGCTGCCCATGGATTTGGTGAATGACTCTCCTCGTCATTCACTTGCATTTTTGTAAAATAGCAAACGAAGCAATGAGCCACAAAGAACGTTGTATTCATAAGCTCGTATTTTCCTTCATTATAAATGTATTAATCATTTCAAACTGCTGTGCTTTTTTGTTACTATATAGAAGGAAAAAGTTTCAAACAACAAAAATATCACATAGACGTATACGGTAACGATGAAATGAGACAAGGAAAACGTTATAGTACAAGGGTCCCTTAAAGTTAAATTCTAAGTAATATTTTAAAAGATAAAGATGAATTACACGTGACCCTGAAATGAGTCACAAAAATGAAACAAACGATAAGGTCTTACAGATGTAGAGTTCTAAGAAAAAGACTTTGAACGAGAATGAGATAATAGGAAAGAGAGTTAGGATAGTGGTAACAACTCTGGAAATATTCTTAAAATCGGCGAACCACTACGTAGTATCCCGTGACGTTATCTCGGGAAAGAGTTTTAAGACAATAAACAAGTGTCACGCTTCCATGGCGTGCACTGTACATAGGCCTAATTGTTCGCTTGCTTGTCGACTGACTTCAAAATTCGTGGTTTTCGGGGGGGGGGGGTTGCGATAGTATGAACAGTTGTCTATCTAGCAACACAGTAACGATAGAAGGGGTGACTTTTACACGGATTCTGACATTGGAGAACTGTCAGACAGAGAGGGTCAGACATAAAAGGAATCACCATCAAGAGAATGGGACATCCCGCCACATTATTTTGAGCCAAAAGCTGATGCAGCTGCCTAAGACGAAAAAGATGCTGGTTCTGTCTCTGTGACTCGGAAAGAAGGATTGCCGACAGAAATCGATTTCGTTTATCGTAGAAAAAAAAATAAGGAAAACTAATTCTTGAAATGTCTCGATTTGATATATTTTGTTTATGTTGACGTTTATAGCGTGAGAGCTTAAACATGGTCAAGCGGACTTTGAGTTTGTTTTGGGTATAGTATTGCCAATTTGGTCTTAAAAGGATGTAAAACTTAAAGTGCTGTCAGTATAAACCCGAGTAGGTATAACAAAAAAAGTTTGCGTAGAAGATATCGTGTAATGATGAAGGAAACAACATCTGATGGGCATTTTTTCTCTGAATTCCGCGTACTAAATCCACAATGAAACCTTTATTTCTTTGTGGTCAGATGAGAGCAATACAGAGCCGGTATGAATCACGTCATTTGGGCTCCTTCAGACGAGCTCCGGACTGCTTCAAACAGCACAAACAAGCTTGTCTCTGGATGTCCATGCAAGCCGTTCACATACATGTACGTTCATCTAAAAGGAAGCACCATGAAAAAGTACAAGGTCTTTGTTAGTTTTTGCTTCAGCCAGCAACAACACAGCGCGCCGGTATTTTACAGAGAAAGATAAAGACATCCAGTCTGCTAAACTGATCAAAGAACGAACGAACAAAAGAATCTTAGTTTGAAATGTTCTGTAACTATGCAATTACACTGTTTTTAAGATTGCATATTATTTTTTTGTTGTTGGAAATGGGGAAAAAAGAATAAAAGGAAGGAATCACACACAGCGAGTACGAATCTGTCAACTGCATGGAGATGAAATGACACCGTGTACTTTCAATCAGGCGTTTTGAGGTTTTCAGCAGATGCCATGGAAGGCATCGCGTACATCAAAAGAAACTTGACAAAACTACTACTTAAAGGAAATCCTCTTGACAATTTTGAAAGTCTTACTTAAACCCTGCTCTGGCAAGATGTGAAAAAGAGAAATCGAAGTCATTCGAACTGACATCAGTCATTCATTATCAATCTTCAATTGATCATTAATTGTCGTTGTGTATCAGTGTGAGTTCTTATAGTCGTGAGGTGTCATCCGAATTTTTTGGACTAGTGATGTCCTACAAAGCTGTATTGCTCAAAACTGAATGTTCTTTCTAGGTGACATTGCCATACGTTTTAAGTCACGCCCACAATGCAGCTTTTTTTTTCCGAGACGGTGCTTAGCAGCGTAAAATACATAGTAGACCCGACTAGTTAATGGTTGGTGTTTGTCTTTATCCTCACTTCCTCCTGCTTTAAACCTGATATTTCCGTGAATAAGTTTGGACTATATAAATATATGCTCATTTGAATGTTCTAATTATTATGTCAATTCAATTGGACTTTTAAGCTTGTGTGGACGTTCAAGTTTCGTGTTGTATCTATTCCACCAAAAGGAGAACTGGTTGCTGCGATCGACAACAGTATCATATTATGGATTTCACAAAAGTGTCATGGGGATTTACTACATTCGTTGAGTTTTGCTTTGAATTCAGACCTATAGTTACAGCAGTAACAATATATCATATCCTGCATTCAACTCCTAAACGCCACATAAAACAAAAAAAAAAGATAATGTAGACGGGGAAAAAGAGGTATAGTCTAGGGAAAGATACAAGTAACATAGACGGCTTCGCGCAAGATTCTGTCGACATTTTGAAAAGCATGACATCTCACTAGAGCGTATAAGATTATTGATTTTCCACTTTATACAATAAATGTTCTGGGGGCGGGCTTTCGGGGAATGAGTACAATGAAGTGTAACAATCCGCTGGCGTTCTGACGTGATTGGGCATGTCTGTGCGTTATAAAGTGCCCAGCGCAGATTGGTCGCTTCTGAATGCTTTTACTTTGCTTCTTTCATTGTCTGTAGACGGGAGAGGCTTAAAACCTTGCCATAGGTCTCAGACGACGGGATTAGTGCGTTGAGTCTGGCTTCAAGAAAGTGCGCTTTCATTTCAAAGAATATAATCATCTGCCCTGGTAAACACACAACATGGTGAAAAAGCACCCATAGCAAAAAACCTACGACCTACAAGGATTTAGCTCACTGCGCCTCTATCAGGTGTCTGTCACGTGACACTATTGTGATAGTGAGCTTTCCATCTCCATACACAAACCACGCATTGTGAGTTAGCACTGCAACTCACGAGGCGTGAGGTGATGCAAATTATCACATTTATGTGAGGGGCGGCAGGTAACAGAAATGAAAAGAAGAAGCGTTAATAGCATTAACAGCTCCTGAAATCCCCACCAAGCACCATCACGCACTATGCAGACAAGATCATATTTCAAAGATGACAAATTAATGATGCCTGTCTCTTGCTCGCATTGGCCTCTACTGGCGCCATCTCTCTGACAGTTAAGTTCCGTACAGTTCAGTCTGTTCACTTCATAAAACAATCATATAAAAGGAACATGGGTCAATCACTATTATCCATGTGAAAAATACGATATAGAGAAATAGGAGACTAAAGGAAAGTCTTGTAAAGACATTAGTCCACGCATAATGTTACATGGTTGTTTATTGTTACAATGATTAAAGTTCCAGGTTTATACAAATACAAATAATACAAGTCATTGCAACCCCCGACCATTCAAAAAAATCACCATTCGGCACAAATTTATATACTGTGTTTATGCTAGAATCTTGAAAAGGGCAAAATGTAAGGCAACAAGAGCAAAGAGAGAATTCATACGATGTTTTGGGTAATGCAAGCACTTCGAATGAATTCGAGGAAATTTCGTCGAAGGTTTTACAGACGTCATAAAGTGGACCAATCGCAGCAGACAGCAGCAGACGACGAGTCACAGCTAAAACACAAGTCATAAGTGCATTCATTGCTACTGAAGAAGAGGTTGAATTACACATGTACTTCGAATTACGCTAATTGTGATATTTTTCGAAAGAAAATGTGGCACAGAATGCAATTTTCCAGTGCCCAGCTTAGAAAGCATTACTGGAAAGGCATATACACAATATTTTAGCATGCAAGGGCCATTGCACTTTTGGAGTTTGAAAAGCCCGTGTAGAGCCCCGCACAAATGTCAAAATTACCACAAATTTCATAACACGTCAACCACATAATGGCAAAATTACCACAAATGTCATAACATGTCGACCACAAATGTCAAAATTTCCATTTTTACTGCAAATGTCATAACGCGTCAACCACAAATGTCAAAACTCATTGCTTGCATTATAATAATGAAAAAATAGCGAATCAGATTTTAATTAAGTTGATCAACGTTTGTTTGTTTGTTTGTCCGTCTGTCTGTCTGTTTATTGGGATGAAACTTTGTGTTTATATGAAGTTTGATCCCAGAATTACCCGCAAATGTCACAACGCGTCAGAATTACCCGCAGTTGGCCCGCATCTGACAATACCTAGCACGTATCTCGCCCGTAGTTCCCCGGAAGTGCGCACGCAAGTCCGATTTACCCGCATTCAAGTTTTGAGCATGACCAAAACTTTTTCCACGTGAGTCGCGGTAATTGCCTGCAGAGGTCCAGAGGTCAATGTCGAATTAAAACAAACAATGACATAATACCACTGACAAACCGAATACAACTAACAGAGAGCTGATATGTTTTATCATATCATAATGAAAAATAAAGTTTGAAAATCCAACTTTATATTCTGTTGAAATCACGGCTGTGCGGCTCCATCCATCCACTACCTCTCGTCTTGTTATAGTCTTCTTCTATCTTTTTTTTTGGTTTTTTATCTTCACTCCACGTAATAAGTTTCTCTCTCTCTCTCTCTCTCTCTCTAACACACACACACACACACACACACACACACACACACACACACACACACACACACTCTCTCTCTCTCTCTCTCTCTCCCCCCCCCCCCCCCCCCCCTCTCTCTCTCTCTTTCTTTCCTCTCTCTTCCGGCATGACAGCGACTTAGTGTAGGGATTTGTTCAGGTTTTTTGTTTCGGATTAGTTAGGTTAGTTATAGGTCTTTTTGTCTTAGTTTCTTTGTTTCATCCACTTTTTATGTATATCTGTCAATCAATCAAACAATTTCTTGTATTACGTGTGGGGGGAATGCACCCTACAAACCCAGCTTTTTAGCATTAGTCCCCACTTCCAACATTTCCGTATACTTACATTTTTTGTAAACTTATCTTTTATTTTGTATTATGATGAAATCTGTGTATTCAATTCCTGTAATATATTTATATGTTTCTGTTGGAAATTAACAAAATAAATAAATAAATGAATGAATGAAAATGAATGACGAAATTGTAGAAATAGATACACAGTAAAAGCGAGACGCAAAGGTCATGAGCCTTTAATGTACAGTGCACAACAAAAGGAAAGTTGGATACAGGGGCCTACTGACGTAATATTTTTCTCTCTATACCATCGTAGGAAGTGACTCAGTGAAGAATTCCGCAGACACTTGGTCTTCAGATCCCGGGTTCGAGATCTCTGGCGGCAGTTGTTGTGTTCTCAGGCGAGGCATTTAATCCCTATTTCATTCATTTACTTATTCATTCATTCACTCACTCATTCATTCATTTTTTTTCTATCTCTGACAGAAACAAACAAATATAAAATTTTACGGAAAGAGTGCATTTATCAACATTGAAGTGCATAGTATATAGAATATACAAGTATACATTGAGTAAGGAAGGTGAAATTATTTTATGAACATGTGACAATGCTTGAAAAGGAGAGGGATGTAAAATAAGCAACTCTTTGAAGATCCACTGCCCCCAAACTTAATACTACAAATTACATAACTGATATAACATTGAATAGAATTTTCTCTTCCTTCGAATGGGAAATGAAGCAACTATATCCGTGGTAGCTAAATTGTACAAATATCTTCAAATTCCCTATAGTAATAGCGTGAAGTTAGTCCAAACTTGCACATGTTCAACAACAGCAACAAAAACAAATAGTAAGATAGACACAGGTAATCACTATTTAAGATTTAATCATATATGGCCAATGGTAGTACATAGACCAGAATTTACGTATGCATATTAAGGAACAAATGTGCAATTTTTTTTTCAACCATATCGGTCTAAGTAGATTCAACGTGAAATAAAAAAGTTTAGAATGCTAAAATTTGGAATAGATGTCTTCCTGTTCCACCGTGGGTATAATGAGCTGCATCCCATGCACTAAAAGTCAAGATGTGGGGGCAAGTGGATTCGATGACCGCTGAAAAGTTGAACCGAGACCCATTCTGACATCCTAAAGAACTCGGTCTATGCCAAAGACTACTTTATGCAGCTCAACCAGGAGGGGAGGTTCAAACTAGGGAGAAAATGTTTCTTACTATAGGAACAAAGAACTGGAACAAGGGCACAGTGAATTATTGAATCAAGTCAGACAAGTGATACACTTATCAATCATTGAAATAATACTCAGTAGGCATCTCCCACAAGAATAACTTAAAGATAAAGATCAGTCAGATTTGTACTATAGGATTTCAAAATAGGGAATAATTGCGTTACAATTCAGTTCACTTGAATTCAATTCAAATTTATTTCCGTTTTTCCACAATAGCATAAGATTTGTACATCTCACTTTCTTTAGTTACAAAAATCATGGAAACAAAATAATATGGATTGAACAGAGTAAATAACAATGATTGTATACTTACAGCAAACATACATTGTAATGAGACTAAAGTAGTATGAAATAAAGTGAAATATCAATATGCACTGTGCAAAAAACGGAGAAACGCACTGAAAGGACAATGCTTGTAGAGTGTGGGCCCCTCATGACAAAAACAACAAAAAAATCATTGAAAAATATAGGTAAAAACCGGAATGCAAAGCAACAACAATTTTGGAGAAAACAAAAACAAATCTTGGATATTTCAAGATTTCACTTTTTTTTTTAATTAGGAAAATTGTGAATGATATTTGGTTGTTGAATTTGTCTAATTAATTCTAAAATTACTAAGTTCAAAAAATAAGATAAAGAAATTCTGTTAATTGAGTAATCTTTGTGCCATTGCTCCAAACATGACCTACATTGTCCTATGTCATTGAAGTTTGAGTTGACAGAAAATTCTCATTTCCCCTTTTAGTTTCCAACTTTGCTTTTGTTTGAGGTTATGAAGAGATAAAGAGAACGTAAAACATATATTTCCTATTTTATTCATGTCTCTCATTGTGTTAAACTGGTCTTTTGTTGTCTGTCACTATTATCTTGAAGGACATTTGCAAATTTTTAATTTTGTGCCTTGGAGGGCAAAAAACCGATGTGTTCTCTCATACGTAACTTTCCCCTTGTATTATGTTCCTAGCTTGATAGCCAACATTAACTTTAATATGGTACATAACGCATTCAGTCAGTCCGCAGCGTGAGCGAAAACGCATGTATTTATTCAAGTCGTATGCACGGCTGAGCGGTGCTTGCATACGTAATGAGCAGATACATGATCATGAATAAATCCGTGTAGAACGAGTATTTCTCGTCAGTTTTCGACACTTTTAGTATCGACTGAAAGAGAAAACATAAGCAAATATGCTCATGATCAAAATAAACGGAAAAGAAGAATAAAGAATATCAAAATCCCTCTCGAAGTTCGGTATTGTATTCAAAAAATATTCCTTCACGTTTGACGCCAAAAAATTAACCTGAAATTTTTCATGCCCCTCTAAAATATGGTGAAGACTATGTCCGCTAAGGTATATAGTATCACAATAAGGGCACGTT
This sequence comes from Diadema antillarum, assembly GCF_040938485.1. Taxonomy (NCBI): domain Eukaryota; kingdom Metazoa; phylum Echinodermata; class Echinoidea; order Diadematoida; family Diadematidae; genus Diadema; species Diadema antillarum. The sequence continues at coordinate 116,383 of NW_027271547.1, forward strand.
TTCCCATCTTCATTTCAATACGGGTCAGGAACTAGCAAAATTCAGAGACATGTCTAGCGTCGAGTTTAAAAAGATTATCCTCGCATTCGCACCGGAATTCCGGGTCTGTGATTGGTCGAAATCTGTCGCAAGACGCGGCGTGTCGCATTGCGTAGTATCCATTGGCTGCTGACTCAATGCTGTGAGTTTTAAATGTTAGGTTCCAAATTGTGATCGAATTTTCACTCTCTGTACAAAACTTGAACTTTACACAGGAACCAATGATGTGTATGTGAGTGTGCACTTACAATGACCCTGAACAATGGACCTGGCTGCCACCTGTCCCGAGCTCTGCTGCAAGGCACATGAATGCTTAATCAATTATTCATGTGGATTGCCCCGAGCACTGCTAGTCTGAATTCTTGACACAGGGTGAAATGCATGCACATGAAAGAAGTAAGCACATGTTTCCATGTGCTTGCACACACCACATTTCAGAATGAACAAAGACTAGCTGCGATAGTGGAATTCCTCATGAAACATTCCAATCCTGGCCATTGTCCACGACCATTGTCTGGGTATCAACAACACATTCCACGCGTGTTCATTCACTACCCCACTTCCAGTAAGAAAACATAATTTGCCTTGTTTTCAACAGGAAAATTCACAACCTTAAAAATGGTGCCCCTCTTCGTTTTTTAATTGATCATACTCGCTCAAGTTTCACGATTGTGAAATCGAAGAAATTACGGAGATCTATTTTCAATACCAGTCAGGAACTAGCAAAACATCAAACTATGATCTAAAAGCTTCTTGAACATTGGCAAAATAATCGTTTACTTTGATGCTAAAATGGACTACTATATTGACATCAAAAATAGGGAAATTAGGTATCAAATTAATGAGCATAATCAGCTCTATAACTTACAGTCAGTCCGCAGCGTGTGCGATAATGAGGCACGAACGACAATTTTATTCAGAATCACGTTTACGCAGTTTGTGCCCTTGAGACTGACGAGATTTCGCGATACTTTGCGAGAGTTTTTGCAGAGGTCGCAACAACAGCTTTCATAGCTTTCGCAGTGCATTGTTTGATCCAGAATGGTTAGGTAAGTTATAGAGCTGATTATGCACATTAATTTGATACCTAATTTCCCTATTTTTGATGTCAATATAGTAGTCCATTTTAGCATCAAAGTAAACGATTATTTTGCCAATGTTCAAGAAGCTTTTAGATCATAGTTCGATGTTTTGCTAGTTCCTGACTGGTATTGAAAATAGATCTCCGTAATTTCTTCGATTTCACAATCGTGAAACTTGAGCGAGTATGATCAATTAAAAAACGAAGAGGGGCACCATTTTTAAGGTTATGAATTTTCCTGTTGAAAACAAGGCAAATTACGTTTTCTTACTGGAAGTGGGGTAGTGAATGAACACTCGTGGAATGTGTTGTTGATACCCAGACAATGGTCGTGGACAATGGCCAGGATTGGAGTGTTTCATGAGGAATTCCACTATCGCAGCTAGTCTTTGTTCATTCTGAAATGTGGTGTGTGCAAGCACATGGAAACATGTGCTTACTTCTTTCATGTGCATGCATTTCACCCTGTGTCAAGAATTCAGACTAGCAGTGCTCGGGGCAATCCACATGAATAATTGATTAAGCATTCATGTGCCTTGCAGCAGAGCTCGGGACAGGTGGCAGCCAGGTCCATTGTTCAGGGTCATTGTAAGTGCACACTCACATACACATCAATGGTTCCTGTGTAAAGTTCAAGTTTTGTATAGAGAGTGAAAATTCGATCACAATCTGGAACCTAACATTTAAAACTCACAGCATTGAGTCAACAGCCAATGGATACTACGCAATGCGACACGCCGCGTCTTGCGACAGATTTCGACCAATCACAGACCCGGAATTCTGGTGCGAATGCGAGGATAATCTTTTTAAACTCAACGCCAGACATGTCTCTGAATTTTGCTAGTTCCTGACCCGTATTGAAATGAAGATGGGAAAACGTGCCCTTATTGTGATACTATATACCTTAGCGGACATAGTCTTCACCATATTTTAGAGGGGCATGAAAAATTTCAGGTTAATTTTTTGGCGTCAAACGTGAAGGAATATTTTTTGAATACAATACCGAACTTCGAGAGGGATTTTGATATTCTTTATTCTTCTTTTCCGTTTATTTTGATCATGAGCATATTTGCTTATGTTTTCTCTTTCAGTCGATACTAAAAGTGTCGAAAACTGACGAGAAATACTCGTTCTACACGGATTTATTCATGATCATGTATCTGCTCATTACGTATGCAAGCACCGCTCAGCCGTGCATACGACTTGAATAAATACATGCGTTTTCGCTCACGCTGCGGACTGACTGTTGACCCAGGATGGTTGGGTAAGCAGTCAGTCCGCAGCGCGAGCGAAAACGCACGTATTTATTCAAGTCGTATGCACGGCTGAGCGGTGCTTGCATACGTAATGAGCAGATACATGGTCATGAATAAATCCGTGTAGAACGAGTATTTCTCGTCAGTTTTCGACACTTTTAGTATCGACTGAAAAAGAAAACATAAGCAAATATGCTCATGATCAAAATAAACAGAAAAGAAGAATATAGAATGTCAAAATCCCTCTCGAAGTTCGGTATTGTATTCAAAAATATTCCTGCACGTTTGACGCCAAAAAAATAACCTGAAATCGTTCATGCCCCTCTAAAATATGGTGAAGACTATGTCCGCTAAAGTATATAGTATCACAATAAGGGCACGTTTTCCCATCTTCATTTCAATACGGGTCAGGAACTAGCAAAATTCAGAGACATGTCTGGCGTTGAGTTTAAAAAGATTATCCTCGCATTCGCACCAGAATTCCGGGTCTGTGATTGGTCGAAATCTGTCGCAAGACGCGGCGTGTCGCATTGCGTAGTATCCATTGGCTGTTGACTCAATGCTGTGAGTTTTAAATGTTAGGTTCCAGATTGTGATCGAATTTTCACTCTCTATACAAAACTTGAACTTTACACAGGAACCATTGATGTGTATGTGAGTGTGCACTTACAATGACCCTGAACAATGGACCTGGCTGCCACCTGTCCCGAGCTCTGCTGCAAGGCACATGAATGCTTAATCAATTATTCATGTGGATTGCCCCGAGCACTGCTAGTCTGAATTCTTGACACAGGGTGAAATGCATGCACATGAAAGAAGTAAGCACATGTTTCCATGTGCTTGCACACACCACATTTCAGAATGAACAAAGACTAGCTGCGATAGTGGAATTCCTCATGAAACACTCCAATCCTGGCCATTGTCCACGACCATTGTCTGGGTATCAACAACACATTCCACGAGTGTTCATTCACTACCCCACTTCCAGTAAGAAAACGTAATTTGCCTTGTTTTCAACAGGAAAATTCATAACCTTAAAAATGGTGCCCCTCTTCGTTTTTTAATTGATCATACTCGCTCAAGTTTCACGATTGTGAAATCGAAGAAATTACGGAGATCTATTTTCAATACCAGTCAGGAACTAGCAAAACATCGAACTATGATCTAAAAGCTTCTTGAACATTGGCAAAATAATCGTTTACTTTGATGCTAAAATGGACTACTATATTGACATCAAAAATAGGGAAATTAGGTATCAAATTAATGTGCATAATCAGCTCTATAACTTACCTAACCATTCTGGATCAAACAATGCACTGCGAAAGCTATGAAAGCTGTTGTTGCGACCTCTGCAAAAACTCTCGCAAAGTATCGCGAAATCTCGTCAGTCTCAAGGGCACAAACTGCGTAAACGTGATTCTGAATAAAATTGTCGTTCGTGCCTCATTATCGCACACGCTGCGGACTGACTGTCAAACAATGCACTGTGAAAGCTATGAAAGTTGTTATTGCGACCTCTGCAAAAACTCTCGCAAAGTATCGCGAAATCTCGTCAGTCTCAAGGACACAAACTGCGTAAACGTGATTCTGAATAAAATTGTCGTTCGTGCCTCATTATCGCACACGCTGCGGACTGACTGCATTGAATTTCACCCATTTTTTTTTTAGAAAATATGAACTCGAAAAAAGTATTTACTTTTTTCTGAGTGCATATACATATAATATACATGTAGTTATTTTTTTTTCAACTTGAGGGTTGAAAGGGTATGGTGTTGAAAAACAACAGCAAAACCATTTCCTTTAGGAAACTTCATAGGAAGTCTCACCATACTTCGAGGGAGCTGAATCTGAAAGTGGTTGATGCAAAATTTACGTCCTTGAGGGTTTTGAGATTTTCAAGATTTTTGGTGGTCATTTTGGCGGAGATCTGTTATCTATTTATTTTTTCTTATCTTGATTTTCTATTCAAATCGTTAGCCGCATGTATCTTTGTTTAATTTACTGTTGTGCCACTTTGTAAGTCAGGTTTTAAACTGAAAGGGCTACCCTGTGAAAATAAAAGGGAATGAACAAATTAAAAAATAAATAGATGCAAGAGTAGCATCATCCATGTTCGGATTCAGCAACCTCGAAAAAAAAAGAATTATTAATTCATTTTTAATCTATATAATATTATATTCAATTTACTCTCAAGGATGAAAGAGTTGCCTCACACAAACTCGGAGTGATCACCTTCGAAATAAGCTAAAACCATCATTTTTTTTCCAATTCTCAATATTATAAGGAAATGCATGGGAATTTCCTATTCTTCCGGCCATGTTCAATGTCTAAAAATCCTCAAAAAGTAAAAAAAAGAAAAAAAAAGAAAATGCACAATCCAGATTCAGATACAGCACCCTAGGAAGAGGGTTGCCTATTAAAACAAAACAAAGCAAAGCAAAACAAAAACAAAAACATTGGACGGACGGAAATCAAGGTTCATTCATGGCACCGAGACTAATATGATTATTTTCTATAACTCATCCCTTTATAATTCTGCTTTTGGGTGGTGTACGGAAAAGTGACTACTACTCTGTAATCTTTGGGACTAATAGCAGATTTAGTGACACGATTTGGTTCCCTCGTTAACAGTATATGCTACAATTCAGAAGCGTCCTAATCGCTGTAATCTTCGCCTCCTTACAAAAAAAAAAAAAAAAAAAAACTTTTATGACAGTCAAATTCAATGACTTCAAGGACCTATTATACCTCTTAACGAATCTTCTTAACTAGGAATTTACCGCAGACAAAACTCTCGGGCACACAAAGGAGGGTGTTCTGTGATTCGGGTCTCGGGGGGCTTCATCCTCCTGAGCTGCAGAATGAAAGGGGCTGGTGTTTACCAAAATCCAAGAGTAAGTCGAGAGCCATGGGTGTGGTGGTATAAATACAAGCAACCCCCTCTCGGTCCTCTTATTGTCCTTGAGCGCTCCTCCGCACTCAAACAGAATGTATGCCCTCCTAGCCAGTATCCTCTTTTTGTCGTCCCTGGTCTCGGCCCAGGACAACTCGGGCGACCTGCCGCCCAGCATCATCGAGGCGCTCGCCAATCACCAGGACAACCCCGAGCTCCTGGCGCTCCTGCTCCAAAATGGCCGCTACCGTGACACTCGCGAAAAGCCCAACATTGTTCTGCTCGTCGCCGACGACATGGGCGTCGGCGACCTGTCGGTTTACGGTCATCCGACTCAGGAGCCCGGCTACATCGACCAGTTTGCAGGGGAGAGCATGAGGTTTACCAACGCATATGTCGGGGACTCCGTTTGCACACCAAGCCGATCTGCTTTCATGACAGGTAGGAAGAAAAAAAAATGCTTTATTACAAGATCAGGAGAATACAGGAAAAAAATCATAGAATAATTGGTGGATAAAGAACGGCAGAGAGTTAAGTAGACAAACTTATAGACAGAGGGTTAATAGATAAAGATGGAAACACAAATGAAGATATCAGTAGATTATAAGATAGACAGGAGGGTTTATACTTCGACAGATACAGTAAGATACACTAAGATATCAGAAAGCTAATGAATAAACCGTTTTCGTAATGTATTCAAGTTTATCGGACAGGTATATGGGACAAACGTAATGTGCTTCATTCCAGGGAACAAAGTGACGAGCAAGGCTATTCCATTAACCTGCTCTTCTTCAATGAAATTCAATTGATGGGATCCAGTCTTCATATATTACTCGTTGCTATGTCGGTCAAGCCTCGAACTAGGATTTCAGGGTGTCATTAGGCGTTTTCACATCAGCCAGATAAAAATCCAAGCTCGAGATATTTTTTAACTTCCCAAGTCAGAAAATAGCGAAACATTTCGAAACATCGGGCTGATGTGAAAACGCCTAATAACAACCTTTGTTTGAAAGGTATGCGTAAAATTTGGTTACGAAAACCACCCCGAGTATCACGATGATTACGATGACAGGAAGGGAAAGAAACTCGCGCAATAATAGTAACTTCGTTTGAGGGTTTTTTTCGAAGTTACAGACATTTTAATCCGATATGAGACCAAGACACATGTTATCATTGTAGCATCTTTCTGCAATCAACGGATAATAAGTTAGACAATGAATCGCGTACATAAGGTGACATCGGGCGCAGTATTTTTTTTTTGGGTGGGGGGGGGGGGGCGGCAAAAGTTTTCGGCGCTTTCAGATTTTACGCAAGAAAGTGCCGAATGCGGAACTAAAAACGACTAAATTCGTCACTGTCAGTGAAGCGTAATGAGCAACAAAGAGTGTCCATGACGCCCTTTCAACCGTCCCTCCAATCCCTCTTTCGGCTTTCTATCTCTCTATCTCTCTTTTTCTCTCTCTTTATCTATTTGCTTTTCTTTTACTTACTTACTTACTTTCTTTCTTTCTTTCTAATCTTTAAGCCATTTATCTACTTATGAAAGATCTCTCTCTCCAGGAGAGGTATGGCAAAGTTTCAATCTCTCCTTGTGTACCTACTTTTCTTGTCTATTAATTCACATTTCTCTCCTTCTCTCGGAAACTTTTAATCTCTTTCTTTTCACCAAGTTATCTACGTTATAATCTTTGTTAATCAAATCTTACTGCTTTCCCTATCTCCCATTTGCCCTTAACTTGGGATACTCCATGCCACCTGCCCCAAGGTGATCGACAATCTTAGCTTATTTCTCTTGTCGTCTGAACATTACCCGCCAAATTCGTTTAGGTGCGCATACTATCAAGTTGTTCTTGACTTTCTTTTAGCTGATATAGGTCAAAATAATTGTAGAAAACTCATCAACCCAGTATTGCTCTATTTAGCTGCCAATTTGGAAATGAACACGCTTATGGTGAGCTCCTGAATAAAGTTTTTATGTTTGTAAATAAAGTTAAAGATGTCTGACAAGCAGTAAGCAACCACGTTACGATAATGTGTGGGTTTTTTTCGTAAAATCTGACAATCAATACTTCGTAAAGTATTATAGGTAACCTCGATCCTGGTTCTCCTCGTACTGCCCCTTGGCTATCCGTCATGAGTCTGTGTCGTTACACAAATTATGAAAGTCGTTTCAATATCTGGGTAAGATTATAATGGCGAATATGGCATTGATTACTTTTTATAGCTTGCCGGAAGACGCCAGAGAAACCGTGCTCGCCTCTGTAATCCTTCACTAGTCAGTTGTTGTTGTTGTTGTTGTTTTAGATTGTGGAGCTCTCTGCCGGGTGGGCAATTTGCTCCAAAAATATAATTATTCAGATATGCCTGAAATTTAATTATAAAAACCTAAAATACTTTAAATTATTTACAAAAAACCAAATTACATTTATTTTTATATTTACAATGATATATATACATCGGAAGGAAGGGGACAGGGTTCCGGAAATGATGTCATCTGCCTAGTCAGGGTTCTTCCCTTGTCATTTAAAGTTATCGGCTTATCAGACCGAGCCTCTGTTCCGCTTCAAGTCCTTTGGATGCGGTTCTCTTGGGAGAACGCACCACCAATCGATAACGAGCTTGCGCGCATGCGCTTTGCATTGGCCATCATACCAGATAAGAGCTTTCTCTGAAGACTGGCTGATGGCGTTGCGCATGCTCCCGAAACCATACAAGAGTTTGGCCATTCAAGACTTGATTGAAACACGAACAGAGGGTTGGGTGGAGATCTGTTTGTAAGTTCTGTCATGAATCAGCTTGCAACAGCAATCGAGTCTTACGAATCGGACTCTTATGTCTTCGCTGTCTGGTCCTCTAGAGGAGGCCCAAAGCCTTTGGTAGCTCGCCCATAACTATCAGCATCTTAAAATATATTGCTTGCTCACTGGCAGTGTTAAATGAATCCAAATGTACAAACACACAGTAAACCCGACTGCATTTTTGATAACAAAAGCTTTCTCCGACTAAACCTGTTTGATTTCTTTTTTTACCTGAGCGATACCTTTTTTTTCATATCAGTATAATGCTTGATTAATTCATAACCACGCCGACATCTAAGTTCTTGAATCGTATTAACTCGGCCAGTGCAATAACATTTTTGCTTTAGTGAGTTCACATGAAGTGCTTCCGATCGGTATTAAGTTTCCGTATAGGATTTTTTTTTTTTTTTGGGGGGGGGGGGTTGTTTTTGGTTAATCTTTTTCCTACTTTTAAGAACGTTTTTATTTTCATCAATGTATCATATCTTCCTTGAACTTAGGTTACGTATCCAGTATTATAAGGAAGAGGCTGACCTGTCTTTGGGACTGTCGATTCTGCTTCTGCTATGCAACCCTGGGCAGTTCTGCTTTGTTTTTAATTTAAAATTTGTTTACTTTGGACGTTGGATGTCTATGCGGCGAGATTAGAAGGAGTTACCAATATTGTTACATGAATGGTTCTCCCTCTGTTTTGTCAATCTATTTTATCTCTTCTCTCTTCCTTCCCTCTTTCTCTCTCGCTTGCACCTTTTAGGGTTTTTTTTTTTCCGGTCTCTTTCAGGCCTACATCTTGTTCCTCTCTTTTCATAGTTTTTTTCTTGCCCCTCTTCTCCTTTTTTCTTTCATTCCTCTTTTTTTTTTGTCCTTGATCCCCGGCAGAATTTAAACACAATAAAGCAATATTCCATGAATGAATATCAACGTATCTTTCTATCTAGAACACGTGCTTTTTCCGTGGACCCTGCCCACTGCCCAGAATACGGAGGCATCAACCCCCTTCGAGATAGTTTGAGAGTTGAATCTGATAAAAATCAACTGAAACAATATGCTTTTATTTCCTCGTTGTAACTCTTTTAATTTCCTGGTTACTTTGAGTGTCTTTTGGCTCCAGTTATCATGGTACTCTGATCATTGTCTAGAATAATATCACGGGAGCGATAAGAAATCAGTTCTCTCTGAACTTTATGAGATTGCTGAGGACAGACTAATAAAATGTTAAAGAAATTGTGGCACGTACCTAAGGTCACTTTGTTTGAATAGCTTTCCGTTGTTTCTTTTTTAACTAGTCTCGTGTCATCCGGTCGACATGTTTACGTTTGGTGGCATTTCATGTAGTAGTGACGGACTTTTAGTGCACATTTTGCAATTATAGGCAATCCCTTTTCCAGCTTTTGTGACATAAAGGACACAAAGGGACACTAAAGGACAAAATCGACTGGCGTTCTCCCTCTAATCGCGAAGGTTTTCTACTGATGTAATAAATAGTTTAAATTTGGAAAGAAGCTGAGGAGGAAAATAATTGGTGTTAGTAGGTTTGTGATATTTTGGGGGGTTAGTTTTCTTTTTTTTGGGGGGGGGGGGAGGGGGAGGGGCTGGGAATTATGGCGAAAGAGAGTGTTCTACAAAGGGGCTGGGGCTGAGAAGTTGGTGGGCGAGCTCTCTACTTCATGTCTCTCTTTATTCAATAATATAACCATCTAAACTTGAATTTAGAAGACTGAAGTTGCTCCGAATGGTAGTCTGATATTTTGCCCGGTTTTAGAGCCGATGTACCACTCTGCATTTACACGCACACATAAGGGGTTTCGGACGTGCCTGGCTACGAAGCGATTGGTCCTGAACATGAAGGGGTGTGAGTTTTAGGGCGAGGGAGAGGGAAGTTGCGCGTTGGGTGGGGCTTTTAACAATAGCAAGGGAGACTAGAGACCAAGTCAATGATATCGTGTCACGCGGCATTGCCAGATGACAGTATCATTCCCTCCTCCTCTGCACAGACAATTATTAGAATAGGATCATTATCGACCTTGCAAGGCTCATCTGGAGGGGAAAACATCGTACCATCAGTCAAATTAAACTCTGCCTGAGAGCAATATTATTCAAACAGAAGGTCGCAACTGAGTATTGCTTGCCTACTCTTTCAACCGTGCCAGGGCCGTATTCATTTTCGCCTTCCCATTATGCGAGCATTCATCATATTATTCTTATATATGCCACCATGACTGATGATATATATATACATATATTACTATAGGAAAACTATAGGAAATTGATTGCGTGTGTGTGTGTGTGTGCGTGTGTGTGTGTGGGTGCGTGAGTTTACACCTGTGCCTTTGATGCTTTGGCAAAGTGGCAAATATGGATGTACATGTACGTGTATATATTCCTGACTTCACATCTGAAGTACTTACGATGATATGTTTCTCATGTCTCACGCAAACTCACGTCGTTTTCTTCCTTGATTTCCCAAAATCACCAGCTCCTTATGTGGTGCTCAATATCTTTAACATTCAGCTCTTGAATCGCTCGCACCCTGTCTCTAAAGTAAACCTCCATAGGCCTCTCCTGGGTGGAGTTGGAGGGGCAACGCTTAACGCTTAGAGCCATAAAGCAACCTATTAAAAAGAGGATTAATACTCTACGAACAAAAAAGGTAAGGTAATGGGCTTGTGGTGCCTGGCCATTCTCGCCAAAAGCCGCTAACGAAGTCCTCGGTTTCTATTGGTCTAATACCTCCAATTAATCCATTGTAAAATCTTGCTCAACATTGCCTATCCCCCAACCCTCCAAGATGATCCCGGTGGGTTCGGCTACGATTCACTGCGCTCAATCTTTTATGGTTCGATATCAAAGATGGCTTTACCTTTAGTCGTCTGGGAGCGCGTCCTCCATGAGATTTAACGCTTGAATGTCTGATATAATCTGCTGGCTTATTTCAGTGGGATCATGTGTGGATTGGCTCATTCAAAGGGCGACTAGCAGCCATTCTACCGTGGAAATAACTTTCTTCTGCTTTTTCTTTCTTTTTCTTCGTTTTCTTCTTAATCTTCTTCTTAATCTTCTTCTCCTCCACTCCTTCTTTAGCACTGGAGGCGACATGACTGCAAAATTAAAATCCAAGAGCCTAGATGGCGCACTTTAATTCAATGAGGATCACAGGCGCCAAAAACGTGTGCACACTTACAATAAGATTGTTTTATTGGGTCTGCTTTACGTAATATCCCACTCTATTGAGCCTATGGATTCCTTTCATAGGGTTTGCGATATTCTAAATGAGGCTGGGGGAGGCAGTTACAGATTCTGAGCTCTTTGTTTGTATGTTTATTTGTTTTAATCGGCCATTGACGGCGTTGTCTTTCACTATCTAATATTGTTACTTTGAATCTTTTAGAAAGTACGGGCGTTTTTATTATCGTTCGGGATTTCCATTTCCATTGTAATGATGGCAGTTCTTCTTGTATTCACTGGTGTATTGCTCATTTTCTTCTCGATTTAAAAGAGTGCACGTCTACATTTGCCTTATGTCGTCTTGTCACTCCTTTAATTTCAGCCAATGAGGAATGTTAATGAGCAGATTCCAAATTCCATTACAGACAATGTGTCTGTTTCAGTTTCTCTGTTGTTGTTTTTTTTTTTATAAAATAGTAAGACTTCAGAAGAACAAGAAGTTTTATTTGAAAATTATAGTCCTCATCCCGAACCCATCCCTGAAATTTGTCTGTCGATTTCGATGGAACTAACAGTGGTAGTCTCACAAAACAACATCTGAGTTATAGCATGCTCTTTGTTGAGACCGTAAGACTATGTGCTCTGAAATACAAATGTGTATTGCGTGATTGATGGTGGGCGCATATCATTCGGTTTTGTTGTTTTCAGTACAGTTTATGTGTTCTTTGATACTTATCTGGAAACATACATAATTCCAATAATGATATAGAACATGCAAACAAAGTATATGAAACATTCTGGTCTTATTTATCTAGGGTAGCCTTTTCGTTGTTGGCACTGCTCTAACAGAGGGCCCTGTCGTCATCATCATTTACCCTAGCACTCTCAGGGTATACCCAATTACACACCTGTGTCAGGAGGGCCGGGCATCGTGGCTGTCCATAGACGCAGGCATTTGATAGGATTCGAACTCGGCACCTCCGAAACAAAGTCAAGAGTCTTATCCACTATATCGCAGCCCCCCTCCCCCATGATAATGATGATAGTAAACAAAATGTACGACAGATTACCAAATGTATAATCTGAATTTTGCTGAAATGAAAATGTTTTCATGTTCACTATCTTCACTGGGTTTCCATTTTTTTTAATGACTTCAGGGAGACTTCCAGTCCGAATTGGTGTGTACGGAGAAGAGACCCGTGTGTTCCTGCCGTGGACCAGGTCTGGACTGCCGGAGTATGAGGTCACAATCGCAGAGGTTCTCAAGGAGGCTGGCTATGCCACCGGCATGGTCGGGAAGTGGCATCTTGGTAAGACCCCACTTAGTTTCTTTAAATCATTATTTTATTTTTTATCGTCTTCACACCAACGCCTATGTAAACGAAATAATTGACAACTGATGATGAAATTGGTTTTAAGTTGCGTACATATAAATATGTTGAACAAGCAAGTACATGTATGGATTTTCATACGTGGATTTAAATACATACACTTTTAGAAATTGAAAACCTACATCTTTTTTTTTTTGCTTTGTTTTTCTTTTCTTTACTTGCAGGTATCAACGCCAACACTTCCAGCGACGGAGCCCATCTCCCATATAACCACGGCTTCGACTTTGTCGGCCACAACCTTCCCTTCGGCAACAGCTGGAACTGTGATGACACAGGCGTAAGGATTATTTTCGATTTGAAATCGCTAAAAGAAAGTCCGATGAGCGTATCATAACGTGGCTTCAAAGATCAATCGGTCTTTTCATGATTTTTTTTTTCTCTCTCATCTATCATCTTATCTATTCTTTTTTTTCATAAAAGACCTTAAGTTGCTTAAAAGTTTATTCGATACGACATATATTGCATACCTATCGAGTAACATCGAGTACGATTTTATTTTAAGATTCGGATATGAGTACACCCGAGTACGGGGGAGAAGCCGCAATCACAACTTTATTTCCTTTGCCCACCTTGTAGTGTCACCCTGTTTATGTTTTGGCATTCCAAGTTAAAGGGATTGCATAGTTTTGGTTGAGAGCTGATATCAGGTTTCTTGCATTTTTGGATGAGATGATGAGAAACATTTCATGAAATATGAAAAAGAATGTAATTCCAAGAGGAATTCAACGTTTATTTGATAAAAATTGGTTTTGAAATGGCTGAGATGTCCAAAACAGAGCAACCATAATTAAAGACGGGACTCACCTTTTATTATGATCGCTTTGTTTTACTTTGTTTTTGGATGTCTCAGCCATTCCAAAACCGCCTTTCATCAAATAAACTTTGAATTCCTCCTAGAATGGTATGCTCTGTACTATTTTATGAGTGTTTTCTTGGTACATGTATCTTGTAAAAAAGTTGAAAGCCTAATCCTCATCTCCACCAATACTATACCATCCTTTTAATCCTCACATTCAGAGATCAAGATACCAAATTTTGGTATCTTCGATAAAAGATGTATGTCCCCAAAGCGAAATGTCATATTAAAAAAAAATAATAATAATAAGTACATCTCAACTGAAGAGGGAGCTGCAAACGATGATTTCTTGTCAAAGAGAAGAGTGTATAAGGCTCATACGAGTAAACAATTCCCCATAGAGACGTCTGTTAGAATTCAAATTTCAAAAAATTCTGTAAAATAGCTGGGAGAAATGAGGTGTTTCATCTTCACTAACCTGGATAAGTGAGACATACCCTTTCATCCATCAAATTTCCAGGGTGGGTTCTTTTGCTCAAATTCTGTCCAAGGGTCCGCAAAGCCAGACTACGAGTTCTTGTCACTCAAAAAATCACCTATTTTCTGTACACGTACCCAATGAAATATAGTCCCCTCAAATTCCATCAGAAAAGCTTTCATCTTCCAACCAAAATGCAGTTTGTAGAGGAATTCATACTCAATATCTACAGCTATTCAGTTTTTTGCCAAACTACATCATTGATTTTTAATTAATTTTTTTCTTCATTTATTTTGGTATCTTTGGTAAGAGTTTGTGAAGGGGTCTGGGACAGTCCATTTTATTTACAGGTGTGAGCCCTATAGCAGTGCTTCTCAACAACTGGGCCGCGATGGTCTCGCGGGTGTGCCGCCATGTCTTCCCCAAGTAGAAATAATAATAATAAAAGAATATTAATATCTACATTTAACTGGGCCTTAAAAAACCAACAACAACCTGGTAGGAGCTAAACTGGTCCTCAGTAAAAAAAAAAGAGAAACAGCGTGGGTGCATAACCAAGAAGTTTACACTCTGAGAAGGAACGTCAATCAATGATAACAATATCTTATGTGATCTATCAACACTGCAGCTCCAACTGGACTACCCTAACCCCAGCGTCTGCTTCCTGTATTACAACGCAACCTTGATGGCCCAGCCGTTCGAGCACCGCGGCATTTCCCAGCTCTTCCGTGATGACGCCCTCCAGTTCATCGAAGAGAACCAAGCCAGCCCGTTCTTCCTCTACGTTGCCTTTGCCCACATGCACACCAGTCTTTTCTCTTCTGACGAATTCACCTGTACATCCCGCCGTGGTAAGTTATATCGAGATCATTTGTCACGTAGATGAATTGGAGGGAGACGCAGATTCGATTCCTGCTTTATACCTCACCATCGACCTCGATCTCGAGGGAGTGTGCCCTTGTCTATACTCTAGCTTCGCACACTGTGTGGATACACATATATCCTGTAGTTGCTATCGTTGCTGCCCTGTTTTAGTCAAAGGCGGCACGTGACAAGATGAGTTCTTTCTCATGAAAGAGCAAAATGCATTATTTTGTCAGTATACATGTTCATCAGTGCAAAGTGTGAGATGATTCTCAGTAGTATGAGTTTCATCACTCAATTAAGTCAACAAAATTTAATCTAAAAGCATTAAAATCAGATCTAAATGAGTTGTCACTTAAGTCCTATTGTCAGATAAAAGGTAGTCTGGCCCAAGAATGCCTTGGACCCTGCAGAAAATATATATAGGGAGTAGAGAGGTGCAATATGGACAGCTTTATTACAAGAGGGTCCTTACTAAGGGAGCCAGTGCTAAGAAACGCTTTACAAAAAAAAAAGAAAATACAATATGCGTAATTGTAGTATCCGGACATTATGATATGGCACATTTTGATACGAAGTCTGTACAGCTCTTGAAGGTACACAATCTTAGCAGCAGCAGCAGCAGCAGCAATCATATCTGTTATCATCCTCATTGTTTCGTCACTAATCTTCAACACGAAAATATCTTTATATCGCTCACTGTTTACCATCAAGCAGAGTCAGCCTCATCACACAGACCCATCCAATCTCGCTGAGTACAATAGGCCTACTCCCAAATCATTTGTCTTCTGGTTTCCTCCTTGTTGGGCAGGTCGCTATGGTGACAACCTGAATGAGATGCACAGCTCTGTGCAGGCCATCATGGAGAGCATCGAAGAGAAAGGCATCGCCGACAACACCGTCGTCTTCTTCATCTCCGACCACGGCCCACATCGCGAGTACTGCAACGAAGGTGGTGACGCCCACATCTTCCAAGGTAACTTTACGAACCGCACGTTTGCACTGTTCGCCGGAGAGGGCGTTCACAATCCCTGTCACGGTGATATGCTCCCAATTCACTGTTACAATTCTGCGGGTGTTGAGAAAGAATATGGAAGATACACTTGTGGGTGGTGTTCCCAACCCTCCGTCAAGCATTTGCAGTACAATTAACAATATCAGAACCTTATGCTGGTGTAATCATGGATTAATAAATGCTCTGATTGCGGACGACGAAGATGATTATAATTGATAGCGAACGCTGTCTTTGGCACAAACTACATTTCAGGCACTAAAACAATTAAACAGAAATATCCCCTGCCTTTTTTTTCTTTATCTTTTTTCGAGAAAAAAACAACAAAGGCAAATTCAGGAACATTAATGACGTTAATCATCCATCAAGGAAAGCCGTGGTTTCAGGCAGTAAGGCTCAAACTTCTCACAACTTTTATTTTGGACATTCTTTCGTGGTATTGTGTACTGTTCATGGAATAATGTGCGTACAGAGTGCGGTAATTAGAAACAGTACCCTCCGCTGAAATGAAAGACCATTTCCTCGTCCTCATACATCTATGTGCAAAATAAAATACAAAGTCTCATGAGAGCGAAGATTAGCACAAATGAGTAAGATCTACTTTAAACAAAGAAAATGTGGAATTGCAAAGCACAAGGCATAATAGAGGGTACCTTTGCCATCCTACACCATTTCCTGGATACTTTTATGATTAATATTTCGTACTTTTTGTCAGACATGTGAAACGTTTATTGCAGTGATTTCTATCATAATCTCTTGTAAAAGATCTAATTGCAGCCTTTGAGCATAAATGTGGTGAATGACGTCATATATATTTATTATCACGCTTTGCATTCAAATACAACGCCACAATTGTGATCCTCTCTCTCTGATCTCCCTCTATAGGAGGAAAATCTTTGTCATGGGAAGGCGGTCACCGTGTCCCTTACCTGGTCCACTGGCCAGGAACCATCACCCCTGGAGTATCTCACGAGCTGGTCACCTCCATGGACATCATCGCCACGGCAGCCGAGCTGGCAGGCTCCTCTCTGCCCGACGATCGCGAGTACGACGGCAAGAGCATCGTCGATGTCCTCCTCAACGACGGATCGTCTCCCCACTCCGAATTCTTCTACTACTGCAAAGACAAGATAATGGCCGTCCGCGTCGGAAAGTACAAGGCTCACTTCAGAACCCAGAAGCGCAGCACGCAGGAGGAATACGGCGAAAGGTGCGATGAGGGTTTTCCTTTCGACGACTACTTCGAGTGCAATGAATGCGACGGCGATTGTGTGACCGTGCACGAAACGCCCATCCTGTACGACCTGGACAAGGACCCGGGAGAAAACTACCCGCTCAACGTGTACGGGCACGAGGACATCTTGACCGCCGTCAGAGACGCAGTGGACCGTCACAATGCTGCACTCGTCAAGGGCACCCCTCTCCTGGACGACTTCGACAATAGCCGCTCCATCGTGCCCTGCTGCGACCGCTCAACCAACTGCATCTGCAACTTTGATTTCCAGCCAGGCGTGCCTGACTGTTACGAGGACATAATGAAGGCTTCGGCCAGGCACACTACCTTCGATCTTGACTAGATAAGCACCAAGTCGTCATCAGTCTGCTGTGAAAGTTTATTCGGCATTTTGCTTTGACGTTCAAATATTTTATATTTCTTTATACATGAATGTTTGCTTTACAAATCTTTTATTATATGAATCAGGCATGACTTTTTTCTTCTTAAATTTGTGATAACTTCTTGAGTTTTTTATTCTCCTACTTGTTTGGAATAATCAGATTCATTCTATCGAGTTTCTATAAGATATAGAGTGTGGCTTTTGATAAAGGAATGAAATTGTCGGCATTGGTAGATACGTACAAGGATGCCTATCTTTGAGTAAGGCTTGTCAATTCAGAATTCCATGAATTAAAAATGATTTTTATCGCTGACTTACAGGCCCATAGCAGCATATAAAATGCCTGGTTTGTTTTATTTAGGTTTCTCTTGTTCAGATTTCCATGACCACTAAAATCGTGATAAAGGTTTAAATAGCACAACTTTTGCTAATTACCTGAATGTGCCATTGTAAATCTATGCAGATGCATTTCCCCATGAAATGTTGCTTCGACGGATTTGACCTGAATTCACGGAAGAATTCTAGTTATCCATCTAGTCGAAATAAAGACTGGCGCAGGCGAAGACTCAATTACATGACACCTTGTTTGCTTGCAGTATTGATAAAATGTTGCATCTCAATAAGATAGTAAGGAGAGGGAGAATGAAAGGAGGAGAGAGAGAGAGGAAAATGAGGAGATGATAATATGTACCATCGTTTATTCCAAGTTGGATTTTGCGATAACCCTGTCCAGTTTCAAGTCGCCTTCTTTAAATTCAGACAAACTATTTGCAAACAGAACCTAAAGAGCACAGAGCCTCTAACAAAGAGATATTACAAATGATCATCTGAAGCACTTTGCATGAACACCGTAAAGCAATAAAACTACTTATCAAGTTTATTTGCACGTACCAAACGAGGGCATGTTTAAGAGCGGGAATGAGAAATGATCGTCTTTACTTAGACATGAATAAATATACGCACACCTTTTTTTTTCTATTCTTTATTCGAATTTCGTTCAATGCCACGGCATTATCATTCACAAGAAGCAGAAACAAAGCATTATGCAAAGACACACAACATTATACACAGACATTGCATAAAGATATTGTATGTCAAATCTTACAGATCGACTCATTAATCATAACGAAATCTGCACACACATACACATCTATCTATAATATGAGTTTGTGTGTGTGTGCGTGCGTGAGTGTGTGTCTGTGTCTGTGTATGCGTGTGTGTGAAGGTACACTGTAGATAGATGGATATACAGATATACAAATATACAGATAATACATTAGAATATATTTGAAACCAGTGAGAGTATAAGTGTCCTGTGAGATATGATAAAAGTTCGTATATGAAACATACATTTTTGAAGAATAAATGAAGGAATTGATAAATCTTCTCACCCTACCATATCTATCATCTATGAAAGAGTTAATATCAATAGTTTATTGAAAGAAAATCGTTATTTTGACTTGCAATAAAACAACTTTTGCCATAATTCTTAAGATTATTTTTTTTTAAAAGAAGATAGAAAGAGGGTGGAACTGGAAATGGGCAAAGTCTCTGTTTATAAGAACACTGAGTAAATTTACACGGAGATCACACTTCAAATTGATACTTTTTCCCCTTCATTTGTGTGGTATCAAAGGTTAAAGGAAGGCTACCAAACAAATTAGGTTGATGTGACAGAATTGAGCTACAACGGGGAAAAACCTGTTTAACAAAAACGTGCTCATAAAAGGTATATGTCCCTCTGTTAGAATGCAATAATTTGAGATTATTGAATAATGGTTAAGATAGATTAGGCGTGTCACTGCCTCAACCATTTTCTGTCAGTACGAAACAAATCAAACCCTTTTGATATCTGAAAGGGTACACTTATCTGGAAGATACGTGATACGAATCACTGACATTTCAGCTGTACATGGACGGAACGTGACACGGCGAAGGGGGCGCGCCCCCTTCGCCGTGTCACGGAAACATATCTATAAAATTAATAACCTTATTATCTGTTGAATGTTTTGGGGTAGTGCAAGGAAGTAACACCATTCATGTCAAATCTGATAAAACTAAGGTTTTACGACTGCATGAAACACACTGGCCTACGCATCTATACGATAACCCAGTAATATAATGACATGGAGACTCCTAAATTTGTTACACTGATTACCATTAAAGGTATTGTTCACCATTGGGAGCAGTAATTAAAAAAAATGTTCGAGTTATCGCATTTGATGCATATGTGTAGGTCAATATATCACAAAACATCCTACCACATAACATTTCCCAATGAAGCCTATCACTATTTTTCTCAATAAACCATAACTGTAGACGGTTATTTCTAGAAACAATTTTATCATAACTACTATTCACATTCTGTATATTCAACAATACTTAACATTGACTATACTATTTTGAAGCACTAAACCTGGGTTCTTGTTTCATCTGCACATGGTAAATAATGCCATTAAGAATACACATAGATGACTTTGCATTCTAGCCGAGTGAAGACAGAATCGAAATTTTGAGTAATGTTCAGTCGATGGAGATCACACTCACTTGTACATCCCCCTCCCCTCAGTTTCAGTTTCAGTTTCAGTTTGTTTTATTTCTCCACTCGTATGAAAGAAATCAGTATAACAAAAAAAAAGAGATCACATGAAAATACAAACAAAGTGTACTCATAGGAAATATAAAAAAATAAAAAGAGTACTCATAAGATATATGAATATGTGAATAGTTATTATAAATGTACAAATATTTCAATATACAGGTGGAAGAGACCGTTATCGATAAGCAATTCGCTTGACTTGGATAACGGCCTCTGCACATGGACATTATGGTTTATTACAGTTCTGTCTTATTTTCAAAAGAAGGAACATAACGCATACACACATGCAGAAATAGATAATGTAAAGTTCCGAGTATTTTCAATGCCATTTACACACAACACACACACGCACGTGCACATATTTTTTGATGGTATTTTTATTGGACATCCGTTTGTCATGACATGAGAGCCTGCAGTAAACTGAAATCTCATAAAGCATACTCGAATTGATCAAACCAAATCCTTAGTTTTTTTTTACATAAAAATCAAAACTAATGTCCAAAACACACACACACACACACACACTTACACACACACACACACACACACACGCACATACTTGTGTGTCTGGTATTGTAGATAGACGTGAGGGGGGAGGGGAGGAGAGAAGTGAGAAGAACAAGAACGTCTTCTCGCTGATACTGCCTTTCTTCTCGAATGGATAGTCAAGCTGGCAGCGGTGGAAGATGCGGAAGAGGTTTGGCAATAATTATGATATTATTTCCTCGTTGAGAATGATGATTATGCTGAATTATCTTTATGTAATTAGACCGTCATGACATTGCCTTTCTTTTCGGGGAAATTGCCCACCTCTCTCCCATCCCCCACCCCCTCTCTTTCTCTCGCTGTCTTCATTCTACTCTTTAGAGTCTTTCGTAAATGTTTGCTTTCCGTGCTTGCTAAGCCTTTCGAGGTGGACAAAGTCGTTATGCCAAGTCATTCCCTGTTTGTTTGTTTGCCTTTCTTTGCTTGTTTGTCATAGTCCTATTTTTATTGTATTTTTTGTCCCCTTTTTCACATTCACTTATAGTTCCATGGACAACATTTCGTCAGCGTCAAAGTCCCGTTATTTGTTGTTGTTCATGCCTCGATTGACATTGATGATTACAACGATTTACATTCTGGACAGGAAGAAATGGAGGAAAGAGAGTTTGAATAAAGGAATATAGCTGCTTGGTTACTCTGCTTTTAACATCTTTTGTTTTTTTAACACACGCGCCCTCGCTTATCTGTGCAAACACACAAACAATCCTGATGATACTCTATAGAATATAATATAGAATATATATATATGTATATATATATTAAAATATATATATATGTATGTATATATATATATATATATATATATATATATATATATATATAACCAGTAGGGTCTACGTTCATGTCTTTGATGAGTACAATTATACTGACATATACATATATCTTCTGCAAAAAAAAAAATGAACGTATCCACTTATTTGGTTATGCTTGCACTATTTGGGTACCTCAGAAGGAAGGGAAAAGAGGGAAAGAAGAGCTTACAGCTACAAAGAGTGCTAGAAAAGTGCTGGGAAATAATACATACAAACATCATGCACATAATTGTAAATACCTCCTTTGATAAAAACAAAACAAAGCCAACAACAACAACACCAACAACCTGTATATACATTGCCATACGTTGAGACCTATAATATACATCCTGCTGGTCTGCTGCAGGCAAAAATAGACCAATGTAAATAAGAGTAAATAGCTTGCCAATTTTGTTGCTGTTATTAAGTATCATGTTACTTCCTCATTGAAAGAGGAGAAACTATGCATGTGAAGGTAGGTTTTAACTTACGCCAGTGTCGATCCACAGTGTTACTAAAGTTGTTTTGAATTCACGAACTTGCTTTTGTTTCGATTTCGTTTGAAAATCATGTTCTGAGAACCGTCCTCTAAAAGTACTTGCCTTTTGTATAATTCCAGTAGAATAACTAGATTCTATTCAGGCCAAGATAAATCCGGGAAGGATCGGGGGGGGGGGGGGGTGGTCGGAGCAAAGACTGAAGCACGGTTCGAATGCATGGGCGTCTGTGTACTATGAGCAATAATTATGGCAGTGACGTGATTTGAGGCGTAGCTATTTGATCAGTTCTATCAATCCGTGTCAGGGGAAAAATACACAGATCAACGCTGGGCGACATAGCAGCTTCACACACACACACACACACACACACACACACACGCAACAGAAACAACAATGGTGACACAAGGACAAATGTACACCTCAGAAAGAATACATTGCTAGAATATAATTATGACTTCGACTCTTGCAATTCATCATCTCTTTTAGTAGATGATGATTAATTTTGATGAATTATGAAATTATTGACAGATAAAAAAATTCCGTTTATGGTTGTAATTTTCACATTTTTCTTTTGACCATTCCATGAATTAGTTCACTTGAGGCCATACTGCGGTAATGAGCGCTGTTACATACCGGTCCGTGAATTAGGAATCCCATTCGCGGTGACGTTGAACAAAGTTCATATACCTTTACCAAAAAAACAGTAAAAAACAATGTGTAGCTTGGAAGGAAAAAGCGAATTATTAGAGATAAATTGGTTATTTGTTGCTTGAGAAATATTCATTCATTCATCTTCTTTCTAAAGCTTCAATAAGTCACGTGCACGAGCTAATGCCATTTTCAACAGAGAGCAAAACTAACACAAACCGTTGTTAGCACAACGGAAAGAGGACCAACCGGCATCTTGTGTGTTTTTCCATCGCACGTGTTTTTACATTGCGCGTGCGCGATTCCTATAAATGACGTCATTGTCGGCCAGACTTCCTCTCATGTAAAGTCCTAAGCTCACTTTTATTCCAGAACTGGCGGAGTTCGGTGCGGAAGAAGAGAAACTTGTTTAATACCAGCGAAATCGTATTGAAAGAAGTATTCGCCATGGCAGTACATAAGAAATCAGTGAGTATAAATTATGAATACCTGGGCAGCTTCCAATCTTTTTTATTTTTCAGTGATAGATGGTGCAATGCGACAGTCAGAATATATTCACTTTCATTTTGAAACTCTTGGCCAATCGCGATTATTGCTCAATTTTCAGAAAAAAAGTATCAGTATTTACATTCTTTTCATTTTTTAAAGAACACACAAAAGTGTTTGTAACCTTAATGTTCTGGAAATTCTGTGCGATATCTACATGGCTGTTCACTGAGAATATATCTGTCTTCATAAACCTTTCCCGACATTTTTTATACCAGTATCTTCTGTCTACATGTTACAAAAATCCCCACTGAAATGGCTAATCTGCTAGAAAGTGATTAAATGACGACTTCCCTGTCGAAACAAATCCATTGTGTTTTGAAGAAACTCCAACTAAATTCACAATTCTCGTAATTACAGAAAAGAGATCTAGATGTTACCTAAAAATTGCATCTTGTATGACAGTTATGAACAGATAGAAGAAAACATTACGTTGAAGTTATTTTGTATTATGAAACCAATGATAGCAATTTGGCATCAATGATATTCTAAACACGCCTGGAAATGGAAGTACATGTATTTCTTTCTTGGAAGCAGCTCTAGAGAACTGAACATAGACTTCTCTTTGAAACTCCCTTTTAATTTTTTTTTTTGCTGGTGGTTAATAACCAAAAGCCGCCCCTTGAATGCATCTATAGAAAGAAAGAGTTGTTTAAGTTCAGGTGTGTGTTCTAGGGTTGTAAAAAAGAAATACATGTATAAAGATGTGGGGACTGTCAAGGGGGAAAGATCTCCTTACAAGCTGAAAAAAAGAGGTGGATATAAAGATGTGTACATGAGGAGATATAGCATTAAGTGTGTTTATGACATCACATAATCTGTGTACTGCGTCCGGACAATTAATTTGATGCTTGTGTCATAAGGAGTCGATGGCTGAATTGAATATAATTGTGGGGTTGTTTTTTTGTGAAAGGGAATCTGAAGTCTGCTCGAGTGTTATATTCATTCACTTTTTTTTTGTAATACTGTGACACTTTAGAGAAAGAAAACAATCAAAAGGTCTCACGTTTGAAACAAACAGCGATCATGCACGATACCCTTAGAAAAGTGTCCTCGAAATTCTGCTCTAGTTTGAATCTAAAATTTACGTGGCTTGACAATGAAGGTAAAAATGATCTCAGGATCTCATGATTTCAAGGAAAAAAATGAGTGTTGAATGATTACAAACAACTGACGATGTCCAACGCTGTTTGGAATTTATATGAAAGTGAATGAAATAACAGAACGAGACTGACCGGAGTTTATCACAAATATAGTATGTGGATGTGTATTATGTGAGTAACAGCAGAGACTAAACATTAGTATATTTAGGCCTACATTTTCCACGAATTAATGTATGGTTAAAATCGAGGTAATGTCTTCTATTGCTGCATACTGCACAGTCTTATACGAGAATATGGATAAGAAGGTGTCAGATATCGCGGTTTGCATTCGAAAATGCAATCTACATTTTTGTTTTGTTAAGAATTCATTTCGCTTGTCATATCAATCATGCAGTACGTTTAAAGGCTTTGAAACTTACAAGTAGTAGGCGCGTTATCGCAGCTTAAAGATACCGAAATATCAGTTGCTAAGTTGGCGTTCAATGTACATTGTCCATTCAAATCTGTAGTCTACTCTCTCAAGTTGATATGTAAAGTATATATATATGTATAAATATGAAGAGTTTGTTTGCAAAAACCGATAAGTCCATATTTGTCAAATGGAGATATTTGCGATTAAAGGTCAAGAAACATAAAGAGAATAATAAGACAATTTTTGCTTCTTTTGACCATAACTTCAAAAATGTACCTTTAAATGTAGTGACCAATATATTATTTAAAAGGTATTATTTCGTACTTTATGACAGAGACCGTACTTTAAAATCTTCAAAAATGGACTTATCGGTTTTTGCAAAGAAACTCTTCATATATATATATATATACATATATATATATGTATATATATATAATATATATATATATTATATATACATATTACATTTCATTCATTTTTCATTTCATTTATTTCATTCCTTCTTTCTTTTTCGTCAAACATAACACGAAATGAATCAGAAGATATAACATAGGCATGTATTCGACTTTACATGGTAGATAATGTTTAACAAATATGAAATTATACATGCATATCGGCAAAATACAAAGTTATGTTTGGAGGGAAAAAAAAAGAAAGAAAGAACTGAGAGGTTCACTGAAAAGCATGCTTGTAAATTGTGAACCACTCAAAGGATTCTTATGAATACATTGAACTTTTTTTTTTACAAAGACAGGAGAGAACAAGACAGGACAGAACAAGACAGTAGAAACACAACGACTTTACATGACTTTACAGTAGAGTATACCATGACAGTAATAAAACACAAAAGAACAATGGAAAGAAAGGAGAGAAAGAAAAAGGAAGTGAAAGGAAAAGCCAACACGCTGAACATCGGGATCAGAAGATGGAATTGAGGTGCTGTACATCTGGATCAGAAGAGGGAATTGAGGTGTTTCAGCTCGATCAGCCGAACAAAGTTTATACAAATAAGATAATGTAAAAAATACACAATGATGAAATCAATGATTGACGATGAACCCTTAGGCTGTAAAGACCAGCTAGGTAATGAATCATATATAGCTTAATACGAGTTCAACAAAAAAATTTTTAACTTACGCTTAAACGAATTCAAGGATAAAGAATTTTTTATATCACAACTTAAAGAATTCCAAAATCTAGGGCCACTGTATATAAATGTATTTTGAGCCAATAACGTTCTCAGAAGGGGTAAATGAAACTCATTTGATCGCCTGGTGGGATAATTATGAAAAGATTGATTTCGTGGAAACATTGAATCAAAAATGCTAGGAAGTGCATTTGTGTTATAATTAAACATAAACTGACCCAGCTGAAAGAAAAACAAGTCTTTGATTTTTAAAATCTTATATCTAACAAATAATGGATCTGCATGGGAACATGGAGAAACGCCACAAATAATACGAAGTGCCTTTTTTTGTAATAACAATAATCTATCTAATAAAGTTTGATGGGCACTGCCCCATGCTAAAATTCCATAATTTAAATAAGGTAATATCAATGAAAAATACAACGTCAGCAAAGAAGACAACGGGATATGAGATTTAAGTCTATTAATAATACCAATATTACGCGAAATTATTTTACTAATATTAATAATATGAGGCTTCCACGAAAGTTTATCGTCTACTGTAATACCGAGAAACTTTGTATGTGATACACGCTCTAAATGAACGTCATCAAAGATGATATCTGTGCGTAAAACTTCTATAGACTTACTGAATAACATGTAGTTAGTTTTCTGAAGATTCAGTGATAATTTATTGGCTCTTATCCATTGAGTCACTTTTTTTAATTCAGAATTAACAGTATCGACAAGAGTGATTGGATTTTGGTGGGAGAAGAAAATATTTGAATCATCGGCAAAAAGTATAAAAGAAAGTATATCGGATGATCTACAAAAATCATTTATGTAAATGATGAAAAGTAAAGGTCCTAATATACTTCCCTGAGGGACGCCACATTTAATAACTTCAAGACTAGAGCTGTGCTCGTTCAAAGATACATATTGTTTTCGGTTTTGCAGGTAACTCCTGAACCACTCCAAGGCCTTCCCTCGTATACCATAATGAGACAATTTATGAAGTAAAATTTCGTGATTAATTGTGTCGAAGGCCTTGGAGAAGTCCAGGAAGATACCAACAAGATGAGAATGGTCATCTATAGTATGTGCGGCGTTATCAATAAACTTCAAAAGAGCATGAATGGTGCTGTGTTTCTGACGAAACCCAAATTGAGAATTCGTAAAAACATTATAATAATTGAGAAATTTAATCGTTCTTGTAAATATCAATTTTTCCAAAACCTTAGATAGGGATGAAAGTAGAGAAATAGGTCTATAATTACTTATATCAAAACTGTCTCCTTTTTTAAATAAAGGACACACCTTAGCAATTTTCATACAATCAGGAAAAACACCATGTAATATGGATTTATTGAAAATATGAGAAAGTGGGTCAGCAATAGAAAATATAATTCCCTTTATAATAAAATTACTTATATCATCATAACCGGCACTTCGTTTATCATTCATTGCAGTAACAATGTCTATTATTTCATATTTCGTAGTTGGAGCTAAGAAAATAGAACTGGGATTGGATTGACCTAAAAATTTTGCAAAATGCGTATCGGACTGCGGTACTTCTTTTGCCAGATTCTCTCCAATCATTGAAAAATAAGAATTAAAAATATTTGCTATATTACCAGAATCTTCTACAACTTTATTATCAAATCTTATTTTTGTAATATTCAATTTCTTTTTTGATATATTCATGGCCTGCTTTAATATCTTCCATGTATTCTTCACATCATGTTTATATTTTTCTATCTGAATGGTATAATATTTCCGCTTTTCAGATCGTATGACCTTAATCAAAATATTCTTATATGATGTATATTTATTTTTTGACTCCTCAGTTTTTTTCATTTTGAATTTATAATACAACCTATTTTTTCTGTTAATTGAACGGAGGAGAGATTTCGAAATCCATGGAAGTTTAGGTGTTGTTTTATAATTTACTGACTTATCTTTTAGTTTGGGAATATAATCATCTAAATGCTTATTGATTATCTCCATAAAATTATCAAATGATACATTAACATCATCAGTATCACAAACACTTGACCAATCAACCCTGTCTAAACAAGCGTCAAGACTAGCTAAATTTTCTGGTGTGGCTCTACGTTTAAATAAAGGAAAATAAGACTTATTAACCGAATGTTTAAGGTCACAGCATGTTATAATTGGAAAGTGATCGGTCATATCGGATAAAATTATAGAAGAATTCAAAACTTGTAAAGAATTAGTGAAAATATTATCAAGGAGGGTGGCAGAATGATTTGTAACACGTGTAGGTTTGGAAATTAATGGCAAAAAAGAGGATGACAAAAACAATTCAAGAAATTCTTGTGACGTATTATCATCACTCTTAATCAAATCAATATTAAAATCACCCATTATATAAATACATTTATTAACAAAACGAGGGCTTTTTAATAAATTCGTCATACTATCTAAAAAATCTTTAGAACTGGAGTTTGGGGGTCTATAAACAACGCCAACTATAATATTTTTACTTTGAGGGATGGAAATTTCAACAAACAAAGACTCTATTATATCATTCATTATATTCAAATCATCACAAGTATCAAACTCAAGGTCATTGGATAAATAAATCGCAACCCCGCCGCCGGTCCTATTCACTCTATTGTTTACAATCAAATCATAACCATTCAATGCATACGGTAAATTGATATCAGATGATAACCATGTTTCAGTTAAACCTATTACAGATATTTGTTGTTTATTTTGATTATCTAACAATACCTGTAATTCATCAAAATGCTTATTCATACTCCTAATATTCAAATGTACTATAGAAAATATACTTTCTGAAAAATCTTTCACAAAATCTTTGAATTGATCAACCGTAACATATTTGGAGGAGATTAAAGTGGAATCATGTTCAAAGTCAAAATCATCAAACAAATCATTAGAAAAAAAATTAACATTATTGGCAACGAGGTTTTCATAAAGTGCAGAAGAACGTGAATTGAATTGACTTGTTGATTCTGTAGGCGAGCGTCTAAACAAATCAAAGAGTTCATCGTCATCAAGGGAGTCAAATGCTGCGTTAAGTCGATTAGCCATAACGCAGAACATAAAGTATATGAAGGCATGTCAACTGGCAAGGTTGCAAAAGAATAATATGTGTGAACGTAAATGAATCACAAACAATTTCGAGTTCGGGGATAGTACAGCGTGTAGGCAAAAACATATTAACATAGAGTTCAAGCGACACAATCAAAGAACACAGAAGAACAAGATAAACAACACAAGTAGAAAGCGTACACACTAAATGACAAGGTCTGCAAACGGAATTCAGTAGAATCAGTACAGGGCATATGAACAGAGGAAAAAAAAAACAGTAAAAGCTCCCTACGTTTTGTCTTGGCGAAAAGTATGTGAGGAAATATAAGATAATCAAGAATGACGGAAGTGAACGATGAAAATATAGCAGCACTAAAAAGAGCAACTTAAAGAAAATGCAGACATTAATCATGCTGCAATCAATAAGAAGCGTAAGATTAATCATACTTTTTTTAACGATATGAATGAGATATACATTATTACACAGTATCAGATTAGAAAAGGGATGTTATATTATTCTTGTGAAAACTGACAAAGTTTGATGCAATATTGAAGGGAAAAATCCTATGCAAAACAAATATTATGGATCTTTATACTGAGATTGGGGGCATCAAAATACCGCAAAGGTTTATCTATCAAAACAAAACAGAACAAAATAAAATTCAGAGTGAGGTTGAGTGACACCATGGCGAGACTTGACAACGTGATAAAAACCAGGTTTTAGTGAGCTTCGGGTAGCCTGAGACCCCTCAACTCAATGGCACGAAATCACGGTGAAACAAAAAAAAAAAAAAAAATTAAAAGGAACATTGCATGTGACCACGGTGACTTGAGATCCTCGCCAAAATTTCTATCATGAAGGACTTTATACTGGGATGCTGGGGTAAGTCAAACCCTTGTCTATACAGACTTCGGCATGCATTATTATGCGTTAAATGTATAATGGGGAAAATGCAGTCTGGTTGGATAACGTTTTAAATGCGGTCAACTATTCACATTCTTATAAAAATCACGACTACAGGATAATGATGATGGTACGCTATTGCCACTGCACGTACAAGTGCAATGTGTCATTGCTCTTACGTAATCAAAACAAATTCTCTCAGTTGCCTATATAAATTGGGTTAAACCGAAATCTTTTTACATAAAGAAATCAGCCAAGCAGGGTTGGAACCCTGAACAAACAATGTATTATACAATGAATGGAAAAATATCAGAAGAAGGCATGAACATGGTTCCCGCGTAGAAATCAGGCAAGCAGGGTTGATACCCTGAGCAAACAATGTACAATGAATGGAAAAATAACAGAAGAAGGCATGAACATGGTTCCCGCGTAGAGCCAAAGTTATTTTCATCTGTTTCCACCACAGAAACTATGTCAGGCTACCCCCCCCCCCATCCTCATCCTATAGAACATTGTATTACAATAGTATACTAGCTCACAGCTAGCAAAAGCAACAACAGCAATAGGGCAATTGCTTCATAATGATTGTAATACCAGTTTCGCTCAGTTTTTCAAACACAACACACAAGAATATTCGAAATGTCTGTAAATGACATAATATCTATGATAGGCTCTAAAAAATAAAGTTGGTCTATTTAAGCAAGAGGATTACAAAATCATCCTGTAATCATTATGGACAGAGCAATGATGCGAATTAACTTTGCACCGTGACAGACAAAATCAAAATCAGGGTTTGGACAATTTAGTATGAAACTATAGGTGCAAGGTGTATAAAATGAGTACAATATTCGCATCTGTGAGAAAACAACAAGAAAAAGAACAACAAAATTTTCGTGTGCTTCAAACTCAGAAAGTTATTGCATTCAGGGCTGAGATTATGCATACTAGAATAAGCCGTATCATTGCGGCATAATATGAGGATTATTGTTCGATCTCATCGAAAATAAAAATGAAGTGGTACCTTTGGACATTAAGCCCATTGAAATTATCTAAAGAAATCACGCTGTGGGATAAGCGCATCACATAAATGAGTCTGTTTGGCAATACGGATATTTGAATGGAACAACTTGTGTCAACAAGCTTTTGACTGGAATAAATATGATTTTGCAACAACTTTTTATCATGCTTTAAGAAGTCGAATCAGACCAAATTGCAATTATACAACAACACTTCCTAATCAAAATAAGGGAGCTTGTTTCATAATATCAAAACAGCTGAATTGGAGAGTCCCTAGAGCCTCGATAAAACTGAGTCAATGATTCTGTTTGAGCCAAATAAACACAAATCGTCTTATAAATTGTCAAGAGTATTACCACCTATCAAGGTGCCTAACTTGTATATAGTTAACATTAGAGTATTTCATTGAATCTCACTTATAAAGTAGAAATCAAAACAAAATTAAAATCCAGAGATTGAGTGACTAGCGAGACTTGCCAACATCTCGACATCTTAAGAACCAAATCTAG
The DNA here is from genome assembly GCF_040938485.1 of Diadema antillarum. Taxonomy (NCBI): domain Eukaryota; kingdom Metazoa; phylum Echinodermata; class Echinoidea; order Diadematoida; family Diadematidae; genus Diadema; species Diadema antillarum. The sequence goes on from NW_027271547.1 coordinate 147,554, forward strand.
TAAACTTCGAGCAGCCCAAGACTGCCAAACCAATGGTACAAACTCGTGATGAAACAAAAATAAGAACAAAAGGAGCAACACATGTGACCATAGTGACTGGCGTTCCTCACCCAATTTCCATCATGAAGGACGCTACAAGGATGACATCTATAGGGTAAGTCATGAACTCTCACCTACAGACTTCTGCAATACGTATTCTGCATTTGAAGTGGACAATGCCGCAGCCAGTTAACGTGGCATTTGGAATGCGTACAACTACTCTCATTCTTATGAAAATTATGTCTATAAAATGATAACGATACGCTAATGCTATTGAACGCACGAGCGCAGTGAGTCACTGCTCTTACGTAATCGATAGGTTTGTATTTTTTTTTCCTGCGGGTTGACTATGTACAATTGCGTTGTACAGAAATCTTCTTACGTAACGAAATCAGGTAAGTGAGGTTGATAACCTGAGCCAAGCATGAAAAAAGGACATGAATGTGGGTCCGCACAGGGTCAAAACTATTTCCATCTGTCTCCTCCATGCAATCTATGTCGGACCATCCCCCTCCCCCCATATCCTTATCCTCACTAAAAGTTCGTGTCAAAATTGTTTACTAGCACCCAGCCAGAAGCAAACAAACAAACATCATCAAGAGTAAAGCAATTACCTCATGATGATTCTATGACCAGTTTTACTCAGTTTTCTAGTGATGCACGAAAAATGATCGAAACATGTTGTATCTACATTATAGACGGAGTTAGTCTATGTATTAAAGAAAAAAAAAAGAATATACAAAATCATGCTATCAGTATCCAGGACAGAGCGATTGGGAATCAACTTTGCATCGTGACAGGTGAAATCAAGATCAGTGTTTGGACAAAAGTATAAAAGTATACATGTCGTGGATCCAAGGTGTATAGAATGAGTACAATATTCTTATCTGAAACACCAGCAACAAAAGCTTTATGTCCTTCAAACTTCAACTCATTACATTCACCGGTCAAAGAATTGAGGACTGAGCTCATACAAATGAGCTCTATCATTGCAGCATGATTGAGGATTGTTGTTAGATCTCATCGAGAATGAAAGTAAAGTGGTACCTTTGGATGATAAGCCCAATTAAATTATCAAAAGAAACAATGCTGTGAAATATGCCCATCACAATGAGTCTGTTTGGCTACACTGGTTGTGCTGCCTCTAAGAATACGACAACTTGCGTCAAAACCTTTTGACTGGAATAAATTCAATTTCACAACAATTTCTTTAGATGTCTTGAGAATTTGGTCAATGTCATATTACAATCAAACAACAAGACTTCCCACATAAAATAAACCGGGGGAGCTTGTTTCACATCGTATCAAAACATCTGAATTAAACAATCCCAAGAACCTCAATGGAAACTGGGTCAATAGTTCTAACACAAGTTGTATTCTCGATGAGATCTGGGTCAGTAATTTCAACACAAAGTACAACCAACGTATATTAAGTATATATATGTGATATCGCAGCATGACAATTTTTTTTTCCATAATGTATAATTGGATAATTTTGACATATCGATGGGTCAGGAGAAGAGTGAAACGATATGCCTATCTGTTTCAGTTTGACATGAACAGGAACTTATATAATAAGTATATGTATGATTATTTCTTCTTTTTTTTATCATGGCAAACGAACTTAAGATACACAGTAAGAATTGTTTTGTCGACAAGTGAAAAAATGATGGATACATTACGTGGATAATCACTCCGTATAGTTTGACCAGCGCTCAGGCGTTCCTCCATTCCTCATGTTTTTCCTTGTTTGAAGAAGAACTCGCGTACCAGCTATCTTGATCCTCGTCGAAAGATTTTGGCTTTTCCGAAGATTGTAGGCCAGTGATGCAAGTCTGCCTCTCTCACGCTTCATTTTCGGAGGCAAGTCCGTGCGGATCGAGACTCTGTCGAGGGCAGAGGTGGGTTGGACCGGGTCACTTCCCGGAGGAGTCGGCTGACGACGCGGTTGACGCGGTTGACGGGACCTGTGCTCGTAGGCGTGGAGAAGCTTATCTCTGTCGCTCATCCGGGCAAAGCGCACAATGATAGCGGGCGGCTGGGGTTCCGATGTGCTCCTGGTAGAGCTTCGCTGGGGTTGTTGCAGCCGGTGAGCAGCCACGAGAGGAATCCGGGCAGCATCCTGTTCGGTGATATCCAGGAAGTTACAGAAGATCTCGTTCACAGATTCAAGGATGTTTTCATTTGGCTTTGATGGCACTCCGTAGATAAGAAGATTTTGCTTCCTATCGTGGATCTCGCTTAAGGTAAGTTTATCATCCAGTTCAGCAATTTTACTGTCAATGTAGGACCGCATTTTTGGAATGGCGTCGTTCTCAACGGCGTCTAGACGATCAGACGTGTGAGTCAGTCCAGTTTCCAAGTCGCAGATAGTCTTCTTGGTGTTTTTAAGCTCAGTTTTCAGGTTTGTAATTTCGTTCACCACTGAGTCTAATTTGGTATTCACCTGGGTGGTAAAGTTCGTAAACATGTTCTTCATTTCCTGCATGAACACGGAAAGTTCAGGTGGGACTATGGGGGCAGCAACCGGCTGGCCGCTAACCTCTACCAGTGAAATATCGCTGGCGCTGGACGCTATGGAGGTGTTAACAGGACTGCAAGCGCCACCCGTTGCTACTGTAGGTAATATGGCGCCACTTATGGGAGCATTCCTAGCCACACCTTGAACAGTCTCCTTTTTCGAATTAGACGAATATGACACCTTCTTCGTTGCAGTATTCGAACGAAAGTTATAGTCCTTCTTTCTCACGTCCATTTTGTTGGTAGTTATGGAGAAAGTTTGCGTATTTCCACCAATTTCTTGCAAAAATCCGGGAGCTTCTTCAAATGCGGTGCCGCTACTCTGACATCACGTGACCTTCACACACATACATATATGAATATAAGAGAGAGAGAGAGAGAGAGAGAGAGAGAAAGGGAGGGAGAAAGAGAGCAAGACAGATGGACAGACACACTTGGAAACAGATGATTTTGTATAGTGACACATCAGTCAGTGCAAATTAGTCTCTATAGTGTAGTTTTGAATTAGAGTTTTTACTCCATGATGAGAGAAAATGTCTAGTGTTTATACGCAAAGTATGAAATAAGTGTGTAAATAACACGTTATGTAAGTTCATGTAGTTACTCTTGTGATGTGAAATAATGTGGTCACCGCAAGGTTTAAACAATTTCTGTCGCTTATTTTTACTATATGGGTGTAGAAGTAGCAATTGTTTATACTGTATTCTTTATTGGTGAAAACATATGCTGATAAAAATATGATTGTTGGTAACTTTGTTTGTATGTTTGTTTGTTTTTTAGTTTTTAGTTGTTTTTTTTTCTCGGTTGAAATTACCTATACCAGCTGATCAATACTGATTGTTTGAGAACGTACAACCGTGGGTTTGAGTATTAAGTTAACAGGTTTACAAATACATTGAATATAAATATAAAAATAAGATTTTAAGCTTATCAAGTGCACGGGCTGGCGGAACTAACAATATTTACACATACCCCTGGATGGAAAGAAAATATATTATATAGGCCCACTTGGTTTGATACAAAATACAGTATATTAGTATAATGTAAATATGAAATGTGATATTACATAGGACCTATATACAAATTCAAAATTTAACAACACCATTAACAAACCCTCCGTGACCGCTGATATATCGCATAATCCATTAATATCTAAGGACACCTCATGTCGATACCTTACAGTTTTCCTAATGACATTGTGATCTCTGTAGACTGTGTGAAAAACTTATCAGATTCCCATGTAGTCACAGGGTTAAGGACAAGATTGGCTGGTTCACAGGTCTATTATTGTGTATGCATCACATTCTTTTGATCCATCTTTTCAGGAATCCATATTAACCTCTCTGTGGCCAATACCGAGTCTTCGGGGGCAGTAAGTCTACTTCAGGAGGTTCATGTTGTACGTTACGTAATATTTCGATGTCTGTGTCATAGTCAGTTTCATTGTCAAAGTCACCGTCGAATGCAACATCAGTGTCAAAATCAATACTAGTGACCTAAGTCACTGGCAGAATACACGGAACGAACGTGTCCTTCCACATTGCCTGGCAGATTAAAGACATTTCTCCGGATTTGTATAGTTCGTAAGAATGTTTGTAGTTTACTTGTTTTAAAGAATGACAAAACCGATTGCGTCCTAACTAAACGATGATTAAATTAATAAATTGCTCGTAAACCGAGGAAAAAAACCGCATATCAGACTTTCAATTCACACTTCATTTCCATTGTGCGTCACTCTCTCTATATTATATTTCGGGCAAAGAGCAATCTCGACAAGTAATGTCTTTAAACTTCAGTGCAGTGTGGATATTGTGTCGTCTGTGTATTGAAAGTGTTGGTTGCTTAGTTATAGTAAGTGTGGTTATACCATTGGTCAGGATATACACCATTATTTTGTATAAGCAGTATAAGACAATTACTGGTTGAACAGGATTCTGAGAAAGACCTCAATGTATCGGCCTGTCATCACGAAATTGGAGCAAAATTGCCAAGGCCAAAACCTTTTGAGCAAAGCCCGAATAGGAAACTTGGCTTCCTGTTTTGGTTCGCGTAATCACTGAAAATTAATCAATTTGCGCTGCTTTTGTTTCTGCCAGTTACACGGGCTGTTACATTAACACGCTCATAAAACCGTCTACTAATGTCACGAGTTCACCTCTAGTAATTCAATTCGTCGCGCATGGCAATCACGTGCTAACCGGATGTCGGGAAACCAATTTGTCATTGAATGTGCCAATAATTAGTGGTCAAATTCCGGAATAAGCTCTGTTTGATTCAGAATTATGCTCATGAGTGTTGAATTCGTGATGGCAAGTCGCAAACCAGTATTTCCGTTATTAGTGTATATGGGAATACTATGTGTAATGTGACCTTGTTGTTTCCCATCGGAAATGGTAACACCCTTGTTATGCATTCATCCTTGCGTAGATGTGGTTCACCGTATGGCATCTTTCGTTACCGCCCTCCCTTCATCAATGTTTACCATATATATTCATATTTCACCATTGGTGTGTAATTTACTGTTTGTAGCACGCTATGATCACCCTGTTTGGAACAAATACAATCACACCTCCCTACTGGAAAGAACACAGTGTCTCACAGTGTGTTCACAGTGTGTTCACACAGTCGAAAATGTGAAAACGCTCGAATTTAACAGTGTGAAGATGACTTGACACTGTGGTGTGGTTTTTCACAGAGTGTTCACATAGTGATGTTCCGTTTCACACTGTAAATTGATGATTCACACTGTAAATTGATGCAATGATTCACACTGTGTTCACAATGTGTCCACACTGTGTTTCACATATCGTGTTTCACACTGTGGGACACTGTGCTCTTTTCAGCAGGGCTGTCACATCACGATATGAGAAGTAACTATCATTTGCACATTAGATAGTGACTTTCCTTTGATGTTACTAGAGTCATTTTGACATTCATTTTCTTATGTTGACGAAATAGATCTACTGAATCAATGTCATTGTGTCACATTACATCTCACTTATATGAAGATATTGCACGACATGTCAATTTATGTTTGTCAGAATGAAAATAATTTCGATGCATGCATTTGTACTGACTCTCTACTTCTTTGGCGTTATCCGTCAGGTCGACATCAACACAGTCGAAGCAAATGGCAGCGCCAAGCAACAGGTGGTGGTGGAGGTAAAAGAGGACGAAGATCGGGACCAGTGGGGCAGTCACATCGACTTCCTCCTAACATCCGTGGGCTACGCAGTCGGGCTTGGGAACGTGTGGCGCTTCCCCTACCTCTGCTTCAAAAATGGCGGAGGTTCGTCTGCTCTTCCGTTTTTTTTCTTTTTTTTCTTCTTCAGTGATTTTCGTCTGAATTTATACGCATTCAGTCGCCTTCTCATCGTAAAAATCGTCTAGTTTTGAGATTTGAATGTTTGGTCTGATTGGTTCCCTAGAATCAAGCAAAAAGGATTTCAAACGTGTGCAAAAACCATTTGAAGACTTATTTGTTTATATATATATATATATATATATATATACATATACATATACATATATTGTTTATGCTTTATCATATATCACATAAATGTTATATATATATAACATTTCTATGATATGTATAGATCAAGTATGTAAACAATATATATATATATATATATATATATATATATATATATATATAATACATGTTTTCAATTAATCGCGGTGGTGTGGACAAGCGTAATCCGAAAATATTCAAGAATGTCATGCGTATAGGAGGATGAAATGAATCCAATCCAAAGGGGAGAGTCCCAAAATTGAATTTGGTGCCTCTACGTAAAAAGCATGTCCGAATATTTAGTATAATTTATAGTGCAAACTTGCGAAGCATCGCTGAACTACTTTGTGGAAAAATCGAAGATCATTTTCGTCAATAAACTTAGCATGAGTTCATGGTGTTTGCAAAAGCTAACATTAATGTATTGTTCTCAATGCGGCAAATTTGATTACAGTAAACTAACACTAAAAACTAATCGTCACAATTAGGACGACGATAGGAAACACAGGTTAGTTCACTTCTGGTCTGAAGAAAACAACCAGCCAAAAACAACGTTATCAATATCAAATAAGAAGGGCAAACAGCGTTCAGATGTGTTGCATTTTATGAGGCATATCAGTGACTATAATTTTTAAAAATATAACAAATAAAATTGCCGAAAGAGTAACAAAGTAAACGGATTTCAGTTTGACAAATTCTTCAGATATTCAGGTTTATCACGTAGAGCTTTAGTCCCTTTTTATACTCCCCTTAAAGTTTTGAGTTACGATGGTTTTTATTAGCAACAAGATGACCTTTGCACTCTTTTGCCATTATAGACTTCTTTATGACACCCCGTTTATGTCGGTATCGAATGTTGACGACCATAAAACTTCAGATTTTGATACCATATCAGCATCGAAATTGATAAAAATGTTTGGGAATATATAGATTAGAAGGTATGGAAAAGGGATGGAAAGAACGTATAAATGGATAAACACACACGCCCTATACTACATGCACACACAATCATGTACGCACGTAGAAATAACGACGGATTCGATATTATCACTGAACAACACAAATCTAATATGCTGTCTTTCGTACATGCCGCAACTGCTGTGGTTTTGAAACTAATTGAGCACCAAGCACATGCCAAGACGATGAAAACAAGAAACAGCAACACTTGAATAAAAGTGAATGAACTTTTTTTTTCTCCCTAAAAAGTGTTCGAAACCTTTCAGTCCACATGCATCTTTCATTGTATACACCAACGCGGAAGAGTAATAGGATGCTATGGTTCTTAAATAGGGACAAGACATAAGACATCTCCAGTTATTCCATGTAATGAAGCATGCGCCTTTATCAGTACCGAGAGGAAAAGCAAAACTAGTGTTGAATCCACTGTCCAAATGTACTTTTCAGACCATAGATTGTTTCCACATTATTTTATATTAGCTCAACCGAAGGAGAGAGCTCTTTAAATCAACCAAAGCGGCGATGACTTATCAAACGACGTGGCATGCATCATAAAAAGGAAGAGAGATATCTTTATTATGTAGCTTGCCAACATTGTATAACTTTAATAGCCAGACTAACCCATGGCAAAAAAAAAAGAAAAACAGATCCAATCAATAGTAATGGTATAATTTAAGATCAACGACCCTCACTCTTTAAATAGATATTTCTCCACATAGCCTCATTAAGAGTCACAGGTGGAAATAAGTCTTTTGTCATATATGGTTATTATGTGTTCACGATTTTATGTAACAAGGTACTTACATATCTCGTAATACCGTTAGAGAGTGAGTAGATTAGTAACAGAAAACACGCTATAAACAAGTGCACTGGACTATTACTAGTAACTTGTCACAAGTTTTATAAGCTCACACGGAACGGGTTAAGGTTCTATAATCACTGTTTTACTCGTATGTAATCCAAGAATAGACGTATTTACCGGTATCAAGGTTGTCTCCGTCTTGTATCCCATGTCATCCTTTTCGTAGAATCTAACTATCTGACATCGAAAGTTGAACACGCAAAATATTTACATGTAATAACATGTATTTTCTTAAACACTTGCATAATTACGATGGTTATCATTCTGTTGACTTGTTCGGTGTTCGAATCGACAAAGTGTAGAATTCGTGATTATTATATCAATTCTTCTGAAACTCCGATAAATGAATATTAGCATCTCTGCTTTTTCACTCAGATAAATCGAGATTTCTTGGTGCACATTTTGTCGTTAAATTGCATTTTTGAATTGACCCTGAAATCGACTTCTTATGGATTCCAGCTTGGGAGGTTTCGGCCCAGAGACTCTGCCTTTGCTATACGCAGTAACAAACGATGCCGAACTGGCAAAGATACATCGCGTGTCCACATGTCTGGTGCTGGTGGAAAATGTGGAAATCATTTTCACATTTTTTTCCTTTTCTGTCGCATTCATGTTCAGACAAAACCGTCCAGACAATATACGGAGCTTTGTCAATATTTGATGAATGAAATTACTGTAAATTTACACAGCACCAGCACCGACAGTGACAAGGGACCAAGCAAAGATAGGAAACACAGCCTGTGTAGCTGTAATTGGCCCACAGATACGAGTTGAAAATGAAGGAGTATCTGTGCTACATTTTTGCACAAGTACAAGGAAAAGAATATAGATGAATAAGTTTTGAGCTGAGGAAATGTTTGCCTGACAAAGTGATAATCCTTGATTTAGAAGCACGAGGGCACGAAACATAGTCTTTTCCCAACTTGTGTCGGAACTTTACCTTCACGAGCGAGCTTTATACAATGTCCCCTATCAGAATAGTCCTGCGGTGGGAGATAGACTTTGCAATTGTTAGGGCATGGTGCCCACAAACTATGATTGAAGATTAAGCAAAGGGGAAATACTTGTGCCTTAGGATTATCTTGAGAGGTACTTGGTTATTCATACTTGACATGATTGTACCACTGTCAATTCCGTCCGGTCTAGCAAAAGTTGAATCAGATTTAGCACTTTGGTATATGGAATCTTTCAAAAGTTCTGACGCTGTGGGTACTAGTGGGACGTAATATAAAGATATGGATTTCCTGCTTTAAAAGATGTTCCATTTGTTTTTCTCCTATATAATCCTATCCCCACTAGTCCATTGTATATAGCTGCTGGTTAGAGAAACCCGAGACTGCATTACAAGAAACTACTTACTAGTTGCTGTTCTGACTGACTCACTGCGAAATGCTGAGAGATTGCTGATGCAGAATGTATTTAAAAACCTCTGGTAAACTGGTGGGCCTGTGCATTAAATTCACCAATATGTCTGATTAGTACCTCCACGATTAGTTTTGCGTGGCTCTCATGTAAGAGATAAGATTGCCGAAAAATCTGTCTCGGATTGATTTTTCTCTCACCGAACGTTAAAGATCATTTCCGATCAAGAAATAAAAGGGATGCTTTGAACTGTAGTGCCTTGTCTTGAGATTCACCCGTCTGTTCGTAGGCTGGAACGCACACACACGCACACACACTTTTTTGTTTTTCAACGATGTTTATTCTGTTCCATTCAAAGTAATTGAAAAAAATAACAATTTTCATTTGCTACAATTGAAATGACGAAAATATACATTTGTGATCATAATAGCAAATTTGCTATTGCTGTACATAATGACATAACAAAAATTACATTTTCATGAACAATTATCAATTTACATACAGTCACTTCCCCTATGCTCTCAAAAAAATTGCTTAAATTTAACAGTGATAATTCAATTCTTCTAGCATTAATCTTAATAGTCATCCAAATGAATTATGCAGCAAAATTATACAGTAATAAATAATGGAACCATATTATTTATCAACCAATACCTGCCCACACACACACCACACACACACACACACACAAACACACACACACACACTCAAACAAAAGTTTTAAGATCATTTGCGACGATCGTGAAATAGAAGGATATTTGTGGTGCCCCTGAATGCAAATTTTAAACAAGCTGTACGGTTGATACTGTATTCATACATACAGTATAATACCGAAAATTATATCCTGAAGATTAATGAGCTGAAGATATCAAACTTAGACTTAAGAACATCCGCTAATGAGCGAAACACACGTACATCAGATGATAACCACGGTGACCTCACTTTATGGCTTTATGGCCTTGCTGTGAAATAGGTCTAATAAACACTCTAACATCTGATCACGAGACTATGACAGTCCGACAGTCGATTCCAATTGACCAGCAATGGTTTGTGGTGGCGCAATGCTGGAAATCAACGATTCCATTCTCTTTCAGGGAATGGTATCATAACTGCTAGTACTAACTTCCCAAATGGTGATGTAAAATCATACAGACAACAATTTCTTTTAGAAGTGATAATAAAATTGATAATGATGATATTTTTACCAAATAATGACAATGCTACAAATTGTATTACGGCATTATACATTTGACTTAATTCATGGATGGACTGTACTGACACTGAATAGGCTGTACTAACACTGAATAGGCCATGCTTTTACGACCATCATCCCCGTAAATAGTTACCGTCCACAGTGGCACTTTAACATTTGCATTTGAAAAAGAAAAAAAAAGTAACTTTAAAGCTGTTGTCATTAGTTACTAGACTGTTGTGTTTATTCATATAATTATAATTGGAGCCATGAAGATTGGAGAAGTGCGTTGCGACAAATTAATGCTCCACTCGTTATACGCAAAGCAGGAGAGTAAAATAGACCGATGGAAGTGGCGACTCCATGTTTTCAAGAAGATGTCCATTTCCCTCCTCTCCCAAAACGAAATACTAGTAGTCTGCTTTTGCTTGCGAATTTTTGAGCTGTTTAAGATTTGCATGAATCTCCCGACCGTTAGTGATTGAACATCTACTGACCTTTCAGTGTTCGGACCCGAATTCCCTTTCCTATCGACAACCGTTTCCACGCGGAATTACTGCCACTCCATGGAGCGCCAACGTGACTCTGAACATGACGCATGCGCAGAGAATCTAACTAAAAACGTTAGATGGTCGTGCGAGTCGAAAGTTGGCTTGTGCTGCTCTACAATAGGACATCATTGCTATAACATATCTCATCATGAAAGTACAACGGACCTCCATTGCAACTCCATGATCTCACTTAACAAGTTGCAATAACCTGTTTCCCTAAGGCCGCCACACTTTTGTTTTTTGTTTTTTGTTTTTGTTTTTTGGCAGACGATGATATCAAACTTGACCTAGTCTGGCTTCCAGACCCTCTGCTCATAAGATTTTGTTGTACAGGATATTAACGCCCTCAACGTCAAAAACTGGAGCAGCTTTAGGTGGATTTGTCCTGTGCCTTCGGCAAAGGTGGCGACTTCGTCGCCGCGGAGTCCAGTTGGCAAAGGGTCTGGAAACCATACCAAACTTGATCATAATTGTCCACACTCAACTCTCACAATCTTGCATCTTTCCCTTTACAGGAGCCTTTCTCATCCCTTACATTATCTTCCTCTGCATCGCGGGGGCGCCCTTTTTCATTATGGAATTCTCCCTGGGTCAGTTTTCCAGCCTTGGGTGCATTGGCATCTGGAACGTCGCGCCTCTATTTCGAGGTGAGAGGGAAAACCTGTAATGTTTTTCAGAACATCAATAACAACTCCATCAAAAAGCCAACAAAGAAGAAAAAATCATGTGAAGAAGCGGAGCTAATGATGCGTTTTTATATATATTTTGCAGAGATCAAAAAGCTTTCGTATTTGGCTGTTCATTTCTTGTAATCAGAGTTTAATAAAGAACAACGCAGGCCTGTAAATCATCACTCCACTACACACTTATTGCTTAATGTTTACAATAACACAGAAGAAATTATACGTACAACTACTCTTGGAAATCATCTGTTGGAAGGAGACCACCTCTTACACAGTTTTGCCTACGTAACTTACCTGATTTGCAAAAACCCGAGGAAGATTCAGTAGTTGGTAGCTGAATTGTGTTTTGTTTTATTTTCCAGGAGTCGGAATTGGGATGGTACTGATCTCAGTAGTGGTTGCCATCTATTATAACGTCATCGTTGGCTGGTCTATTTACTACATGGGGGCGTCCTGTCAAAGCACACTGCCTTGGTCGACCTGTAACAACACGTGGAACACCGAAAATTGTTTCGATTCCTCGCATTCCGAGTTGAATTTGACGTTCAATGTGAATGACTCAAGACGCCCCAGCGAAGAATATTGGCTGTAAGTTTCATAAATTCCTAGCCCTCGTATATTTCTTTCCGCCATGAGGTATAAGCATAATACTCTAAGGTTCCTTACATTTTGGTTGCTTATCCTTAACGTGCAACATGTACAAAGAATCCTTATAATGGTTTACAGAATAAACTGCACAACAACCTCCTTTATTTTTTATTGAAAAGGACAACTAAAGTTCGTAGAAAAAATTAAAATGTTAACTCTTTGGTCATAAAAATTCAGAGGCAAATTCAAATTCAAATTCAAATTCAAATTCAGACTTTATTTTCACTTTTTTTTTCAACAGAATATACAAAGAAAAATAATATGTGAGATTTGACAGCATTTGTCGAATGTATACACAGACAGCCAGGAATAACTGATCGATTTGCGAATAAATAGAGATATACTATCGATTTTTGAAGAAATAACCAATTAGTAACTGAACCACCCGAAATCGCCCGTCAAATTACTCCCTTGACCCCCCGAAACTGTGACGCACAAGTCTCTTGGTAAAGTCTTAATATACTCTCAAATAAACATGAATTATGATAGACAAAAATAAACATGCAGTGATCTGTTTTGCATAATTTAGAAAGTTGTAGAAATGAGAGTAATATTGCTGTACCTTCCAGGGGAACAATAGGTCATCATGGACGGAATCTTCAGTTGCTAAAGGGTATATCAAGCAAAGATCAGAGAAAAGTAAATTTGGGTAGACTAATAAGTCTCAATATGGTCCCGTCTTTCCAGATATCGTGTCCATGGTATTACAGAAAGCATCGGAGACATGGGAGAGATGAACTGGGATGTGTTCGGCGCCTTCGTCGCCGCCTGGATCATCGTCTTTCTGTGTATCATTAAAGGAGTTAAGTCTGCGGGAAAGGTAGATATATTTCCATACTATCAACCAAATAATGATGATCAATTATTTTTTTTCTTTCCTACTACTCCTCCGCCCCTTTCCGTTCAATTGCGTATAACATTGTTTGGGGATTTTTTCCCCGTCCTTTTGGATAGGCTGATATATCCAGTTTGAACTTGAATGAAGATTATTCGTCATATATATATATTATACATTCATATTCATATAAAGCTCCCTAATAATACAGAGATAACATTCCCCGCCTCTTGTGAGTGTGTGTGTCTTTCTCTCTCTCCCCCTCCCCCCACCCTCTCTCTCTATTGACGTTTAGGACACTGATTTTTCTGTTTTTCTTTTTTTGCCACTTATCTACGACAGGTTGTGTACTTCACAGCTACCTTCCCGTATGTGGTTCTATTCATCCTCCTAATTCGCGGCGCCACACTCCCTGGAGCTGGGAAGGGCATCGAGTTCTACGTCACACCAAAGTTTGAGAAGTTGGCGAATCCAGAAGTAAGAAACTTTTCACTACGATGGTTGATACGAACAGTGATAATCCTCTTGCATTCTTAGAATTAGCATTCAATAGATGTTTCCCTGACGTGAGCCCCAATATATATGTAACACAAGAAATGTCATTGGATTGTAATCCAAACATGACCAAGGAACAGAGCTTTGTTTCTCTTCTCACATGACTATATGCATGTATACGTGAACTCCTGGAAGGGTTGTGTTAATGAAATAAATAATCATAGTTGAATTTCTCTATGGTTATGATATACACATGTAAACGTTTCGAAGGGTTCTGTGTTCACATATCATTTTAGAGGTAGATTTGATTTTATGATGGGACCTCAGAAAATAGGTATTAGAGACATTAATTTTCTGTCTATAGGTTTGTGTGTGGATATTGTGCACATTTGACTCATTGCCACAAAAAGAATTAAGAAAACAATGTTCTGAAGTACATTGTAGCATTGTATACTATGTGTTGGTGTAAGGCTGCAGTACAAACTCGCTGGTGAGAATAAGTAAAGAATGACATGACGATACATTGTGCAAGAAGCCGAATTTCAAGCTATTGTCTTGTGTGTGGTGGTTGGGTGGTGGTGGTGGGGGGGGGGGGCAGAGCTACCAAGTCTCACGCATTCTGCGTGAGACTCAAGCATTTAGGGGCCATCTCACGATCTCACGCATGGCACCCATTTTTCTCACGCATCTGGCGAAGTCTGCAACTTGGGCCTATAATAATGAGCATATAGCTCAAAAGATTAAAGTGATAGTTGCAATTGAAGGTATATTTCCCTTTTGTCTTTCAGAATAAGTGAAAAATAGTCACTTAAGTATACACCTGATCGCACCATTAAGAGCTAAAAATTGTAAAAGCTCCCCACCGTGGGAGGCCATGGGGGGGGGGGGGACCCCTCCCACACCCTCGCTCGCGCGCACATTCGCATGCCGAGATGCCGAGTCATGAAAATCTCACTCATAAAATGTTTTTGAACTTGGCATCCCGGGGGGGGGGGGGGGGGGGGGGGGTTGAGGGTGAATGCAGAGAGGGTAATTTTGTAAGTACAACACCCCCCCCCCCCCCATTAGGAGTTAGATCGGCTATTGATGGCTGCTAAAAGTAAAGTACGACGGGATGGGAGGAGTTTCTATTCGCAGTTAAGTATGTAAAATTAAGCTCGAAATTACCTCTATCAATATTTTTTTTTCAAAGAAAATGTGGGATTACTGACATGATTAGGAACATTACAAGCAACGAGACCATTAAAAATGACGAACACGACCTCGTCCATGTGCCCATAGAGTTAGATTCAACGAAACTGTCATGTCCATGATTTAAAAACATGCTGAATGTATGATACTTTTTATATCTCAGCATGCATGTGTAAAATCTCTTTCTCTCTCTTCTCTCTCTCTCTCTCTCTCCCTGTTTAGTCTTTTCTTTATGATTGAAAAGAATTGAAATTGTCATAATGTGAGGAGATTATGATTCGTAGACTATCTGATACATTCCAGTGTAAACAGGTTAAAAGAAACTTGTTTGCAGGTTTCTAGGTGGTAATAAATCATTCACTCCATACTCCAAACTGTTCATGGTGTGTTCTTTAGGTGTGGAAGGATGCTGCCAACCAAATATTCTACTCGCTGGGATTGTCGTCTGGCTGCCTGATCACGTTTGCAAGCTACAACAAATACAAGAACAACTGTTACAGGTTAGCTATCATTATATTGGAGATATCTTTCCGTTTGTATCGCTATCACTCTCCAAGATGATAATAGCGGGAAGAGAAAATGGAATCGTTTGGGTTGTACACAAAGCCTGAAATGAGAACCCAATATCTAAAGCTACCATACATGTTTTCTTGTTTCACTTTTGAGATGACTTAACCACTGGACTATTTACCAAGATATAAAAAAAGAAAGTGACATCATTCTGGAAATGTTTTGATTGTCATAGCTCTATCTAAAACTGGTTTTTAACAAAAGATATCAAGGTTTAAATATTCGTCATATTGTCGTTAAATATAGATCATATCTATTTTGATCATATTTATTTGATTGTTCTCGATATTTTCTTAACTCTCTGTAATCGTCATCAAACACTTTATGTGTATTCATGTTTATGCATAATTCGTTACTCGGACAGGTAGATACAATTAAGGCTTCTAAAAAGCAAACAAATCTGTTTTATGCAGGGACCATGATGATACATGTACGTTGTAAATAGGGATACGATAAATATTGTCATCATAAATATCCGGAATCACTGTACTTCACTGAACTTGGTGATCATTTCAGCTGTTTCATTATCTGCCTGATTTCGTTATTGACAGAGTGTTTTCCACTAGGATTAATTCTTTGACGTTTAGTAGGTTTTCCATTGAACTTTGCAATCCCTCATGTCCCTACAGGGGATAAAAGACGACATTTACACAGGAAAATGCAAAGTTTGAGCAGTCATGGTTGCAAATTTACAAAACGTGCTAACCACGTGGATCTATTGTTGATACGGCGGTTTGTACGTGGAAGCAAATATCCCATCATGCCCATGGAGCTCCAGTAGCTTGTTCACTTGTTGTAATCAACAATCTGGACGAACAGACCAAAGCGAACTGACTGATTCGTTGTGTCTTGCGAGAGTACGGAGTACAAGGAAATACATATAGAGAGAGTAGGCCTGTATGATGTCATGGAAATGACTCATATTTTTTTTCTTAGTCTAAACAACAGTCGTATTTGCACGATGATTCTATGGAAGAACAGAACATTGGGAATACACTGAGGGCTTAAAACCTTGAAGGCTTCTGAAAAGGGCGCCTTGTAATCATTCAACATTTGCCCCTATTTACACAACATGATTAAATTTGACATTGCTTACATAGGGATGCACTGCTAGTAACTGTTATCAATTGTGGAACCAGCATCTTTGCCGGCTTCGTGATTTTCTCCGTTCTTGGCTTCATGGCGCACGACAGCCAGCAGGACATCCAGGACGTTGTGGATGAAGGTAACTATAAAATACAAAGCCCCATGTATATAGTGACGGGAATTTGGAAAGGTAGTTTCAATATAGTTCATGGATTATGCATATTTGAAATGAATTCTGACATTGATATGCGTGACACAACGTGTGTCCCAATAATAACAGACATTTGATAGTTTTCATTCAATTTGATTTCATTTAATTTGATTTGATTTAATTTAATTCAATTTGACTTGATTTAATTTAATTTAATTTAATTTAATTTAATTTAATTTATTTGATTCTATCTAATTTAAATTAATCTAATTTCATTTGATTTAATTTGATTTAATTTAATTTAATGTCTTGTCATTTTATGTCATTTTACAAATTGGTTTCATGACTTCATGAAGAAATTTTACAAAGCAAATACATATTCACCAGTATAATAAAACAAAGGGTACATTTTGACATCGTCCCTGCTGGAAAGAACACAGTGTCCCACAGTGTGTTCACAGTGTGTTCACGTTGTCGACTAATGTGAAAACGCTCAAATCTAACAATGTGAAGATTATTCACACTCTGGTGTAGTTTTTCACAGGGTTTTCATATAGTAATGTTCTGTTTCACACTGTAAATTTATGATTTACACTGTGAATTAGTGATCCACAATGTGTTCACACTGTTAAAACGATCGAATTTAACACTGTGAAGAGATTTCACACTGTGTTCACAATGTGTTCACACTGTGTTTCACATTGTTTTTTTCACACTGTGGAACACTCCATTCTTTCCAGCAGGGGTGATATAACATAAACAGGCTTACCAAAAAATCAGTGAGCAATGTAGACTGCATTTTCTCTTCAGTTCGGAATATTTGATGGGGTTGCAGGGGTTGACACAAAGAGAAGAGTTTGAAAGCGTGACCGCCCTGAAAGAAATCTATGATCTATATTTACTTACCTAACACAAGACGTGCAGATGGAGAAGCCAGTGGGGGATGGGGGGGGGGGGTGGGCGCTGGTGACTGTAGATTCTTGGCCTTTAGAATCATTTTAGATATACAGAAAGAATTCCAATTCCAATTCCAATTCCAATGTGGAAGCTAGATGGGCTCATATAGTGCTTTTGATATTTTAGTCTCCTGATAAACTTTGAATTCTGCATTTGATTCAGGGCAATCTGATTTCTATGAGCTGATAATACAAGTATATGTCCTCGTTGCAATAAGTCTCTTTTCACAGAAAAGTGTTCGATTTTGTAATCAACATTACTTTGCTTTCCCGATTTTCATCGATTAAAACCAATATAATTTCTTGCTGTTGTTGAAAATATTTTCAACGTTGAATATCATGGTTTGTTAAGTCTGATCATTTTACATCGGATGACATATTCAAGTACACGCTTATAATCTTGCCGAAAAAGGAAACAGATCTTTTCAAAAGTATCAAATGCTACCTTAGTTAACCAAGAAAAAATGTCTATTTCTCTACCAGGACCTGGGCTGGCTTTCAAAGTGTACCCCGAGGCCCTATGCCGACTTCCCCTGCCCCAGCTCTGGTCGTTCCTGTTCTTCTTCATGCTGCTGACACTAGGACTCGACAGTCAGGTAGTTATGACTCATAAAATTTGATTTGCTCCTTTTGTCATTAAATCTGCCACTACAGAACCCTTTTGATAGTTTAGCGAAGAGAATCCCCGTAGAAGAAGCCTTATTTTTTATCTTGTTTGTCTGCTCGTTGGCATGTTTGGAAAATCGCTACGATAGATGGTAAATGTCCTCACTCCACCCTATTTGCGATTTTTATTTGGAATGTTTGTACATTGTGAAAATTATCAATTTCCTCACCAATTAAGGAGATTGATGTGCTAATGTATCAGTCAATCCTATTCTGCATTCTATCAAGTTGTATTTTTCAAGCCTTTTCTAGCATAAAACAAAACAGAATACAACAACAAATAGTGTTGACTTTGTTGTTGTTATTTCTAATTTAAAGCCCAATTACGGCATGTGATTTATACATAAAACGTGTTCACTTTAGTTTATCAGATGTTTCAATGCGGTAGACAAATTGGTAGTTCCGTCACTATTCTGTCACTCTCTCTATAATATATATATTTTTTCATTGGTAAAGTTTGCCATGTGTGAGACGGCGATTACAGCCATCTCGGACGAGCTCTCGCCGTCGACGAGAAAGAAGTGGAAGTGGCTCGTGACCTTTGGCGTCTGCTTTGCATTCTTCCTCCTCGGCTTACCCATGTGTATGCAGGTAGGTTCCAAGGACGTATGTATAGCTTGAGAAATATTATTACGATACTTTTCGCATACTTAGGGCCTACTAACATGTCTTTCTTAAAGAGAGTGTGTTTGTATCTCATAAGCATAAATAAATAAACAAATGCATGCTTGCGTGAACTGTATACATATTTGAATATACATGTATATGTACATGTGTTTGTGTTTCATATGCAACTGTCTATAAACATGTATATATATATATATATATATATATATATATATATGTGTGTGTGTGTGTGTGTGTGTGTGTATTAAAACACCAAAGTTGTACTGCATGTTTAAAACAAAATAATGTCATTCAGCAGCACAAGTGAGAAGAACAGCTGGTTATTCTTGTTCGAATGAGTATTACAGTGTATTGTGAACAAGAACCTGCATATATTGAATGGAATGCAAATAAAAAATATCATTAAAAAATAATGTAATTTAAGATAAATCATCGCTTATGTATGTTCCACTTCATGATGTGTTCGATAAATCCTTGTTCAAATTGTCCCGATGTAACGAAATGCCTGAGGGTTCAAACCTTTTGTCACACATATCGGTCTTAAGCTTAACTATACACGTAGATAAGAACACACTATATCTACGGAAATAAAGAAGATTGGAACAAATAAACTCTGTTGGGATTGTATATACATTTCTTTCTCTCGTATCTTTATGGACTTGTCGCAAGAGTCTCGGACTATTGATTCGTTGTTTCATTTTTTTCCAGGGAGGCATCTACGTTTTTACGTTGCTTGACTGGTACGCGGCCAAGTACGCCCTCTTCACCTTTTCGTTGTGTTACGCCTTGGTTATCTCTTACGCCTATGGTAAGCATTTTCGAGCAATGAACGTGCCATTCGTCATTTCTCTTTTTGACATAAGTGAGCTTTAGATCTTCGAAGCTAATGTTTACGACGCACCACCTTCCTGATTGGACGATGGGAACAGCTGTTGGCACATGCGCAGATCATCATTTTGTGCCTAAAAACTTAACTGCCATGCGTTCATTTAAGTGTAAGCTGTCTTCTTTTTCCAGTGTAGACCTACTATTCAAAAATTATATCATTACGTTCTTCATCAGCCTCCAAAAGAATTGCATGAGTCTAAAGTTGTTGGTATTCGTTTGTCTTTGCGTTTCCTTTTAGAATGTACAGACTAATACATTGCTCTTAAGGTTAGGCTATGAGAGAGAGAAAAAAGGGAAATTAAAAGAGAAATAAGCAAAGAGGAGAAAAGGGGTGAAGAAAAAGAAAGAGCTAAAAGAAAGTATCAGAGGAAGTAAGGAAATGAATTAAAAATAGTTTCTTCAATCTTACCAATTGTGCATTGTCTTTTGATGTCACATCTTGAGGCATGCATGACTGCATTTTATCATGCCAAAAGCCATCTGAAAAAGTCACACCATGGCTTTATATGCTTGATGATGACTTCCGTGTGTGTTCCCCCTCATCCAGGACTGAAACGATTTGTGAAGGAAGTACGCACCATGATAGGCTCTGACGTGTTCGTCTATTTCCAGGCCTGTTGGGCAGTCATCTCACCCCTCGGAATGTTGGTACGTAACAATTTTAACAGAAAGATGTACGGGGGGGGGGGGGGGGGCGGAGGGGCAGTCAGAAATCACCGATTTCGGTTCTTTTCCCTGATGAGATACTTAACACTATCTCATCCAATTCTGCAAGATGTCCGGATAGATAGTTGAAAGGGTTATGTAGAAAGTTACGGTGGCTATTAGGTTTCAAGCAGCCGCATTACAAATTGCCCAAGCCGCAGAATATACACACCATGAGCGTCCTATTTAATTTAATTTAATCTAATTTCATTTCATTTCGTTTTATTTCACTACAATTAACCCATACAACATTTGAATACCCATCGTAATAATGAATGCAATTCTGTATATTCACGACAAATACCGAAAGAAGGTTGTTGGAAATACTCCCTAAAAAAAGAAGAGATCCCTGGTTAAAGGCAAGTGAAATTCATTGGATTACCAGATAGAATATGAATGGACAATTTAGATTTTTTTTAATGAACTTTAAGTCGAATACAGGAGGGACAGAATTATTGTTAAGTTTGTACATAAATTGTCCTAAGTACAAACGATACAATCATTAATGTTTAAAATGTTGTTTTCATGGCACAAAACATCGGCATAGCATCTTCATGATTCGTTACAGATAATACGAAGAGCTTTTTTTTTTCTACAGTATTAATATTTTTTAAAGCATGAGGTATATGTGTTTTCCGGGGTATCAAAGTCTTGCACATCCTTGTTTACACTTTTGAATTGAAGAAATGCTTCAGTGTAAATATTAACATTTTGTTTGTGATTTTCCTGTTTGTAAAGATTAAAAGGGAAGAAAAAATACAGCATCACACTTCTATCAGTGCAGACAGCAACACGAATGATCACGTAAAGAGCTAAAACTGTATAAAAACATACAATCGACCGCAATGGCAAAAAAAAGAAGAAGAAGAAGATTATACGTTTTGATAAGAATTTGAAAATATTTGAAAAGTGTTATCGAAGATATCGGTACGCATCAGTCAGTGTCATTCGTAGATGGTTGATTGTTTGTCAGTTTTTCTTTGCTTTTTTTTTACTGACTTGGGTTTTGAAATCAACGTCATTAACTTAAAGCTTATCTTTGTTATCGAACATAGCCTATTATCTTTCTTTTTCTTTCCCTTTTCTTCTTGTTAATGACACCAGACGGTATTGGTCATGGCGTTCGTGTTTTACACCCCTGCCTACTACGGAGAACACACGTTCCCTGATTGGGCCCAAGCATTGGGCTGGGTTATCGCAAGCATACCCTTTGCAGCAGTACCCGTGTACGCCATCTACGCGCTCTTCTTTCTGGCCGATGGAACAATTATCGAGGTAAGTACTCCGTTCAGCATCCCCGGGGCATGGTCCCTCATGTAAAGGTACTTAGTACTCGATAGAGATTTGTGTTCAGGGGATAGCAATTAGCTGTACGGCTGTCGCCACTGGGGACAGTGAATTGTTGTGACAGTGCTTGCGGATGCCATGGTTCTTTATGCAGGGTGCACTTCATGTACCCTTAAAAAGAAATAAGCGAGTAAATTTCTTGGCAGAAAATGTGAATCCATGTTAGTGTACCAGAACAAATTTTGGTGAGAAATAGAATACGATAAACTGAAATACGTGAATCCGAACAAAGGATTTATGGTAATTTCATTTCTAATAAAGTTAAGTTTACTTTCATTCAATCAAGCTGAAATAACGGTATTCAGCAATCTTCACTCAGATCCTCACACTGATGGGTGAATAAAAAGTTCATGGTACTATTATATGTACGATTCAAGTTATACTAGCAAGAATTCTTGTAATTACAGGTCTCTTCTGGCCATGGCGCTTTTATGTATAACAATGCAACTGCTAAATCTTTATAGGCAATATCCTCAGATAAACTGCTTCGACACACACACACTCACACTCATACATACTCACATACTCCTAAGCTTACTATAGTTTGCATTCAATTTTATGGGTTTTTTTTTCACCGTTTCAGCGATTAAAAGTTCTCATGAGGCCATCAGCTGACTGGGGACCAAGCTTAGACAAGTACCGCAATGAGGCTGGATATGAACCCAAAAGTGGACTCGAGTTGACTCACACTGCACCCCAACACATGTCATCGACAGAAAAGTACACCATCAAGGATTGCTGATTATTGTACACTTGTGTTCAAATTTTATTCCTTCTTGTCAAAAAAAAAAAAACAACCAAACAAACACCCGAATGGAGAGCAATACAAGAATAGTTAATAACGTATTTATATTAGCTTCACTTGACAATGCTTGACCCAATACTCACACAATATTCAGTTAGGATTTTCAAAGAGTAAAGCAGTAAAACACTTTCATTTTGTCTTTCGGCTTTAATAGCAAAAGATGCATGCGGAAAGATTTTGAAAATTAGCGCTATACCAAAGACGGACATGTACTCATGTGACTCCAAATGGATATGCATGGCTTACGTATATAGCTTCTGACATCTTAGCCTTTCACATCCTTGCTTCCTCTCTACTTTTCTTTTTTTTTTACTCAGCCAAAACATGTCAATGTCTGAAATATTTCTGTTGATGAGGTCACGGGGAGATATAGCTGTCTGATTAAAGAAAAAATAAGTCTGTCTAACAAGGGGTAGAAAAAAAAAGGAAATTTTAACAAGAGATTTTGATGTGTTCATGGATCTTTCCTTTACTTGAGGCTGCACCGAAAACAGGCAACTATATGTATTGTAGCTATTTAATAGATTCGAGGATCAAGACATTTTATTTTGAGTGTTTCATATGCAATATATATATGCTTAATATCAGTTAAATAATAATCCCTAAGATAAAGTAAGGCAGTCACATACATTAGGACACAATCTGAATGGTTTGCACTGTCAGTGCTGCGCGTTTTTAATGTTTTATTATGTGTAAAAACTATAAATTAGAATCATTGTACATTATTATTATCATTATTATTATTATTATTATTACTATATTTTTCATCAACAATATCCAACATCAACAAAGGGTCCATGTATCTTAATAATCTCTTTGTACAGTGTATAATATTTGTTTGATGCATTGCATGCTTCCTCTACCAAACATTGTGCTTGCATGTGCTTATTGACTTGAGATACATAATTATGTGAGATACCCCGTTGTAGGGGTCGAAGTCATGTGAGTGATTTTGTAATGAAATAATAGTCTATTTCACATTAAAAATGCAAAGAATCCTTCGTATAAGCACTAAGAGAAGTTGGGATAACAGCAAGTCATGCTGAGAAGTGATTAAAAGATCTTGATAAGATATTTTGGTTGTTTAACTTTAAATGATGTAATAATTATAGTTAGACTAGTTTAAATGTAAACTAAGATTTAGTCGCGACGTGGTACGCAGACGTATACCTAGTAACCTCATTTTATGCACAAACACAAACAGACTGCTTTCTTGTAAAGACGTTACATACAGCTGCAATGTATCATAATTTACATAATTGTTGTGTAGATATACTTCTTTTCAGTCCTCTTCATGTTTTCTGTTCTAGACGTTCGTATTGTTTCAAATACCAATTACATAAGCATTTTTGACAAGTATTCGACGAATGATTATACAATGGTGCTTATATTCAATTGAATCAGAGGGCAGAAGTAAAGAGAGAACGATAATAGCAAAGAGGAAAAAATATATCATGTTAATATAATTACAATATATATAATATGTATATATATAATATATATATAATAAATAAATAGATAAATATATATATATATATGTATATATATATATATAATTATACATATGAAGAGTTTGTTCGCAAAAACCGGTAAGTCCATATTTGCCAAATGGAGATATTTGCGATTAAAGGTCAAGAAAAATAAAGAGAAAAATAAGAAAATATTTGCTTCTTTTGACCATAACTTCAAAAGTGGACCTTTATATTTAGGGACCAATATGTCATTTAAAAGGTAATATTTTGTACTTTATGGCAGAGACCGTACTTCAAAATCTTCAAAAATGGACTTATCGGTTTTTGCGAACAATATATATATATATATATATATATATATATATATATAATACATTGAAATACGTGCACTCAGGAAGAATAAAGAAGTGAACACTTTTTCAAGTTCATATTTCTCATAGAATATTTGGAAAAGAATTAACGTATCACATACCATATTAAAGGTAATCTATAAATTGACTATCATACTGGCAGGTCAATAAAATGGGAAATTTCTTTTTCACTTTGAAGGCAGAAAGATTAAAATCGCAAAAATAATAAAACTGTCATTCCATTATTGTCATTTAGTGTTCTTCCATTTAAATGTCCTGTTTACCTTTGGGAACAGTGATTTAAAAATGTTCACGATATGACATTTCATGCGTATGTGTTGGTCTGTTGTACCACAGAACATCCTATCATATAAAATTTTCGCGATAAAGGAGATATCTGTATTTTTCTCAATAAACCATAACTGTAGACGGTTTAGTCTGGAAATATTTTTTATTATAACTATTGTTCACATTTTGTATATTTAACAATATTTAACATCGATTTTACCTATTCAAATTCTTACAGTGGTTGTTTCTATTTCTAACTCACATTTTAGAACTATCTTAAAGCACTAATGCTGGGTTTTGTTTCATCTGCAAATGGTAAATTATGCCCTTAACAATGAGAACAAAAGACAAATCAAACGCAACAAGAAACATGAATTAATTTGCGCAAATATACCTATGATTTCTATAATGTCTCTGTAGCCCTGAAGATAAAGAAAGGCTAAAAATAATGGAGGAAAATGAATGATTCTTTTGTCGAATCCAAATTTAAATGACATTAGAGAAGAAGCAGTATCCATAAATATGGTAAAAATGTGAGAGATTAGAACAATGGAAACAACATTTGGTTCTTAATTTTTGACTAATTAATTCTTAAATTCCTAAATTAAAATAACGAAGTAACTGAATTCTGTTCATTTAATCACCTTATTTGTCGCTGTACTCCCTATTTCATTTGAAGTTGGAGTTTGCAGAACATTCTTATACTCTTCATTTAGTCTCCCACTTTGAAGCTCTAGAACGAAAACGTATTTTTGCAATTTCTTTAATGTCTTAATTTTGTTTATATATATATATATATATAGACTGAAAATTGTTTCATTGTTATCATGAAGGTCATTTGCACATGAATGACAACATGTCATTCTTTTTTATTTGAAATTTTTACTTTTGTGCCTTGGAGGACAAACACGAATGTGTTCACTCAAGGGCAAAGTTTCCCTTTGTGCTGACCCTCCAGGTTTAAAGCCAATTAAATTACCTTTAATATGGTATCAAATCAAACCAAATCAAAATCAAATCAAAATCATCTATGAAAATTATGAACTGGAAAAAAGTATGTAAAATTGTTCACTTTCTTTTGATTTCTCTCAAATCCACTCTTCATCAGTCATTTCAGGTATCTGTTAAAATCTTTAAAATTGCTACAAGTTCTACAACTAAAAAAAAATCTTTGTTACGTCGATATGCTGAAGAGTATTATGGAGTCATAATACAAGAAAGATGCTTGTTTCGTTTATCAAGAATATACGACTTTCAGAACTAACGTTTTTCGTTGATTTGTTGTTGTTAGATTTGTGTGTTAGCAGGTGATATTCATTATTCCGAAGTTAGTTTATAGAAAAGTAAAATAAAGTTTGTTATTCCGAAGGTTCGTTGATACGAAAATGAAATTAGGTTCGTTATTGTTAAAGACTAGTGCGTTTATCCCAAAATGAAGTAACGATAGTTATGCCAAAGGTTTGCATATTTGAACAGGATTTAAGCTCAGTTAATCCGAAAAAGAAAAGAAGGTGAGTAATATAGGCCCTATTATAAACGCGTCTTCGAAATTATGAATCTTAGTTCGTTTTCCAATTACGAACCTCCAGAAGAACGAACCCATTCCATTTTTAGATTAAGAACCTTGAGAAAAGCGATCCTTGTTTCATTTTTGGATAAACGTCCCTTCAGAATAACGAACCTTCGAAACAACGAATTGTATACTAATGATGCACAGGATAGAGTGTGTTAGTGAAGGTGCGGCGCGCTCGAGAGTATTGACAATGGTGCGACATGCACGAGGCGCAGCCGAGTGCATGTTTGCAACCGTTGTCAATACTCGAGAGTGAGCCGCACCTTCACTAACGCCACAAAATAATCCTGTGCATCATTAGTTTTATAAAATGGGTCGAAAACTAACAGCATTATCCACGTACCTTTGTGGGTCAATACCAGTCAGCTACATGTAGCACTCGCTCAAAATTCAAGATGTCCGAAGATGTTCGTCCCAAACATTTACGCACGTCGCACTCGGAAATCCCGCACACTCACCTAGTACTGTACATACGTATAAGAGTATACGTACGCCACGTACTGTTATGCACAAGAAAGGCCGCCGGCTGTTGTGGCAGCCCGCGGCCCGAACTAGAAGTTGTTTACAGGATTGACAGCGCGTATAGTAGCGCGTGACGCACTTGTAACAACTGATTGAGTGCGCACTGCTAGTGTAAAACATTGTGACGTACGTCAGGCCAGGGAGGTGGAAGAGAGACTCTTCTTAGTGCTTACCTGAAGAAAATAATGCACGCACACGTGACTCATTTCAGCGCTTCCAATTGGCTACATTCTTGAACCCATTTTATAAATACTAATGATGAACAGGATAGAGTGTGTTAGTGAAGGTGCGGCGCGCTCGAGAGTATTAGGGAGCTTTAGATTTTAGACGCGCGGACGTTCAAAGGAAAAAAAAAAACATGTTCTGAGCGTGCGCAGTAGCGCGCGTAAAGTCAATCTATTTTTAGCTTGCGTCGCCTGAGTTGTTTACTACGCGTACTGGGCTATTTTCACGTCCGCACAGTTTGCGACGTAGAGAGCTTCTACATGCACTGATCATACGGGGGCGCGATTGTATTTTTTATACGTTGCGTCCCAGCGTAATCTAAAGCTACTTTTCCACACGACGCAGGGAGAGGAGAACGTCCAGAGCAAGCGTCGGCTCAAACGTCCGCGCGTCAAAATCTAAAGCTCCCTATTGACAATGGTGCGACATGCACGAGGCGCAGCCGAGTGCATGTTTGCAACCGTTGTCAATACTCGAGAGTGAGCCGTACCTTCACTAACGCCACGAAATAATCCTGTGCATCATTTGTTTTATAAAATGGGTCGAAAACTAACAGCATTATTCACGTACCTTTGTGGGTCAATACCAGTCAGCTACATGTAGCACTCGCTCAAAAGTCAAGATGTCCGAAGATGTTCGTCCCAAACATTTACGCACGTCGCACTCGGAAATCCCGCACATAAGTACTGTACGTACGTATAAGAGTATACGTACGCCACGTACTGTTATGCACAAGAAAGGCCGCCGGCTGTTGTGGCAGCCCGCGGCCCGAACTAGAAGTTGTTTACAGGATTGACAGCGCGTATAGTAGCGCGTGACGCACTTGTAACAACTGATTGAGTGCGCACTGCTAGTGTAAAACATTGTGACGTACGTCAGGCCAGGGAGGTGGAAGAGAGACTCTTCTTAGTGCATACCTGAAGAAAATAATGCACGCACACGTGACTCATTTCAGCGCTTCCAATTGGCTACATTCTTGAACCCATTTTATGATAACCAATAAGGCTTGTTTGAGTGCCAGTGAGTGCGTTATTTGAATATGAACATGATTGTATTATAACCATGTATTTATGAAATTGATGTGGATGTTAAATGACTGTTGGCAATCTTGTCTTCAGTGAAGTGTATGTGATCGTGTGTGTCGTGTGTGTGCGCGCGCGCGTGTTAGGGTGCATGTGTGTGTGCGTGTGCGTGTGCATGTAGCATGTGTTCATGTTTGAAATGTTCATCTCCCTACTTCCCTATCAGCTGCTATCAAACGTATCCATCATAAAGACACATACCATTGAACAGGTAGCAATAACAGGCATCGGTGCATATCATTAATTTCAGATTTAGAATTGATTCCTGTTTTGCCTGATTTCCCTAATCATATTTACATTTATCACTTTTCTTACATTTCCATCGGTTACAGTAAGGGGGGGGGGGGGAGGGAAATGAAAGTGAAACCAAAGTAAAAGGCAACTATCTACCGAATACTTCTCAGCAAAGAACGGAAGACAAGGACACACAGACGCACACACACACACACATCTTATATAATTCAAATACATGAGTAAATGAATGAGCGAACAGATTAGTGAACGAAGAACACTGTCCACTACAAGACGTTGACACCGCCAAGAACGTGTGTGTGTGTGTGTGTGTGTGTGTATATATATGTCTGCGTGTATGTGTGCGTTGAGTGTGGGTGCGTACTGTATGTGTATGTCAACGCTGGTGGAGTGCGTGCCAAAAGTTTAATGTTGATAGCGTGATTGACCAGTATGTGCCTCAATGAATTTTACTTTGCTATTTATCTGTTCGGATTTTTTTTTTTTTCTAAAAAAGAAACCCAAAACAAAAGCGAAGCAAAGCAAAGCAAAAACATTTCTGTCTGTTTGTGTGCGCATTATGCGTTTGCTCATGACAGTGATATAAACTTATGCAGTATTTTCACGGTGCAGTTCCCAAAGTCTTCTGATGCGTAAAAAAAAAAGAAACAAAAAAAAAACCCCACAAAAAACCCTATATCATTCCAAATACTGAGAATTCAAGCGTGGTCGTAGAACAATGCAAAGATTGAACATATTGTATAAGATCATAGCCTGTAATAAGTATTGTGCCAAACGGAGAGAAGAGGTGAGCACGAACAAAAACACTGCATCGTGCAGTAAAGTCGCAAAACTGTTTCCAAGAGCTTAAAAATAAAATATATATATATATATATATATATATATATGTATGTATCAGGGCTCTACAGTAACTTTTATTTTTGGTGGCCCGAAAAAAAAATCAATAAAAACATAAGAAATACTAAATCGGTCCTATACTGAACATTGAAAATTAAATATTAAGTATTACTGAAGTGATACATGTACCCATGTCTAAAATAAATGAAGAGAAAATTCAATCATCTTACCGTTATTCTTAATACTAAGATTTAGCAAATAGGCTTATAGATTATTATAAAAGTTGATGCCTATTTAAGTGGTCAAAACTTACGTTTGAAACGATAGAGTTGGAGCATTTGCAGACATTTGTGAACATCCGACATTTGTTTTGGCATTATAAAGTGCTGGAAGTTACCGTTATTCATTTCTGATTGTAAAAGCAATTATCCAACATTTACTAGTATTTTAACACCGGACGGAGCCGAATGTTACTATTAATTTTTTTTTTTCAAATGTAAAAGCAAAGAACTGACATTCATTTTAGCATCTTACGGAGCTGAATGTTATCCTTATTCATTTCTGAACGTGAAAGCAAACATCCCCAATTTATTTTAGCATCTAACTGAGCCGATTGATACAGTTAATCATTTCCAAATGTAAAAGCAATAATCTGTCATTCATTTTAGCATCGTACGGAGCAGAATATTACCGTTATTCATTCTAAAATTAAAAAAACAAACATCCAACATTTGTTTTATTATCGTACGGAGCCGAATGTTACTGCTGTCCACTTCCGAAAGTGAAATGAATCATCTGACAATTTAGCATTGCGCTGTTTTTCATTTTTGAACGTCAAGGCAGACATCGGACATTAAATATTTTACCATCAAACGCAGCTGAAAGTTACTGTTATTCATTTCGAAATGTAATAGCAAATATCCGACATTCATTTTAGCATCGTATGGAGCAGAATATTACTGCTATTCACTTCCGAACGTAAAAGCAATCATCTGACATTTATTTTAGCATCTTCCATAGCCGAATGTTATTGCTACTTACTTTCGAAAGTAAAAGCAAACATCCGACATTTATTTAATCATCATTCGAGGTTGAATATCATTGTTATTCATTTCCGAAAGTCAAAGGGCGAGGGATCATTCGACATTTATTTAGCATCTTCCGCAGCTACTCTGTTATTGCTATTTACTTCAAACCTAAACGTGAACATCCGGTATTTATTTTACTATCTATATGGAGTTGAATATTATTGTTGTTCATTTCCGAACGTCAGAGCAAAATTAATATCCGACATCTATGTTAGCATCTTCCGGAGCTGAATGTTGTTGCTATATACATTCGAACATAAAAGCAAACATGAGACATTATTCTTATCATTCACCTGAACGTGAACATCCGGTATTTATTTTACTATCTATATGGAGTTGAATGTCATGTTTATTCATTTCCATACGTCAAAGGGATCATTCGACACTTACTTTAGCATCGTCTGGAGCTGAATGTTGTTGTTATTTACTTTCCAACGTAAAAGCAAACATCCGGCATTTATTTTCTCATCGTACGGAGTTGAATATTATTAGTATTCATTTCCGAACGTCAAAGCTAACATTCCACATTTATTTTAGCATCTTCTTGAGCCGAATGTTATCCTTATTCATTTCCGAACGCAAAACCAAACATCCGACACTTCTTTTAGTATCATACGGAGCCGAATATTACCGTTATTCATTTCCAAAATAGAAAGCAAACATCCGGCATTTATTTCCTCATCGTCCGGAGTTGAATATTATTAGTATTCATTTCCGAACGTCAAAGCTAACATTCCAAATTCATTTCATCATCTTCTGGAGCCGAATGTTATCCTTATTCATTTCCGAACGCAAAATCAAACATCCGACACTTATTTTAGTATCATACGGAGTCGAATATTACCGTTATTCATTTCCAAAATAAAAAGCAAACATCTGACATTTATTTTAGCATCTTATGGAGCCGATTGTTACCGCTGTCCATTTACAAAAGTAAAGGCAATTATCCGACTTTTTGGTGGCCCGATTGGGCCACCAAAATCTTTATTTGTGAAATTTTGGTGGCCCGACGCGCGTTTTTGGTGGCCTTGGGCCACCGGGCCACCGTTAGTGTCGAGCCCTTATATTCATAGTGCCGAATACATTAAATCTTGTCAATTCAATGATTGTAAAATTGTTATAAAATATAGGATGGGTAATTTCATAGCAGGGCGTACATGCTGAATTATCGAATAAAAAAAAAATCCTATGATATTTCTGACTGAAAACCAATCTCAAGATTATAAGGCCATAACGGCATTGTCTTTCACAGTTTCCGAATTTGATAAACTTAAAAATTGCATAACTTTCTTATCTCATATTCTATTGGAAAGAACATGTTATTATTATCGCCTTTGTTTATCGATCTAAGTGGATTATTGAGAAGGCGTTTAAATAAGAGCGGGTTCACTCAAATCTGGATCAAATATTTCATGGCAATTGACTGCCATACAAGAAATATCTGCTCTGCGTGTTAGTGCCAGCACGCATCATTGTTGATTGTGTTGCAGACTTGCACATAAAACACACAGTCAATATAATTCCGTGACTTGATGGGAGAGGAATATTCAATGCATATTTTATGATACAAAAAAAAAAATATTGAAAGAAATATATGGGGCGTGTCGTCTGTAAATTTCCATATTCTTTGACGGTGCAGTGCGTGCTGTGTGACGAGTAGCAATCATAAAACAGATAGTGATTTAAATATGGCTATATAATGTGGTACAGAATTTCATGATCTCCCATAGTAAGATTCGGATGATCAGAAGTAACAAAGTCACCAAATCAGAGAGTGATCCTTTTATCAGGACAGGGTGGAATAGTGAGTCTGATTTATTATTATTATTATTATTAGTGATTTGTATATCAACCGACCTTTTTTAATGTTCTAATATCTAACTTTTTTTTTTTCACGGAGAGTTTTGGTCCCGTCATACTTCTCTTTGATCAACCCCATTTCGATTTCGATTTTGACCAGTTATCATTACATGTAATTACTGTGTTATCACCATGTATATTGTTTGTTTTCTGCACATTGTTCACAAGGTAAAAGAACTTGTCTGGTTTCTGTTGTAATGTTCATAAATGAGAAGTATGAAAATAAATGAATTGAATTGAATTGAATTGAATTGAATTGAATTGAAAAGTAAAATCAGATTTCTATAATGCTTGTGTTTATAAAAAATATATAAAAGTGAATACATCTTTGGAGCTTATATTCGCCGACTGACATCTATTCTCTCCTATCATCTGCACAGTACATTGAGTATCAGGTAACCTTTATCGATGTTCCTATATTTAAAATTTGTTTCTCTGTTCTAAATAGACTGTCTCCAGAAAAGTTTTTAAAAATGAAATTATATCAAAAGAAAACAATGATTTTGTATACTACACAAAATAAAGATGAATATGTTCACCAGCTATTCTGAGTGCTATCATTTTACATCATCTGCATTGTAATAAAAGATTCTATAAAAATAAAACATTTAGAGCTTCTAATGTAGAAGGATTCAGGTTAAAACCACTAGCATAATACTCTAATAAGCAATATGCCACTTGTAGCGAAGATGTTTTCATAGCATTCCTCTTTATTTTTTTTTTTCGAAAAATACAAGTTTCTCATTGGATTGCATAGAAGACGATCTTAAAGTCCCTGGCTGTAATCAGCAATATAATACTAAATTGACATCAGGTTTATCATGTTTCAAGAGGACATCGTGTTGCATTTTTTTTCAAGGCTCATCTAGGGATATTGAAGAAACTAAAACCTCACATAGTTTGGCTCACGAAGTGCTATAGTGCAACGAATAATGTCCTTTATCGCCATAAAGTATCCCGAAATTCTCCTTATAACATCAGAAGGGCTCTGGAATCCTGACCAGAAAGAATAAAATCACATTGTCTGAATGACATCTAGAATCTGTAAAGCAATGATATTGGACTTTAATCATATGGAGTCACGATGTTTTGAATATATTCATGCGCTAAAATTGTTCTTCCCCCTAATTTCTTCTTTGTATAACTGATCGAACAGTAAAGATTAGGGGGAAACGTAAAAAAAAAATGACTGTGACAATTTTTACGGTACTTGAAAAACTTATTTCGAAACAATTTTTCCACATGAGATATTCCTTTTTTGACGAAAAGATCATTTTGTCCTCAGTAATTTTATTTCGTTTCATGTAATCGTAATTGTTACTATATGAACATAACGTCAACATGAAAAGTGTGATGCCCTATAAACCTGAAATATATCAACATATATACTCTGCGATATAATAAGAATAGTTGATCAGAAACGCTTTTAAAATACTCATTTCAGTTTTCACTAAAGTTAACGTAGCAATAAGTATCTTACGCGCAATAATGGTGTGACATGAATAGTAAGAAAATATCACACGTTGTAAGAGCAAGAAGCGTGTGATAATGAAAAGGGGTTGCTCGTTCTTGAGGAGGCTTTTAAGCTAGCTTAAAAGAGAAGTGAAAAATGAAATGTCAAAATCCATCTTTTACAAGTGTACACTCAGTCTTAGTTGTAATTAAAAAAAACACAACATCGTATTAAAACTAACATACAAAATGCGTTCTTACTCACAGAATTCCCTTCTAGTGCTCGATTGCAACGTCTATTGGGTTTACAGCAAATATTGAAATTAAAATGAAGTCCTTTACCACCTGTTTATTGCGAGTTTCTGCGATCTTGATAAATAAATGAAATATATAAAACAAATCCTTTTAGTCCTTGCTAACTTTCTCCTTGCGATCAGTATAGAGATAAACTGCAAGGTTTCCGCGATGGAAGAGAACAAGTCAGACGTACAGAAAGACCAAGTCGAGACGAACGAGGGGAAGAGCGAGGAGAAGAGAGATCAATGGAGCCACAAGCTGGAATTCCTTCTCACCGCTGTAGGATATTCTGTGGGCTTGGGAAACGTGTGGCGATTCCCATATCTATGCTACAAGAACGGAGGAGGTCAGTATCAGATTTATGTATACCGATTTCACTACTTCCGATAAGGTGGGAGTGTGTCGGGTGTATATGAATTTATTGGGTATGAATCAAATCTCATTAAAGGTCCTGTTCATCTTTGGGAATAGTGATTTTTTTTGTTCAATGTAGGCCTATCATATTTGATGCATAATACGTGTAGGTCTGTTGTATCACAAAACACCCTACCATATAAAATTCTGGCAATAAAGCCTTAAGTATAATGAGATAACAGTATTTTTCTGATTAAACCATAATTGCAGACGGTTTAGTCTGGCAACATTTTTATTATAACTATTCTTCACATTTTGTGTATTCAACAATACTTAACATTGATTATACTGATTCAAATTTTTACATTGGTTATTTCTATCCCAAACTCACATTTTGAAACTATTTTAAAGCACTAATGCTAGGTTTTTGTTTCATATGCATGTGGTAAACTATGCCTTTAAGTGCAATTATCAGCACCATATCGAAATTGTCTGTGACAAAATTGATAGAGCACAGTAAGACTACCAGAGAAACAAGCCTTTATCTTATAATCCTCTTCAAATGCAAAGATCTTCAAATAAGAGAGTTATGGCAGTTAAGGGTTCATTGTATGAGCTCATGGAAATGCGATTCATAATAATGTAATATCATACTAACTCATTCATGTTTATGAAATAAATTCGTCGCACATTTTTTTTTTCTGTGCGTGTTTGTGTGTTGCACTATAGTCGCATATGTAACATAATGATAATAAATATGTTAGCAACTACACTTTTTCCTCCCATTTGGTCGATACTATCAACAACAACAACAAAAAAGAAAAAAAAACATTACTTTAGTTATATTGCAGTGGGAGAGCTGCAAGTCAATATGCACGTGTTCATTCAAACAGTATCACTGAAACATGTTATTTGAAAACATGTACGGAATATTACTATTCCAATTTACAATTCAACTGTTTGATTTTAAGTCTGAGTTTTTTTCTTATGAAACTTCTACCACTCGTTTTATCTTACTATACTTTAACGCTTATCTTTTTTTGTTGATCAAAATCTTCTTTAACATGTTGTGTAATTTTCCATTGTGTATGCATGCTTCCCTTCTTCTGGTTAATTTCAGGCATGTAAAGATACAGACCTGTATAAGCATATGGACAGAGCTGATGATAATAATAATTTTGTCAGTTTTCCTCAATAATTCCTTTACAAAATTTTCGCTTGCTTTCCCTCTCCTCTGCCAATCTTCTTTACTGTCAATATTGTCCTTATGTTTACGTGGTTTCAATTCGAATGATAATTGCAAGAGAATAATAAGAATGAATATATGCCCTACATATTAATATGAAATGTGGCCGTACAAAGCCATACGATCACTACAAAAATTATTTACACACAAACAAAAGTTAGGCGTATAATGATGATGATAATGATGATGAAACAGCATTTATGTAGCGCCATTTATCTGTAGAAACATTCAAAGGCGCCCGGCTCCCACAATGTGTCACATATCATTCACAAAGTTGCTGGAAAAGATAAGTCTTCAGTTCAGACTTGTAATGAGGCTGTTGCAATGCCGAAGCGAGAGTGGTAGAGAGTTCCACAGACGTGGCGCAACAGAAGAGAAGGCTCTATCCCCATACATTTTTCATTTTAGGCGGGTATTGGGAATACGTACAGATACTGGCTTCCATATACTTGTCGTGTATCTCAGTAAGGATTGTTCAAAAATAAGAGTCTATTGAGATTATCTGCATGTAGGCCTATAAATGAATAAACCAATATCCATGGCAAGGTGAACTTCACTGTCACATCACATGTACGTAATAACCCCGGTATCTACATCTACAGGACTGCACAATTTTATTCAGAGATCAATAGGTCTATGGTATTATCGTGTTATTCAAATATACCCTTCCCTGTTCATAAATCTAAACCATAAACCAATGTTTGCCATTTTCATTGATTGTCTTTGATTTTTAATCCTTTCGATGTCAGTGAGTCAAAATAATGCGCACATATTCCACACAGAAACCCATAGACAAGAAGTCGATATGACATGCAAAGGGTTAAAGTTAGGACGCTGTCATAACCTTCATATCTTAAACAAGTGCCAGATAAAATGCAATATCTACGTCTATTTATTGCAAGATAAGAGGTGTCCCGATGGTGATTTCTTTGTGGAGTGGTGAAATTCAAACCGAGTTGAACTGTTTAGCAATATCGTTTTCCAATATAAATTTTATGGTACTACAGCCTAAGATTTGGCAGATCTGCAAAACAAATACGTTACTTGTAGAACAAACAAAACGTGTCACGGGAATAAACTGTTGAAATAACAAAAGCAATCAAAGGGGAAGGCATTTTATATGGTGTAGATAATCATCAGTTATCGAATCATTTCGGCATTGTTTTCACATAGGTCTTCGGGGCGGATCCAGGAATTCCGTAAAGAAGGGGGAGGGGAGCCTTAACAAAATTAAAGGGGCTGCACACGCTCCCCTTCCAATTTTTCGTTTTCTTTTGTTTTAACAAAAAATCAAGGGGCGCGCTGGGTATGACACTTCCTGGATCTGCTACTGGTCACAATAGGTCTGTGGATGAATAAATGTTTGCTCATTACATAAGTGCAGTTTATTGCCTATACGTTACAATATTTAAAACACTCATGAATAAACATTATTATTATCTGTCAACAAAAATAAATATTTACCTAGCTATTCAATTGTTGCTTATCTTTTCCTGATGAGTTTCAAATAATTGATATGAAAGAGTTTCAATTTTTCACCCTTCTATTTCTGTGAACATCTTTAACAATTGATTTATCATAATAGTCTTATCTACCAAGGGTAGTCTCTTCAGGTCCATTACTACCCTTACATTGGCATGTACAATTACACCATGAGCCAAGCGTGACAATGGGGGTGGCGGGGGGGGGGGGGGGGGGGCGATATCCTGTCCGAGAATGGAAGAACCGAGCAAGATTAAAACCCCAGATATTCCCTTTCCAAATTCGGTTCCCTATCCACTATAACAATAGCTCTCCTTCTAAAAAGCCAGTTCGCAGTTCCACTATGCACATGAGCAGAAAAAAAGTTGATTCGTACCAATAGGCATGTTAGTTTTTAAATTCACTGGGATAAGCAGCTGTGATGTAATGATTATTCGTGTAATCCTTATACACGCTGCTTTCCATCATATCCACCTGACAGCAAAGGTGGTACATTGTATTTGGCAATAACAATAGAAAGAGATTATTCATACTTTCAATGCAAAATAATGAAATGAATGCTTTCCCAAGTGTTAATTGACGGATCAATCGGATCATTCTGGTCATCTGGGGCCCGTTTCATAAAACTTGTCATCAGTGACAACTGCCACATTTCTATGACAAATTTGCTCTCAGCCAATCAGATGCAAGGATTTCAGTAGCTTGTCACATGTATGACAACTTGCCACTGATGACAAGTTTTATGAAACAGGCCCCAGGTCTACCCAAGTTCCTTCGTTGTTTGAACAGGATTGATGAATCCCATAAGTTGTTACGTACAGCTTATGCATTATCTTGTTTGAACAGGATTGATGAATCCCATAAGTTGTTACGTACAACTTGTGCATTATGTCGCTTTGAAAACAAGTGAAGTGCCCCTAACCAACTGAGAAAAAAGAAAGGTCATTCGTACCAATGTGCCCATGGGCTAACTCCCAACTGGCTTATTGTTAACGTGTGGTCCCGTCATATAGATATTACCACAGCTTATACTGAAATATCATTTATCAGAGACGAGGTCTATACTCGAGTTTAAAACTGAAGTCAATGAAGTAAAAGAGACCAGGGACCGACTGACCTTTGAACTTCAATTCAAATGCAGGAGCATTCCTGATTCCCTATTTCATCTTCCTCTTCATCGCGGGGATTCCTCTTCTAATCATGGAGTACTCCCTCGGTCAGTTTCCCAGCCTTGGTTGCGTCCGATGCTACAACATTTCCCCGATTTTTCGAGGTAAAGAATACGATAAAGTCATCGATGTGATAACCACCTGCTTATTAAACATGCACTCTCAGTGTATCATCTCAGTATGTTTTTCAGGTACATAATGTTGAAATAATGAGCGTGTGCAATGCCTTTGTGTGTTGAGAGTAATAAAGAAATAGTCGAAACCAGGAGACGATGTCTTATAAGACAAAAATTGTATTGCTTACTTGTTTATTTATCTAAAAACAAAGTTGATATTACCATAATTTTTCTTACAAGAGAGCCGCCTTGTGTCTGTCAATGTGCATTGGTATGTGTGCATGTATGTGTGTATTTGTCTGTCTTTTTTTTTCTTTTTTCCGCTTAGGGAAATTGTTGTTTTGTTGTTTTTGTTACTATGTGTGTGTGTGTGTGTGTGTGTGTGTGTGTGTGTGTTGTGTTTTTATACGAGGGGACTGCACTCTACAAGCTCTGCTTTTTAGCAGTCCCCTCCATTTCCAGCAATATGCATTTACCACAGCGACACGAGTTATTTTTTGTATCTATGTTGGAAATTTACCCGTATCTGTGTTACAATGTTATTTCTGTTGATCGCATTGTGGTACTGATTTTCTGACATCTGTTTATACGAATGTTTCATTGTACTTCCAATTATTTTGTTTGTTGGAAATGAAAATAAATGAACTTGAATAATTGTATCCATGTTTTGTTGAAACTTATATGAGTCAAAGTTCCTTAGAAAATCATGTACTCATGTAAATGTTATGCATATTGCTTTGTATTACTTTATATGGATATAAAATCAGTTGAACTCAAGATGCAGATAGTATTTTCATATAATCATAGTCTTTGTGGCCTTTCTTTCGATGCGTATATGCTTCACCAAAATGTGTGTGAGCTTTCTTTTTCTTTCTTCATTTGATATCATTCTCTTTAAAGATTGTTCATACATTATTTCAATTCTCTGGTTTGGGGGGTGTAGGTCTCGGAATGAGCATGATACTGGTAAACTTCACGACATCAATTTATTACGCCGTCATTGTGGCATGGGCGCTCTACTACATGGGGGCATCTTGTCTGAAGACGCTCCCGTGGTCAACGTGCGACAACCCTTGGAACTCGGCCGACTGCTTTGATTCCAGCCTCGTGAACAGGACCTTTAACAAGTCCACACGCCCGAGTGAAGAATACTGGAAGTGAGAGTTCCAACGATTTCTTTCAATGACTAATTCCGTCCTTCCTTTAGGCTAATAATCACTCCATATAGATCCGGAACTTCATGCCGAAGGAGGGATGCTAATTGATGGTCACTTATCATTCCATCTTTGCCGAAATCCTTCATGAACTTCATTGTTGACTTGTTTTTATCTCAATATCTACCAGGGTTGAGGAAAAGGTACAATTTGTACATAGATAACATGTCGGTTTTAAAATTTCAGAAATCGCGTTCATAATCTTTCGGACGGCATTGGTGAGATGGGGTCAATGAACTGGGAAATGTTTGGTGCCTTCCTGGCAACATCTGTGGTCATCTATCTGTGCGTCATCAAAGGTGTCAAGTCCACAGGAAAGGTAAATGAAATATTTCAAACAAAATCGTTGTAAATGACATTAGAGTTCGCTTCGCACGGCCTGTCTTAATAGACATTAATTTGGTTAAGGTTATAGATGTTCCTTTTCGTTCTCACAACCCACTATAGCATTTAAAGGCATTATTTACCATTTGCATGTGAAACAAAAACTCATTATCCGTGTTTTCAATAAA
Source organism: Diadema antillarum (assembly GCF_040938485.1). NCBI lineage: Eukaryota > Metazoa > Echinodermata > Echinoidea > Diadematoida > Diadematidae > Diadema > Diadema antillarum. Next base: position 187,592 of record NW_027271547.1, read on the forward strand.
CGATGATTTTGGTAACAGTCAATTCGATATGTAAATGTTATCATAAATTGGTATTTCAATCAGGTGGTCTACTTTACGGCGGTCTTCCCCTATGTGGTGTTACTCATCCTTTTCTTTCGAGGCGTTACCCTACCTGGTGCAGGAACCGGCGTGTCTTACTACATAACTCCACGTTTCGAGAAACTCCTTGATGTCGATGTAAGTGTTTTACCTCTGACAATTCGTCTCTTCAGGCTGTGCATTTGTGTTTTGTTTTATTATTTTACATAAAAAAGTTAATATCAAGAACTATGCAATAACAGTTAAGGCATTATCAATGAAGATAAGTTCAACTTACACTGTTCATATAGTTCCTTCAGTGCAAGTGGTTATTGATTCAGACTGCAAGACTTGTGATTAGTGTCTACCGCTGGCCTTGACAAATCAGTATCTTAAAGTAGTGATGTAATATATGCATGTAGAATATATTCGTGGCAGAATTGTATTTGCGGAACAATGAGACCACCCAAGACATGACTTCTGGATATATATATATATATATATAAGACCCGGGTTCGATCCCCGGCGGAGACCAATTTTTCAACTCTTGCGCTTTTCCAAAAAGGAGGAACAGTAAGAGGAATAATAATGTCAAAGCTACGCACCGATTTCTCCTCATTTCTCATATCTCATATATATATATATATATATATGTGTATATATATATATATATATATATATATATATATATATATATATATGTGTGTGTGTGTGTGTGTGTGTGTGTGTGTCACTGTGGTGGACAGTTCTATACATCTATCACCGGCAATGAAAACCGCTTTGATTGGTCGGAAGTTTGATACTGTTTGAGGTTCTTTCATATTTTGTTCTTTTGCGCTCGCTCTATAGACATGGAAGGATGCGGCTGTCCAAATTTTTTATTCCACAAGCATATCATTTGGGACTAGCATCACTTTGACCAGCTACAATAAGTTTAGGAACAACTGTTACAGGTACGTCTGTTGCTTGTGCAAGTTTCCCCCTACATCTACTTTTGATCTCATTTGCCAAAATTCACAAAATCGGACTGGATTAAAAAGTAAGTGCAGATTGCTAAAAACCGAGGCTTTCAAACTAAGAGTTTTACTTGAAGGGATTGTAAGCAATTCAGTTATAATATTTTGGGCTCAATGTCTAAACTGGCATACATCCATTACGATAATAATCCGCTCGAGGTATTATTTTCTATATCTTGTGCATACATACGATACTTATTCAAAAGAAACTGATCGGTTCATAATGTCGCAAGGAATATCTATGTTATTTATTTCGGTTATTAGACCCTAAATTGCTATTTTCCACGATGCATTGAAAGAGCGGAAGTCAAGTATATTGTTCAATGTTTATATCAATATCGGAATCGCCCTTCATTAAATGTCTCTTGCAACTTCTTCCCTCATTGCCGCAGGGACGCCATTACTGTCTGTCTCATCAATAGCCTTACCAGCCTGTTCGCTGGCTTCGTCGTTTTCTCCGTGCTTGGTTTCATGGCTCACGACAGCGGACAAAAAGTCCCGGATGTTGTTGACGACGGTAAGAGAACAAAACCGAATCATTACTGTTCAATATTTTCGATTTTGTGTGGACGCTGTGGGATAGCGGATAAGATTCCCAACTCCCAGAGGTCGGAGGTCCCGAGTTCGAATCCAGACCAGTGCTGACGTCCGATTTGTACAAGATGTTTTTACCCACCTGTATGTCCCTTTCGAACCATGTGTGGGTACCTGGCAACAGTATATTGGTATAATAACAATGACAGGGCCCTGCAGAGCAGTGTCAATACTGAAGAGACTTCCCTTGATAAAGAGAACGAAATACTATCATTATTTCATGGTTTTTGATGTGTTCTGTGTAAAAAAAAAAACAATACAGAAACTTCACCTTGAAAATGACCCATATGTAAAACAGTAAATGGAAGCAAAGAAAAAAGGAAAAAGATAATCAGTTTCAACCAGCGTACTATACTATGGAGGTTACATCAGAAATCATTGCAATCTTCACTGTCTTCTTCACTAGTGAAGGAAAGTGTGTCTTGTACTTTGAATTTTTGGGGTATTTTTTTCTGATTATGGATTTTATTTCAATAGCTGCTTTTTGTTAACTGAAAGAAACATTCTTTTTTACGATAATTAGAGGAGAAAAAAAAGAAGAGAGAACAAAACGAAATCATTTTGTTGTACGTCTTTTCTCTTCATATAGACTCTGTTCCATTATTATTGTCTGTTTAAAAACTATATACCACAAAACAGATTTTTAAAAGGAAGGAAGAGAAAACATTCAGGTTAGTGATAAGTTGTATCGAGTCATTGAAATATAGGAGAGAGTAGAAGAAAACAAGAAAAACAATCAATTTTTATCAACTTTGTGCAAGGTCGTAAACGGAGTAATCATCATTACTATATTGTCATGGTAATTATACAAATCTGTGTGATGCCATTACAATTTTGTAGCGATGATTATTATTATTATCATTAGAATTAAAGTTCAGTGCAAGTTTACCTCTAAATTCCATTTTGTCTTGAATTCCTTTTATCATTATAAATCACAACTAGGGCGGCTCATTGAATTAACCAACACCTAGCTGCAAACTTTGTTACTTTCGAGCAGTTTCCTCGCACTTTGAGTGACCCCCGATTCAGCATTCGCTATATAGATTCATTATTATTTGGAAGTTTGGGGATCTTCACCTTAAAGTTTCTAGAGGGAGTTGATGTGCCATACGTTGTTTGCAACATTTTTTTTTCTGCACTGACTCTTGCTGCTGCCATGGTGGAACAACACAACAGGACCAGGACTAGTCTTCGTGGTATACCCGGAAGCCCTGTCTCGACTACCCCTTCCCCAGTTTTGGTCGTTTCTGTTCTTCTTTATGATAGTCACTCTTGGACTTGATAGTCAGGTGGGTCCAAATCAAAAATAAACTATCATTTTCATTTCAGGTTAGTTTAAAGTTTATAACGATGAAAGCTATAACCGGAGAGTTTAACAATAATTCCTATTCACGGGTTACAGAATCATATAATCACAACATCGTCAGATAAACAAAGGTATAATATTATCACTGGTAAAAACATTGCAGAGAAAAACGCCAAATGTCAAAATGTCAGTTTGTCAATCCAAATATTTTACGTAATTAACACCGTAGATATAGATTATCGTCCCCTCTGGTATTACAATGTACGTTTTCACTCGAGGAGTACTGGTACGTTTTACCTTTCACCTTTATTACCTATACGTCTGTCATTTTCACCTATATACGTTTACAAGACCGTTCTCCCAACTGCATTTCTACCCATGTGAATCCGACCTTTAGCATCTGACGTTTGGAAATTCTCTAACAACGAACAATCCAAGCACAACGTTTCACATTTTGAAACCAGGAAAGAACTGGGTAAAAGTCTCAGACACCCATAGTGATCAAAGTCGGCTTATTTTATACGATATGTATGTTTGCTCCTTATCAATTTAGGATGCACTAAAACTCTTGGTAGGAGTCACACAGCTCCGTCTTTTGATATTTTGATAGTGTGAAAATTAAATACTTTCGTGATCCTTTGGACTGATGACGAGAACATAAAATACGAATCATTGATTGCATCGACAGACTAGCATAGCACCGAGTTGACGCTAGACAATGTTTTCCCCATTGCCCATAGTTGTGGTTTCCTGCATCGCATGATCAAAGGATGTGCTGCGTTTACTCACGTGTGCTTTTATAATGTACTGATTGAAGTTATACAGTGTACACTTCCAGCGTGCGGTTCGTATCAGGTTCGATAGCATCGTCATGTACAACATAACATGCACTCATAAAGTTTGTATACACGCACACACCATAACACATCCAACCTGATAAAGCGGCATTGTGACCTGGCTTCTTTAAAAATAGTAGATAGTCATCCCATATAATGCGATCAACTAAACATCCAATGATGACATTGAACAACAAAATATATTACAAACGCAAAAACAGATACATCCATCTTTATAAAATTGAAATATTTGAAATATAATCTGTTGAAAACAACGACGGTAATGATATTGAAATGAAATAAATGTTGATAATAATCAACATAATAACTTCGATTGATATATCTTTAAAAACATATATCTTCATAGATAATGAGTGCAATGTCACTGAAAACATTTTATGTTTACCTCTGCCATGGAGGTTATGTATTTTACCGGCATCGGTCTGTTTTTCTAGTTTTATTATAATCATTATTATTATCGTCATTATTACTATTCTCAATCCAATTATCATTATTATTATGTATTATTTTGTATTATTATTATTATTTTTATTAGGCCTATTACTATTATCATTATTATTACTATGTATCATTTTGTATTATTATCATTATTATTATTATTATTATTATTATTATTATTATTATTATTATTATTGTGTTGTCTTCTTTTGCAAGCAAACTCTTTAATGATTATTCATTATGTCTAATGCTATATCCGCGATGATATTTTGCATTTTCTCTGCATCCCAGTTCTGTGGTATTGAAGCTGTTGGAACCGTTATAGCTGATGAATTGTCACCGGCCACAAGAAAGAAATACAAGAAATTTATTACCATGGGAGTTTGTGTAGCCCTCTTTGTTTGTGGTATTCCAATATGCATGCAGGTACGTCAACCAGGCAATGAAACTTCTTTAAAATTGAGAGGGGAAATACTATATATCCAGTGAATTTATTCGGACCCCGAACAAATCCCAACCGTTATTCTCGATACAATGGGGAAACGTATTCTCAAGTGACATATGGTTAGTTTTCATTTCTTAAAAATGAAAATCTTTTGAGGTGTACTATACCGTAAGATTTTATAGATTATATTAGGAGACATTATTCTTCAACCAGGCAAAATTTCGCGACGTTTGCAAAAAAAAAGGAAATACGACCCTATAGCATATAATAGGCGTCACGGGGGAGGGGGGGGGGGGGGGTACCCAGGTGTGCGTTGGTGCGAACGCATCCCCCTTCAGACCCTAAATAAAAGTTTTACTTATCATGTATGCACTCACAATTTAAATCTCCATGGTCTCGGAGGTGGAACCCCCCCCCCCCCCCCCCCCATCCAGACCCTCCCCCGCTCGCTCATACGGGCTCGGCCACTTCGCTCCTTCGCATGCGCGCGGGTAAGGGGCCCTCTTTTTTTTTTTTTGTCAGCTGAAGAAGCCCGAAAGTGAAATCAGAAAATTGAGCTGAAGGCCTTTTTTTTTTGTTTTTTGTTTTTTGTTTTTTTTGTTTTTGTTTTTGTTTTTGCTTGTTAGCTGATGAAACCCGGAAGTGGAACCAGAAATATAAACGCATCACCCCCCCCCCCCCCCCCCTTGAAAAAAAAATGCTGGTGACGCCCTTGCTTGGTGCATGATATCTGCACGTATCTATTAGACTGTTCATGCTGTACAATAACATGTAATCAAATCATTGTATTACAGTGACCGATTCATAGTTTAGTATTAGTGACTAGTCTACGTATACTTAGTGAGATGATCATGATATCAACACTTTCTAAATTGTGAAATAAGGTGATTCCTTTTTACAAACTTTGTGCTTCAGAAAACGCAGAAATTCGCATAAATCCTTCTAAAGTGTTTCGTTGATATTGATGTTGAATCGTGCTGGTTAATTACCCCTTGGCTGCATTGTGTTATTTTTTTTTTTCTATTTGTAAGGGAGGACTGTATGTATTGACATTAATGGACTGGTTCACGGCCTCCTATGCCAATTTCATCATTGCTTCATGCACAGCGCTTATGATCAGCTACGTCTACGGTAAAAAAAAAAGTTGCTTATTTGTTATCATTTTGTGGTAGATAAAAGCTTTTATGGTTTTTTTTTAATTTCAGAAACAAGTAATGTTATACCTTCTAGGGGTCTGCTTTGAATGTGCTATCACATTTATATCGAATCATTGCGAAACTGTAAAACATCGCAAACCACCACCTGATGTACTCTTATTAGTTAGCAAGTCACGTTCTGTAATCACCCATTATGTCTAATTCATCAATATACTAGTTCAGTCATTCATATCTATGCTCATAAATTGATATACGTGTTCATTATTTTATTAAGTGGGGTGTTGTGGTATTTATGTTCTGTAATCACCCATTATGTCTAATTTATCAATTTACTAGTTCAGTCATTCATAATTATGCTCATAAATTGATATACGTATTCATTATTTTATTTGTGGGGTAAAGGGAAGGTAAATCATACCCTTTGGTTCATGCTAGATAAAGAATCATAGGTCAAGACAGACACGGATTATTTCTAATTTTCTCCAACATCATGGTAATCAATATGCACAGGTCGGAAACGGTTCGTCAGGGATATTGCGGCCATGACGGGGAGCACAGTGTGGGTTTATTTCCAGTTCTGTTGGGCCGTCTTGTCTCCACTCGCCATGCTCGTAAGTCACAGAATATCAGCCGTGAAGACTTAATGGACGTATGCTTTAATCCCTTCTTCAAGTTGACTTTAATTAAATCTAAACATCAAGGTTAAGAAAAGAACATAATTTCATTAGAAAACACGATTATTATGACATTTTGAGAGTTACTCATGTTTTCTCAAAATTTTGCACTCTGTCACAATCACACATTAGTGATAGCCAAGCTGAAATCTAAATTCATGAAATTCTTCCGTCGAGATGCTTTCATTGCAACTGATTGATAAATTGCCCTGCATCGACATAAATAAATCCGGTGTCTGTCCGGTGATCAGGAGGTCGTGGGTTCGAGTCCCGCTCGAGTATGTACGCCCATGATTTTTTATCATGGCTACTACTAAAACACTGATCAACTCAGTGATTATTTACATCGATGCAGGGCAATTTGCCAATCAGTTGCAACGAGCTGAAATTGTTTTGGCGACGTATTATGAGTTCAGTCAGCCTTGCTTAAGTCGACCTCGCATAAGTCGAATAATTGCCTTGTCAATTCCTCTTCTCTTTACCTGGTATATTCTTCTGATTTTTATTCCTCGCAAGTAGAAATTTCTCTAAGGCGAAGCTATTTCTTTAGTCCAAATGGATTCGACTTATAGGCAAGGTTGACAGTATATCCTCAATCAACAGCCCCAACCCTCACATTAACATCGGCTCAACTAAACTTGTACATAAAAGAGACATGAAACTTTCCCTTTCGAGAATCAAGCTTTTATTCCTTCTTTAACGATATTTTAAAGCTGATCATTATACTCATAATTGTTTTGTTTTGTTTTTTTGCTAACGTTTTAGGCGTTTTCGTTGAAGTCAAATAAAACATCGTTTTATAAGTTGGCGTTCAATCTACTTTTCCTATTTAAAACTGTAGCCTAATCACTCAATTATTATATATATATATATATATATATATATATATATATATACGTATGTGTGTGTGTGTGTGTGTGTGGATATAAGAGAGAAAGAGATCAAGAGATCAAGACAGACGGACAGACAGTCGTGGAAGCAAATAATTTTGTATAGTAAAACCGTCAGTGCTGATTTGTTTTTAAATTTGTTCATTGACTTTTCTCCCTTATACGCCTTGCAGACTAAACATCTTCTTAGTTTTCCATGATCAGCGGTGACCCAATGAACCAAATACGCTTATGTATGCACCAAAATATCGCTGTAGCGCCCATAACAGAGCCATATCATCGATAGCCATAGCCATCAAACAAGTAGGCCCTAGTTTGTCAGGCCACTTGTCAGAACTCACATTCATCGTTGTATTCTCAATGGTCATTGTTTTTTTTTAAACAGATGATATTGATCCTCAGCGTTGTATTCTACATCCCGGCATCCCTAGACGAGTACACGTTTCCCGACTGGGCCCAAGCCGTCGGGCTGCTCTTGGCTCTAGTCCCTGTTGCAGTCATTCCGACCTACATTGTCTACGCTTTGACTTTCAACGCAGAGGGCAGTCTCATTCAGGTAGAAACAGATCTCTCTCTCTCTCTCTCTCTCTCTCTCTCTCTCTCTCTTTAAAACAACAATAAAAATAACAAAAATAACAGCAACGACGACAACAACAACAACAACACCCATAACTACAACAAAACACACGCACTTTTTTTCAATGGTATTTATTTAATTTCTGTTCAAATAATTTGAGTACAATGATCTAATCTGTTCTTTCTGTACAAAATAGCAAGGTATACCCATGATTTTGAAGCAAGTAAACATAATATTTTGTTAGTAATGTATGTACCACTGGGCAGTAGAAATGAAATAAAAAATTAATTTCATGATAAAAACGCTGATAAAAATGCATCTCAGTTCTTAATATAAGAGTTGAAATGAAAATGTATGTGTCAAGCTAATATAATGGAAACATCATTTCATTCAGAATACACTAGCCCAATCCTACCCCCCCCCCCATCCCATCTCTATGCAGCTGCCCCAGTCCTCCTGACTTTGTCATCTCTACGCACGCTCACACACAATCACCCATACACACATCAGGGTCAGCGGAATTGTGGGGTATGGGCTCAGGGCGATGGAGGGGATATGGTGGAAATGGTGTTTAGTTTTTTAAGGGTTTATTCTGTTGATTTACTTTTATTTTCAATACAATTGTCAATTTATATTCCATCTAAAGTCTAGAGTCTCATCCAGTTTCCTCTTTCACTGTGCGGTCTCAGAAAGCTTTTAGAATCAATGACTTGTCATATTTTTTTTTTCTGATCACGTAAAACAATTTATCCATTTCTATCAGATTGAAATATTGAGACTGAAGTTGCTGAAAACAAAGAAAATGATTATGATGATTGTAAAAATATTTTGAAAAAGATTTCTTGTTATGTATCTAGTGCAATATATTATTAGATTTTGAAAATACTCTTTTTTTTCTTGATTTGATAATGATCTTACTTTAAAAAGTGAAAATGGCGTTTGTCTGCTTTTGCATTCAAACTCTCCGTATATTCCTGCCCACTTATTTTATTCGAAGCTGTAATTGTTACCCTCGTAATTACAGAGATTCAAGATATTGCTCAGACCTCACTGGACATGGGGTCCCGCTCAGAATGTTGACCGAGTAGATTGCGGCTATCTACCTTTCCCGCCGGGACGTGGTGGTCCTATACCAGTCGGCTACGAGGGGCCCTACGCCTCTGAGGGTGTGGTGAGCTACGCCCCCACTAAATAGTCCGGGAGCCAGCGGGGGTCAGCCTAGCTGAAAAGGTTACCAATTTTTATGTGTATAGCAATTTAGTACATATGACCCTGAGTATGGAAATGCACGTCTGGCTGGTCATCGGTGGTGGGTGTGGCCAGGAGGGCCACAAAAAGGACCCCCCAAAATTAGGCTAGCCTAGCTGGATAAGTAACCCATGAAAACAACTGGAACTTGTTCGTTACACTTACAGGATAAATGAATGACCATTGCCAGACGTTTTAAGTGGTGGGGGGGTAGCCGCCAGACGCTCTTAAAGGCCCAACTCCAGCTAGGCTAGCCTAGCTGAAAAAGTAACCTCATGAAAACCACTGGAACTTGTTCGTTACACTTACAGGATAAATGAATGACCATTGCCAGACGTTTTAAGTGGTGGGGGGTAGCCGCCAGACGCCCTTAAAGACCCAAATTTTTCCAGCTAGGCTAGCCTAGCTGAAAAAGTAACCTCCTGAAACCCACTGGAACTTGTTCGTTACACTTACAGGATAAATGAATGACCATTGCCAGACGTTTTAAGTGGTGGGGGGTAGCCGCCAGACGCCCTCAAAGACCCAAATTTTTCCAGCTAGGCTAGCCTAGCTGAAAAAGTAACCTAATGTAACCCACTGGAACTTGTTCGTTACACTTACAGGATAAATGAATGACCATTGCCAGACGTTTTAAGTGGTGGGGGGTAGCCGCCAGACGCCCTTAAAGACCCAACTTTTTCCAGCTAGGCTTCCTAGCTGAACAAGTAACCTTGTGAAACCCACTGGAACTTGTTATTTACACTTACAGGATATATGCATGACCGTTAACAGACGTTTTAAATGGTGGTGGGGGGGGGGGGGGTAGCCGCCAGACGCCCTCAAAGACCCAATTTTACCAGCTAGACTAGCCTATATATAGCTGGAAAAATAACCTCCTGAAACCCACTGGAACTTGTTCTTGTGATACACGCAAAGGATAATTGAATGATTGTTGCCAGACAATAGCCGCCAGACGCTCCAAAGACCAAACTCTTACCAGCTAGGCTAGCCTAGCTGAAAATTAGGTCTCAAAGACCCAATTTTACCAGCTATAAGGTTCACATATTTCAGAAATGATAGCAGTGTAATTCCATAACAATACCGCTTGCTTGCGAGTTCACCTGTCTATAGTCTATGCATGCCTTATTCTTTTGTTCTGCTTCCTTGATCCCCAACTCATGCATTCTTATGGTGACTCTCCCATGTCATCATCCTTGTTCATTGCAATTTGTTCTATTTTTTGAAAACATTCTTATTCTTCATCCCAATTATCACAAATTCTGAAACTCTGTCCTCAGTATAACTACTCGTAATTCATAGTTGTACAAATGTAAAAATCTGAGAATCACCGGAGGTCTCCTTTAATGGGGGAGTTTCTTGAGGGCAGGCAGGGAAACATGCTTTGAAATATCAATAGGGCAAGTGTTGAGACGAAATACTGTAGAAATATGAGAATATACAGTGCTGTGATTTTGGTAGAAGAAATAGGGTATCTGTATTTGTCCTCAGTGATAACCAAAAAACTTATTTGGAAAGAATAATAGACATCAAAAAAGAATTGAGTATATGAATATAAGAACGACCCAAGTCCAATTTTTGGCCAAATTTAGTTTGACATGGGAAATTGTAGCTTATGCATGGACTCATCTTGTGTATAAATGATAAATCCTAATTACCCCCGGAAGTGCCTGAAATACAAATGAGTTAAATCTTATATGAATGTAAACATGAAGGACTTGGGTCGTTCTTACATTCATATTATAGCGCCCTCTCTCGTCCTTCTCTCATCTCTATAGCAGAATATCATGTATATGAATCAAAGAACGACCCAAGTCCATATGAATCAAAGAACGACCCAAGTCCATCACACAAAATGGCCTCTCCACAATTAATGTAAATCTTAATTGTCATAATAATATATGTTCTAAATTGTATATACAACGTGGCCTTCCCATCACAGTTAAATAGAATATTATTGGACAAATAAAAAAAATATGAAGTTTTTTTAAGTTTACTTGAAATGGTCATCCATGGACTTGGGTCGTTCTTATATTCATATACTCAATTGCCCAATCAAACATGTCGGGATTTTTCTCAAACATCAGTGTTCTCATTTTCTTTGCAGTGTAAAACAAAAATAAAAAACATAAAAAAAAAACAGGGCCGGGTACAGTATGCGGATGGAAATTGGTGGGATAGGCGTAAACCCGCGGGTATTATAACATACTGACGTGAAAAAAAAAAGACCAAAAACTACTTTCTTTCTGTGCCCTGGGGAGAAATATTCATCAATTGTATTTTGGAAATGTTGAAAATCACAACTTTTGATGAAATTGTGTCCTACAGTGTCTCTTCTTATATGAAGGCTTTTTTTATAATTAAGTTTCTTTCCTCTATGACCATGATAAAACAAACCCCTGATGATTAAAACAAAAGACAATCAAAACTTGGCCAATGAACTCTTTGGACATTAGCAAAAGGGAATACATTAAAAGTTTTTGCAAACACTTTATACAATTGTCTAATACTCCATCAAGCTCATAAAAAAAATACAATTCTACTGCAACAAGAAATCCATTCAGTAAGACTCGTCCTCGGTGTACATAGCTTAAAATGCCAACTTTTTAAAAATAATGCCCCAGCTCTTAAATTTACTTTAAAAAGCGGAAGTAAAGCTCAACACCTTTGGCCTATGACTTTTTAGGTACCGTATCACCTTACGGTTGAGGAGATGGGTAAAGAAAAATTATTAACGAAATAAAACTTATAGGAACATGCTTCACATGACCTAACCGTTTTCTTCTCTTAAGAAAGAAATGAAATCTGAAAATTGTTCAAGAGTGTTTTTGAACATAGTACATTGCAAAAGCAGAAAAAATCAGTGCTTTTAAGAAACATAACTCACAATAACAAGGAATTCCTGTCGTGTCTAGTATTGCACGTTTTTGGTTTGGAGGGTTTTGGATGCTAATATTTCAAGACAAGTTTATGCTCCGGCACTTCAATGAACTTAAATGTAAAGTAATGATCAACCTCTCTTGCCAATTAACTCAACATTTGCTGTTCTTCAGTAAAGCATATGACAGAAACATATGAGAAACATGTCTAAAATTCATATGAATAAGCTCACAGCAACAACAAAAATATTATGTTATCTATATAAACTAATACTGCATGTACTTAGTTTCGAGGGGTTAAGATGCAAAATGTTATGACAAAAGCCCCTACGTGGCTACCAGCAATTAAACATCCTTCAACTTCTTTAGCAAATGAGCTCACTATGTATCATCTTCTTGTTGAGAAGACGAAGATGAGTAATGATAAAATAACCAAACTATCAACTTTCCTTAACATGTTTTACATGAAATCATTACAATTGCTTTCTCGTAACGAAATTGAAAAAAACCAGAACATCTGAAATTGTTGAAAATCGCTTCTTGATAACGATGAAAGCAAAGGAAACTTAGTGTTTGTAACCACTATGACACGTGTCTACAGATCTGTCATGCTCATAAGAAACGTAACTCACAGGAAAATAATTTTATACAGTAAGTAATTGGTTTGGAGGACATTTAGCTGCCAACTTTTCAAGAATAATACACCAGCACTGACATTAACTGATGAAAAAAAGGAATGCTCAGCTTCTTTATCCAATTAGCTCATAGGTAATTCCTTGTAGTTGAAAAAAAAAAAAACGAGTACACATAAAAATATAGACTTCCCGTAACATGTATCACAGGTCATGATCTCCACATTTGCTCCCCTTAACTTAAAGGATAAGTCCACCTTCATATACATTAGGATTGAGAGAATGCAGCAATATTAGTAGAACACATCAGTGAAAGTTTGAGGAAAATTGGACATTCCATTCAAAAGTTACGAATATTTTGAGTATCTGCGCAGTCACTGCTGGATGAGAAGACTACTACAGTGTATGATGTCACATGCGTACAACTATATAAGGAAAATAAAAAGAGAATTTCACGAAACTTTACTTTTTGAATAAAGTGCACATTTCTTCGACTTGCTACAGACATATGTTAAGGGTAATATTATTCCCCCTGCCGTCTGAAAGAGAGAAGTCGAGTGTTCTTTTCTTATGCGAAAAAAGTGGAAATATGTTGAATTTTCTTTATTCTTTCTTTATATCGTACTCATGTGACGTCATAAGCTTACTTAGTCTTTTCATCCAGCCGTGACTGAGCAGAAACTTCTAAAATTCATAACTTTTGAACGGATTGTCCGATTTTCCTCAAACTCTCACTGATGTGTTCTACTAATATTGCTGCATTCACTCAACCCACATGTCTATGAAGGTGACCTTGTCCTTTAAAAGAAATAAATATATATTTAAATCTGTTTGAAATGACCTTTAAACAATATGAAGAAAAAAGTCTGTGTCTGCAAAGGCTTGACACGTGTCTAATACTGGGTCACGCTCATATTAAACGTAGCTCACATGAACAAGGAATTCACGTGTGTATAAAATAATATTGCAGAGAGGGTGCAAAGTTGAACCCTTTATTGAGGGTGCGAAAATGTTCCCTTGGGTACATCTTTCCACCCACACTAAGTGGTGCTAGATTGCACCTCTTCTTGAGGGTGCATCTTTCCACCCACACTAAGTGGTGCTAAGTTGCACCTTTCTTGAGGGTGCGATCTTGCACCCTTTACCTTTCGGCGCACCTTTGCACCCCGTGTAGCCTTTACATCTTGGTGCAACTTTACATCCTTTCGTGAGGGTGCAAAGAAACACCCAAAGTTCCAAGATTGTGCCTTGTTTTGAGGGTGCAATCTTGGAACTTTGGGTGCTACTTTGTACCCGCAAGAAAGGGTAAAAGTTACACCCTCGGGAGCAACTTTGCCCCCTTGAAAAAGGCGCAACCTCGTACCTTTAGGTGCAACTTTATGCCCGAAGGATGCAAGAATGTACCCTCTCTTGAGGGTGCAATCTTGTGCCTTATTGGTATGATGTTGCACCTATATGTGGTGCTTATTTGCTCCATGACTGCTGCAAAATTGCTCCTTTAAAGGAGCAAGTCAGTGTCACTGCCTGCTCCTTTATAGGGGCAATATTGCCCATCATCTCAAGGTACAACTTAGCATCACATAATCGGGTACGATTTAGTTCCTTAACTATTCTAAACCTTGAATAGTGCGAACTGATGTAAGCCTATTTGCTCAGTATATAACTTATGTTGTTGTTGCACTCTGCAAAGTAAATAGGATTAGTGTAACTTGGATCTTGTGAATCATGAAATGTGTGTGCGTGTGGAATTTGTGAGTTGTGAAAATGTTAATGTAAAAGTTAACTTAGTTGTGTTTGAATAATATACTGAAACCAAAAATTTACCCAATTACCTTTTCAATAAGGTGAGCACTATATCTATCAAACAGTTAACCTTCTCGGCAAGAGTATACATCTGCATGAAGGAAGAGGTGAAAATATGATATGCAGTTGTCTGGATACGTTTTATTCAAAACGTTCTTGAATGCGTACTTATTCACATAATCTATAAGAATAACATATGCTTCTTACCAGTACTCAAAGGCTCTAAAACAAGAGCATGCTTCTTACACTTCTAAAGTATACACCATATAATCATCTTAAAAACAAAATGTAAGAGGATTTAAGAAGCTGTTTGTATGCATTCAAACGAATCCATATTTCTATCTAAAATCTAAAACGTGTCTTGTAAAAGGGGAATTCGTTTTATAATGACGATGCCAATTGTCTTAAAGTCCTTATCACGACATGTCTTAGAGTTCACGCTTATTGAAAACATGAGATTCTTGGCACGTAGATTACACCTATGGTTTAAAGAGTTAACTGAGATACGCATACCGTATACGGGCATTTCGATGAAAACATTTAAATACAAGGTACTGTCAATAATATGAAAATCAAACTTGATACCAGCCCTTATCGGCAACCAATAGAGACTATGGAGGACTGCAGTTATAATTGTGTTCAGATATTGTTTTGGGTGATACACGCATGCCGACTGATTTGGGATCAATTCGAGTCCCTCGAGCTGAGATTCCGGAACTGCAATGAGCAAACCATCATTTTGCATAACAAAGTGACTGAGAATAATGCATGCACCAGTTTCTGTTTCGTTGTTCTCTACACAGAAAGTTGTTTCGTTTTCCAATCCTGTGCAGGCACACAGAGATTTACAGAATTCAATCATCTTTGGCTATAACGCCATGGTCGCGTGCAAAATGAATGCAGCTTATCTAACTTAACCTGTAGTTACTGAATAGGGGATTGCTGTATATTCAATTTATACATTATTAATCGGATGATAGAACCTGTCAAAGAGTAAATTGCGGATATCATATACCATTGTCAAATTCACTTTCTGTTCTATACATAGTATCAATGGAATGTTATGAACCACTTCAGCATTACCAATCATGATCATAATTATTTCCCTGAAACGGCTGCATTTGTATGAGCGGGAAGAGTTTGGCATCATACATAGCAAGAGTCGTGACTACAAAACGAAATACATGTATTATACAAGGTTTTAGGACACTTTGAATCATGCCCCCCCCCCAAAAAAAAAAAAAACAAAAAACCAACAACTTAGTGAAATGTTGTACAATGTATGCCCTACTTCCATTAACCTATGATCTTTGACCTTTGAATACATGGCCCGCATTTTTTCAACGAATAGGCATTTGGATGCAACGTAGGTGTTATATAAAAGAAAAATGTTTTAGGAAAATACATTTAACCACTTCAGAAATGATTATGGAACAAATAGCAAAATATTGACACGTTCACTTCTTCCGGAATGACATGACAGAAAACTTTCCTCACCGAATCGTTCTGCCGTAATTCATGAGCAAGTCATGGATATATACTTAGTTCGATTAAAAGTATACATTGAGTCATTGCAAAAGCATCTAATGAAAAGTATGCTTCAGAACTACATCATTGTCATTTATTCTATAACACTAATAATATAGAGCTATTGGTCCGCCATAATGCCTAACAGGTCGTTGTCCTCCTATCACTATACCACGTTTGTTTAGCAAATAAGGCACAGAATTTAATTTTGCACTTGTTGCCAAAGACTCTAATCTTCTTTACCGCTATTCTCAGACATGTATGCTGGTGCTGTATGAATTAGAAACGGAAGCTTACAAAATGATATTCACCATCTAACAAGGCAAAAGCGAAGTGATGTTTCGTCCACGTATCGACTTTGTGATTACAGAGATTTTCAAATGGCATAGGCCTAGTTCATTGACTTTTTGACTGTCGACGTAGTCGGACGTCACCAATATTAACACTTGACAGCAATCATTAGATGATCTAAGGAGTGAATTTGGTGGTCATATAGCTCAAAAGTGTGGAAAGTTATTGAAAGAGCACCAGAATACTATTGTGACAGTGTTTATCAGGTGAGATACAAACATAGAACAAGTTCCAGTGGGTTTCAGGAGGTTACTTTTCCAGCCAGGGCTATAGTCTAGCTGGTAAAATTGGGTCTTTCAGGGCATCTGGCGGCTACACCCCCCCCCCCCCCCCACTTCTTAAAACGTCTGGCAACGGCCATGCATATATCCTGTAAGTGTAAATAACAAGTTCCAGTGGGTTTCATTAGGTTATATTTTCAGCTAGGCTAGCCTAGCTGGAAAAAGTTGGGTCTTTAAGGGCGTCTGGCGGCTACCCCCCACCACTTAAAACGTCTGGCAATGGTCATTCATTTATCCTGTAAGTGTAACGAACAAGTTCCAGTGGGTTTCATTAGGTTACTTTTTCAGCTAGGCTAGCCTATATAGCTGGAAAAAGTTGGGTCTTTGAGGGCGTCTGGCGGCTACCCCCCCCCCCCCCCACCACTTAAAACGTCTGGCAATGGTCATTCATTTATCCTGTAAGTGTAACGAACAAGTTCCAGTGGGTTTCATTAGGTTACTTTTTCAGCTAGGCTAGCCTAGCTGGAAGAAATTGGGTCTTTAAGGGCGTCTGGCGGCTACCCCCCACCACTTAAAACGTCTGGCAATGGTCATTCATTTATCCTGTAAGTGTAACGAACAAGTTCCAGTGGTTTTCATGAGGTTACTTTTTCAGCTAGGCTAGCCTAGCTGGAGTTGGGCCTTTAAGAGCGTCTGGCGGCTACCCCCCACCACTTAAAACGTCTGGCAATGGTCATTCATTTATCCTGTAAGTGTAACGAACAAGTTCCAGTTGTTTTCATGGGGTTACATTTCCAGCTAGGCTAGCCTAATTTTGAGGGGTCCTTTTTTTTGGCCCTCCTGGCCACACCCACCACCGATGACCAGCCAGACGTGCATTTCCATACCTAGGGGCATATGTACTAAATTGCTATATACATAAAAATTGGTAACCTTTTCAGCTAGGCTGACCCCCGCAGGCTCCCGGACTAAAAGGCGTCTCTATCGACGGCGTGTTCAAATACCGGTTGGACGACGACATCGAAGTCGGCAAGGAGGAAAAGCCGAAAGTGTCACCGTATTAAAAACAAAGTTGATGGCATTGAATACACTGTATTCAGAAATCATTTACAGTTTTGTATGCGGATATGTACATTATACCATTGTATATAATGATTACACATATGCAGGAAATGATGGTGACAGAAAATATTATTACCAAAATAACATAATGGTAGGAAAAGTACAGTTGATATGAAAAATGACGGTAATGTTTCCTAATGGTTGAATGTCCAACGTAATTTCGTAGCAGTACATCCTATCATTCACTATCACAGTTTGACCAGTATTATGACAGAGAGAGAGAGAGAGAGAGAGAGAGAGACGCGCACACACACCAGCAGTCAGTACTCTGTAAACTTGCTAGTTTCGATAGAAATTGGAATCTATAGGCATCCGCACTTTATTCGGATTCCGTTTGCCCCGTACACTGCCACAAAGGACTTTGACTCATTTATTACAGAATAATTAGTGTCCTCATTGTGACTGGTGTTTTTTCCATTTGGGTAAAATGATTTTTGGCTGTACCCATCCCCTGTTTGATCGTTTGATCTCAACTCCAGTTCATCCACTCTTGTCAATTTCAGATACTTTCGATTAAACGTGCTTTAACAAAGAAATTAATAATAAATCATCTTATTCCTTGCGATGCAACAACTGAGGTATCAATGGAAATGTTCTATTTTGCTCTATCTGACAATGGACTTCGGCTCCTTTTTAATAAAGTTCGAAAATGATGATCACACGAGACCGGCCTTCACGAGTCACACAACTCACGAGTCCAACATTGAAAGAGGTCCATGAGTCATACAGCCCACGAGTCATCATACAGCCCAAGATCTCGACACTATAGGTAGAAACAACTCATGCATGAGTTTGGCATCACAACACGGGGCTTCATGTGTCGATCTCGTGAGCCTTGTTTGCTTAGCATGTAGTGTCGAACTCATGAGCTGTATGATCTGTGGGTGTCAAACAGGTGATGTGCACCCCTAACCTGTTTTGCGATACAAAATAATCTTAGCTCGCTAATATTGACGTCACATACTGGAATATTTTCGATATTTCCTTGTTATTTTAGTCACAAGATGGTCTCTTCCCGTCATCAAAGGTCCGATAATATCTTTGACAATATACTCTGATTGGTGTACATTTTCATGGCCGGCGGAACGGAGGGGGGGGGGGGGGGCATTTTTTTCACCATACAAAGGAATACATAAGGTGTCACCACTTTGGCCCCCACACTCTTTTTTTTTTACCCCGGAAGTGCGTAACTGGCACTCGAAAGAAATAGATAGAAACCTTGAAGTGTGAGCGCGGTTATTTTATTTCTTTTTAATGTTTTTTTTGGGGGGAGGGGGGGGGGGGGGGGCCTTGTCAGCTGAAGAACCCCGGAAGTGGAATGAGAAAGATGAGCCGAAGACCTTTTTTTGTTGTTGCTTGTCAGCCCATGAAACCCGGAAGTGCCCCCCTCCCCCCCCCCCCCCACACACACACACTTTTGAAAACGTTCCGCCGGCGGTGATCCTCGCAATGCTCTACTCTATGAAAGTTTGCATCGATATTTCTCAATTTGGTCAGATCTTAGCGCATTACAGAAATGATCCAATGCAAACATAAATCCCATCACCAACCTCCTTCGCATACAGCACGCATAAACATACAAGTATACTAGCAAACAAATGTACGGTACGATTATTGTATAGGAAAATAGGGGCTACCCATTCAGTTCAGACTTATATCGGGTTTTTTTCTTCTTCAACGAAATATTAATGTAAGAGAATTACAAATGATCTTTAGTACACATGGGCTGACTGCAAAGTGAAATTTAATTGCGGAATTGAAAGCATCGACGGATGTATAAAAATAATTAAAAAAACAGCAATTGTTGCATTATGAATATTATTATCTGAGAAAAATACTGAGAGGTCGATTAGAAGACAGTGCTTGTTTACGGTGGACATGATATACAAGCAATGCAAAATCATTCACGAGGTCATTGGTTTTGGTCAGTCTGCAAGGCGCACCATACTCTTTGCATAGTATTCATGCGCCGGTCGGGATATTCTAGTCGTTGGTCACACATGAAATGGCTCCCTCATTAGATGATATCATTTCACTTTATTTTGAATTCAAATTAATGAACTGAATTTTCAAGGCAGTCAATGGAAGATTGCGTTTAAATAAACTTTTTAAGTCTATAATCTTTAGAATAGTACTAGTTAATAAAATTCCATTTTACTGTGATTTGATTTTTTCTTTGTTTGAAGAACAGTCTGTACTAAAATAATCTACGTGTGACAGGCAATTTAATGAACATTAATACCACAATACCATATACAAGGTATAACTTAAATAGCTAGAAATCAAATATGCATAAAAGTTGTAAATATACATTTTCTGTATAGTTTTCATTTGAAATAGCATATTTGAAGTGTGGTTACATTAAATGAACATGTATTGTGCAAAAACATGTCTTTTCTGAATGGCGTTTTTTCACGTTTTCAATGTCTGTGAGTGCGTGTTGTGTTTCTAGGTGTATGTGTGCTTATTAGTGTGTGATCGAATAGTGTGTTATTCCTTAAAATTGTGGAAACTTATATCTGAATCCGTGAATCGCTTATCTCAAAAATGACATTCAATCATTGGTAGAAGGCAACCCCCCCCAAAAAAAAAAAAACCAACAAAACAAAACAAAACAAAACAAAACAACATCACCTCTGCAGAACAAGAATTTTCAAGAAAGATCAAGTCAAGATGTTCTTGCTTCGCCCAATCTCTGTTTTTAACTAGAACTCCATGTTCAAGTTGATGTTGATCAACATTTGAAAGTTTAAAGGGATCGTACAGTTTTGGCTGAGACCAATTTCAGGCTTCTAGAAACATTTCTGTTGAGATAATGAGAAACCTCTTATGAAATATGAAAGAGCATGTAATTCTATGAGGAATTAAACGTTTGTTTGATGAAAATTGGTTTTGAAATGGCGGAGATAAAAAAAGAGCGATTCTAATATAGGGACCCACACTTCATTACGATCGCTTTGTTTCACTTTGTTTTTGGATGTTTCAGTCATTCGAAACCCGATTTTCATCAAATAAACTTTGAATTCCTCTTAAAATGGTATGTTCTGTACTATATCATAATTGTTTTCTTGGTATCTCGCAAAAACTTAAAAGCCCAATTCTTATCTCCACCAATACTGTACTATCCCTTCACTAGTGAAATCGATGAGAAGACAAACAATGTAAGTTCCAATAGAACAGGTATGGCATTGCTAATCTCCTGTTTTCCCCAGTAGAGTAATGTACTGATATTGTGGGTTTTTTTTTTCTCCAGAGCATTGAGACATAAGGAATGGTTATTTAAATACACTAAATTTGGCAATGAAGAGTCCGGAACTAGAGGTTCACCAAGCTATGTACAGATGCTCTTAGGGGATGGGAGAAGGAATAGGTTTAAGGGAACAGAGTAGATAGGAAATAGATGAGGTGTTGTAACAATAATGTAGTTCAACCCTATCACTGAACAGATTCCACTCGTTTGTGTGGTTTACAATAGTCCTTTATTTCATTATGTGTTAGACTCGGGCACCTTTTATTCTTTTTTCATTATGGTGAGTATAGTGGCTGATGAAAGTAGAGTTTGATTTGAAGTTGGTGGTTACTAATCGGGCTGATTTGTGTTAGTTTTGTTAAACTTATTGTTATGTACTGTCCGGCGATATATGGAATCGCTAAATAAATGGTGAAAAAAGCCGAGATGAATCTGCATATACTGATTAGAGGCTTGAACACTTCCCAGCATGTACCACTGAACTCAGAGTTCAGTGGCCTGGTGCTGCCAGATGACGCCCTCCCAACCCAAACGTTGTAGAGGGCGCTTTCATACTCTTGAGGAGCTAAAATCTCATTGGCTGATTCCTGCCAATACAGCATGTGCACAGTTTTTAAACCGACACCTTGTGTTTACAATGCGAAAATCGCACAGCACAACCACCGGGCCACGCACAGGGCCTTGTACATACACTGTACGCACATCGTGTACGGACGGGTGATATCTTTCTTGCTTGTCATACGAACTGCATTGGATTTTGTCAAAAAACAGGTAAGTTATTATTTTTTCGCTTGTTCAGTATGATTGATTAAATGATAATCCGGCCACTTAAAACTGCGACCAGCCCGAACGCGAAGCGTTCGTAATGACATAACATTAACAGTTAGTAATGACGATGTAACTAACCTGCCTACCTACTAAAGTGGGAGTGTTATCCACTTTGAGATAATATACAATTACCGACTACGCCAGCTGACGGTTGGACCAGATTTCGGTGGATTTCCCAGATAACTTCCGTGGGGTATGTTCCTACCAAAACCATTAGTCCGTTCAACGTCGAGTCTGGGTCGTGGGGGTCAACAGTCACCTGACAAGGTCGGGGGAGTCTGTCATGTGACCCCCCAGTCCGGTTAAAGTGGCAGTCCGGGTCATGTACAGTCAGTCAGTGAGAGTAAGAACCCAATCCCACTACATTACCCCCCCCCCCCCCCTCATTTAAAGGAGGAGACCCCAGCCTGCGATTGACCCACCCTGAGTATCCTATAATTAAATCACCCTTAACGACAAATACCTAAACACTACCCTGTCAATAGGGGAGAATCACGTCCACAATGGACAACCATAAAACTTCAAAATTCCAACAACTCTGAAACAGGTGGACCAACACATCCACAAATGACCAAATGTGAAACTAACTAGGGCAAAGCGCAGCCCCAACACCAAACAATCGAAAAAAATATTAATATCTCGAGTGATTGAAGTGGTTGCCCTGGACTGTGATTCAATCCCCTCCCATACCCCCCTCCGTATATAAGGTAATGCAAATCCCTTGGGCGTCCAGAGGTGGTTAAATTACCCCATTATACCAAATGTACCTACAGACAAATGTCCCTAGTATCCTGAACCGGATTCCCAATCTCATGTTTACTCCTGTGAATAAGTGCAATAAGAGACATATCCCCAAATTAACCACCAATAATAAGTGGAATAAGAGTAAAACAAAAATAAACACTACTGGAACCCATAATTATTATCCCCTAGAGCGTATACCGCCAGGCTCCTGCTGCCAGACTAGCGGTGTCCACACAGCCGGAGGGCGTTGTCCTTGGTGGCACAGATGACCAGTGCCATAGCCTCCTGCCTCACTTCCGCCACCCTTGCCGCAACTTCCCCTATGTATGCCTGGGTGTTGATGGGCACCTCACGGTCAGGGCTGAGGTGGGACGAATCAGTCTCCAATAGGAGCCGATTCAAAGGGACGCCCGCTAATGCCTTACGTTGATCGGTTCCCATACGGGAGACCGAGGCATTGTAGCTGAACTATGCATGGGGAAAAGCCTTTCTCCACGCTACTGCTTCAGTCGCGGTCAGCTGGCAGCAATAGATGGACCCGCTGGTGACGGGAGCAATGCTTCTTGAGTGCTGCCCGTACCAGCCGGCTGCGTTGAGGAGTCCAGGTCCAGGAGTCCTTTCTGACTCTTGAAGGTCATGGGCGGACATGAAAAATCCAACCCCAGCTCTGAAATTGCACTCACCCGAGGGTAGCAGATGAGTGCCTGTGACGATCAAGAATCGATGCCGAAGCATTTGGGGCCTGCTTAGGGTGTATTCCCTCCGCCACCTTCCAACTGGAATCCACTGGGAAGACGATCTTGTTGAATTGCCGGGGATTGCAATAATTGAGGACACCCCCTACAACCTTCACTGGCACTCGGGTAGGCCTACCCGTTGACGCAAGGATCGCTCCGATGCCCTTGCGGCCAGACCGCGATTCCAGTCGGTCCAGGTGGAAATGGCTGTCGAAAGCCTGAGGCAGCTGTTTGACTGCTCCACCTGGACCCGGTGGCTGAACAGCCGGTCCGCCCTGGACTTCTGGATTTCCAGGGGCCTTCGGAGGCGGTGGTGGAGCCTGCAAAGTGGCGGCGTAGGTGGGAGTCCTAACGGATGCTGGCGGAGACTTTGCTGGAAGCCCAGCAACTCCAACCGCATCGGGGACCTGTTCCTTCCCCAGGACTCCCCCTTCAGGACCCACCGGTGGCAGAGGTGTGGAGGGACCAGCCGGATGGGGCTCACCGCCTGAGTTCCCCCCCCCCCCAGCTTCTGTGGATTGGGGGTAGGTTGCAGTTTCCATCCCCTCAACCACTCCCTCCATCTCAACTACCCCATCTGCGCTTGCCTCTGCACGGGGAGGTGATGTTCCCTGAGGTGCAGGCACTTCGCGGACAGCTAGGGGCTGTTGAGGGGGCTTCAGCTGGAGCTGCTGAGGGATGCCCTACCCCTGCTGGGTCCACGCTCGGCGAAGGAGGACGGGACGCGGTGGCTGGAAGGACTCTTTTCCTCCCGTAACCTGTGGCGGGCTCGCCCTCCTGTCCTACCTTCGGATCACCGAGGTGGTGAAATGCCTGGCGCTCCTCGGGTGTGAGTCGCGAGTACAAGAACGCCAGTACTCGCCAATGGGCTAATGCCGCCCATGATCCCAACGGCCTTAGCAGTATGGGCTGGGGGCAAGGCCATCCCATCTTCCGGGCTAGGGCGGAGATATCCTCCAACTCGTGCGTGGACACTACCCCGATGGGGTCCTCCCATGAAATGGGGGAGACTGTAGTGGGATTTGGTTTGGGGGATGGTTGGTCTTAACTTCTCTTCCTGTTGACTTTAATGCGCCTTGCAGACTGACCAAAACCAGTGACCTCGTGAACGAGTTCGAGATCCATGATGCATATCTCACACACTTGCACTGCTTGTATACTGAGTTGTCCACAGTATACAAGCACTGCCTTCTAATGGACCCCTCAGTATTTTTCTCAGAAAATAATATTCATAATGCAACAATTTTTGTTTTAGATTATGTTTACATCCGTCCATGCTTTCAATTCCTAATCATTTTCAATCTTCACTTTGCGGTCAACCAATGTGTACTCGAGATCGTTTAAATGTAGTTCTCTTATGTACGTTTTGTGGAAGAACAACCCGAAATAAGTCTGAACTGAATGGGAAATAGTCCCTATATTCCTATACAATAATCGTATCGTACGTGTGTTTGCGAGTTATACTTGTATGTTTATGCGTGATGTATGGGAAGGAGGTTGGGGATGGGATTTATGTTTGCAGTGGATCATTTCTGTCATGCGCTAAGGTCTGACCAAATTGAGAAACATCGATGCAAACTTTCATAGAGTAGAGCATTGCGAAAATCATCACCGGCGGAACGTTTTCAAAAGTGGGGGGGCACTTCCGGGTTTCATGAGCTAACAAGCCAGTGAAAAAAAAAGGTCTTCAGCTAATCTTTCTCATTCCACTTCTGGGGTTCTTAAGTTCAGCTGACAAGCCCCCCCCCCCCCTCCCCCCTCCCCCCCTCCCCCCTCCCCCCCCCCCAAAAAAAAAGAGAGAGAAACATAAAATTACCGCGCTCACACTTCAAGGATTCTAGCTATTTCTTTCGAGTGCCACTTACGCACTTCCGGAGTAAAAAAAAAAAGTAGCGGGGGGGGGGGGGCAAAGTGGTGACACCTTATGTATTCCTTTGTATGGTGAAAAAAGTCCCCCCCCCCCCCCCTCTCCGTTCCGCCGGCCATAAAAATGTGCACAAATCAGAGTACATTGTCAAAGAGATTATCGGACCTTTGATGACGGGAAGAGACCATCTTGTGACTATAAATAACAAGGAAATATCGAAAATATTCCTGTATGTGACGTCAATATTAGTGAGCTAAGATTATTTTGTGTCGCAAAACAGGTTAGGGGTGCACGTCACCAGTTTGACACCCACAAATCATACAGCTCATGAGTTCGACACTGTATTATGCTAAGCAAACAAGGCTCACGAGATCGACACATCATGTTGTCATGCCAAACTCATGCATGAGTTGTTTTTACCTATAGTGTCGAGTCTTGGGCTGTATGATGACTCGTGGGCTGTATGACTCATGGACTTCTTTCAATGTTGGACTCGTGAGTTGTGTGACTCGTGAAGGCCGGTCTCGTGTGATCATCATTTTCGAACTTTATTAAAAAGGAGCCGAAGTCCATTGTCAGATAGAGCAAAATAGAACATTTCCATTGATACCTCAGTTGTTGCATCGCAAGGAATAAGATGATTTATTATTAATTTCTTTGTTAAAGCACGTTTAATCGAAAGTATCTGAAATTGACAAGAGTGGATGAACTGGAGTTGAGATCAAACGATCAAACAGGGGATGGGTACAGCCAAAAATCATTTTACCCAAATGGAAAAAACACCAGTCACAATGAGGACACTAATTATTCTGTAATACATGAGTCAAAGTCCTTTGTGGCAGTGTACGGGGCAAACGGAATCCGAATAAAGTGCGGATGCCTATAGATTCCAATTTCTATCGAAACTAGCAAGTTTACAGAGTACTGACTGCTGGTGTGTGTGCGCGTCTCTCTCTCTCTCTCTCTCTCTCTCTCTCTCTCTGTCATAATACTGGTCAGCAACTTCAGTCTCAATATTTCAATCTGATAGAAATGGATAAATTGTTTTACGTGATCAGAAAAAAAAAATATCTATGACAAGTCATTAATTCTAAAAGCTTTCTGAGACCGCACAGTGAAAGAGGAAACTGGATGATACTTTAGACTTTAGATGGAATATAAATTGACAATTGTATCGGAAATAAAAGTAAATCAACAGAATAAACCTTTAAAAAACTAAACACAATATCCACCATATCCCCTCCATCGCCCTGAGCCCATACCCCACAATTCCGCTGACCCTGATGTGTGTATGGGTGATTGTGTGTGAGCGTGCGTAACGATGACAAAGTCAGGAGGACTGGGGCAGCTGCATAGAGATGGGATAGGGGGGGGGTAGGATTGGCCTAGTGTATTCTGAATGAAATGATGTTTCCATTATGTTTGCTTGACAAATACATTTTCATTTCAACTCTTATATTAAGAACTGAGATGCATTTTTATCAGCGTTTTTATCATGAAATTGATCTTTGATTTCATTTCTACTGCCCAGTGGTACATACATTACATGTTCTACAAAATATCATGTTTACTTGCTTCAAAATCATGGGTATACCTTGCTGTTTTGTACAGAAATAACAGATTAGATCATTGTACCCAAATTATTTGAACAGAAATTAAATAAATACCACTGAAAAAAAGTGCGTATGTTTTGTTATAGTTATGGGTGTTGTTGTTGTTGTCGTTGTTGTTGTTGTTATTTTTGTTATTTTTATTGTTTTAAAGAGAGAGAGAGGGGGGGGGGAATCTGTTTCTACCTGAATGAGACTGCCCTCTGCGTTGAAAGTCAAAGCGTAGACAATGTAGGTCGGAATGATTGCAACGGGGACTAGAGCCAAGAGGAGCCCGACGGCTTGGGCCCAGTCGGGGAACGTGTACTCGTCCAGGCTTGCCGGGGTGTAAAATACAACGCTGAGGATCAATATCATCTGTTTAAAAAATGGTCATAGAGAATACAACAATGGAATAAAAATGTGAGTTTGACAAGTGGCTTGACAAACTACTTGTTTGATGGCTATGGCTATGGCTCTGTTATGGGCACTGCAGCGTTGCTTTGATGCAAACATAAGGGTCATCGCTGGACAGGTCATGAAAAACAAAGAGGATGTTACGCCTCTATTATAAGGCCTATATAGGGGGACAAGTAAAAGAAAAAAAACCCCTTGAAAACAAGTCTGTACTGATGTTTTACTATAGCAAATTATTTACTTCCATGTCTGTGCGTCTATCTGCTTGATCTCTCTCTCTTATGTACACACACACACACACACACACACACATATATATATATATATATATATATATATATATATATATACAATATATATATATATATATATATATATATATATACAATATATACATATATATATATATATATATATATATATATATATATATATATATACATACTATATATACATATCTCAATTTGAGTGATTAGGCTACAGTTTTAAATAGAAAAAGTAAATTGATCGCCAACTTATAAAACGATGTTTCATTTGACTTCAACGAAAACGCCTAAAACAACAAAACAATTATGAGTATAACGATCAGCTTTAAAATATCGTTAAAGAATCAATAAAAGCTTGATTCTTTAAACGGAAACTTTCTTGTGTCTTCTATGTGCAAGTTTAGTTATGGGGCTGTTAAATGCACATTAAGATTTAGGATATACTGTCAACCTTGCCTAAGTCGAATCCATTTGGACTAGAGAATAGCTTCGCCTTAGAGAAATTTCTACCTTTACGAGGAATACAAATCAGAGGCATATATACCAGGTAAAGAGAAGAGGCTTGACAAGGCAATTATTTGACTAATATGCGAGGTCGACTTAAGCAAGGCTGAGTGAACTCATAATACGTCGCCAAGACAATTTCAGCTCGGCTATCACTAATGTGTAATTGTGACGGAGTGCAAAATTTTGAGAAAACATGAGTAACTCTCAAAATATCATGATAATCGAGTTTTCTAATCAAATTATAAACTTCTTTTCTTAACCTTAACGTTTAGATTTTAATGAAAGTCAACTTGAAGGAGGGATTAGAGTATACGTCGAAGTCTTCACATCTGAAAAACTAATACTCAGTGGCTTACGAGCATGGCGAGTGGAGACAAGACGGCCCAACAGAACTGGAAATAAACCCACACTGTGCTCCCCGTCATGGCCGCAATATCCCTGACGAACCGTTTCCGACCTGTACATTATTGATTACCATTATGTTGGAGAAAAATATACATAATCCGTGTCTGTCTTGAGCAATAATTCTTTAACTGACATGAACCAAAGGGTATGATTTACCTTCCTTATCTCCCACAAATAAGATGATGAATATAAGTATATCAATTAATGAGCATAATAAAGGACTAAACTAGTAAATTCAAATTGATAATTAGACATAATGGGTGATTACAGAACGTGACTTGCTAACTAATAAGAGTACATCAGGTGGTTGTTTGCGATGTTTTACAGTTTCGCAATGATTCGATATAAATTTGATTGCACATTAAAAAAAGCAATAAAAGCTTTTATCTACCACAAAATTATAAAAAATAAGCAACTTTTTTTTTTTACCGTAGACGTAGCTGATCATAAGTGCTGTGCATGAAGCAATGATGAAATTGGCATAGGAGGCCGTGAACCAGTCCATTAATGTCAATACATACAGTCCTCCCTTACACATAGAAAAGAAAAATATAACACAATGCAGCCAAGGGGTAATTAACCAGCACGATTCAACATCAATATCAACGAAACACTTTTGAAGGATTTATGCGAATTTCTGCGTTTTCTGAAGCACAAAGTTTGTAAAAATGAATCGCCTTATTTCACATTTTAGGAAGTGTTGATATCATGATCATCTCACTAAGTATACGTAGACTAATCACTAATACTAAACTATGAATCGGTCACTTTATACAATGATTAGTTATTTAATTACATGTTATTGGACAGCGTGAATAGTCTAATACATACGTGCAGATATCATGCACTATAAGCAGGGGCGTCACCAGCTCTTTTTTTCAAGAGGGGGGGGGGGGGGGTTGATGCGTTTATATTTCTGGTTCCACTTCCGAGTTTCATCAGCTAACAAGCAAAAGCAAAAAAACAAAACAAACAAACAATAACAATAAAAAAGGCCTTCGCGCAATCTTTTTATTTCACTTTCGGACCCTTTACCCGCGCGCATGCCAAGGAGCGAAGTGACCGAGCCCGTATGAGCGAGCGGGGGAGGGTCTGGATGGGGGGGGGGGGGGGGGGGGGGGTTCCACCTCCGAGACCATGGAGATATAAATTGTGAGTGCATACATGATAAGTGAAACTTTTATTTAGGATGTGAAGGGGGGGGGGGTGCGTTCGCACCAACGCACACCTGGGTCCCCCGTGACGCCTATATAGGGTCGTATTACCCTTTTGCAAACGTCGCGAAATTTGCCTGGTTGAAGAATAATGTCTCCTAATATAATCTATAAAATCTTACGGTATAGTACACCTCAAAGATTTTCATTTTTTAAATCATTTTTAAGAAATGAAATCTAACCATATGTCACTTGAGAATACGCTTCCCCTTTGTATCGAGAATAACGGTTGGGATTTGTTTGGGGTCCGAATAAATTCACTGGATATATAGTATTTCCCCTCTCAATTTTAAAGAAGTTTCATTGCCTGGTTGACGTACCTGCATGCATATTGGAATACCACAAACAAAGAGGGCTACACAAACTCCCATGGTAATAAATTTCTTGTATTTCTTTCTTGCGGCCGGCGACAATTCATCAGCTATAACGGTTCCAACAGCTTCAATACCACAGAACTGGGATGCAAAGAAAATGCAAAATATCATGGTGGATATAGTATTAGACATAATGAATAATCGTCAAAGAGTTTGCTTGCAAAAGAAAACAACTCAATATAATAATAATATTAAGAATAAGAATAACAATATCAATAATAATAATAATAATGATAATGATAATAGATAATGATAATAATAATGAGATTGAGAATAATAATGATCATAATAATAATGATAATAATAGAAATAATGATAATAATGAAAATAATAATAATAATTCAATTCAATTCAATTTTATTTATTCCACATGCTAAAAAGTATAAGAAACACACATACACGGACATAACATATTGCACATTACGTTTACATTGGAAACAAAAGGAATAATGCAAAAAGATATACTTAGCATAAATTATGTGGGAATTAAAAAAAAAAAGACCATATAGGACTTATCAAGGCCGATTCCCTTAAAGATGAATAGGCTACAAATTGCAATCAGAAATATACATTTTAAGAGTAAATCTATACCAATAGAAATTACACACAAAATTGCAAGAAAGGACAAAATAAACACAAAACAAAACAAAACAAAACAAAACAAAACAAATAAGCAAATATCCCAAGAATTATTCAGCTGCACTTTGGATTAAAAGCATTATATATTTACGTTTAAAAGATAAAAATGTAGGATATTCTTTGATAATAGCAGGTAACTCATTTCTATGAAGATATATATTTTTGATAATAGTAATAATAAGAAGAAGAATAATGAAAAAAATGCCAGTTCACTTAAAAGAAAAAAAGTATTGTCAATATTAGATAGAGAACTGGAAAATCACTCGGAAAGCACAGATCTCCTCCAAGAAGCTCATTTCCACCCTATCATTAGTCATACATTCATTACAATAGCATTTGCGTTACGCGATACCTTGACCATAGAAAAAAAAAAATCAATCCCTTTACTGCCGACCAACCTCTGTCGACTTTCTGGCCACAGCTCAACGACTCCGAGAGTCACAAAAGCAAGCGCGCCATCTAGCGTTCATGAGTAGACAATAAAAAAAAAATCTTCTTTTAGATCCTCCTCCCTACCAAGATTTAATCATCTGATCCTTGTTTCATTATCAGTTTTCCCTCTAAATTTCATATCGATCTGTTAATAAGTTTCTTAGTTATTTCGTAAACAGAAAAACAAAACAAAACAGATAAACAGACCGATGCCGGTAAAGACATAACCTCCTTGGCAGAGATAAACATAAAATGTTTTCAATGACATTGCACTCATTATCTATGAAGATATATGTTTTTGAAGACATATCAATCGAAGTTATTATGTTGATTATTATCAACATTTATTTCATTTCAATATTATTACTCTCGTTGTTTTCAACAGATTATATTTCAAATATTTCAATTTCATAAAGCTGGATGTATCTGTTTTTGCGTTTGTAATATATTTTGTTGTTGTTTTAAAGAAAGAAAGAAGAGGGAGAGAAAGAATATATATTCGCGATGTGGTAAGTCACCCAAATTGTATAGACTGGACTGGACTTCTCATTGAACTCCTGTGATGTTTCATCTTGCTAAGTATTATCAATATGTTAATGTTTGTGCTTGTTACGTGAGTCTTTTATGGTATTATGCCTATTCAGTAATTAAATTGCAGTCACGTAATTAAAATGTTGTCCATCATCATTCGATGTTTAGTTGACAATGCCGCTTTATCAGATTGGATGTGTTATGGTGTGTGCGTGTACACACGTTTTGAGTGCATGTTATGTAGTACATGACGATGTCATCGAACCTGATGCGAATCGCACGCTGTAAGTGTATACACTGTAACTTCAATCAGTACATTATAAAAGCACACGTGAGTAAACGCAGCACATCCTTTGATCATGCGATGCAGGAAACCACAACTATGGGCAATGGGGAAAACATTGTCTAGAGTCAACTCGGTGCTATTCTGGTCTGTCGATGCAAGCAATGAATCGTATTTTATGTTCTCGTCATTAGTCCAAAGCATCACGAAAGTATTTAATTTTCACACCATCAAAATGATAAGACGGAGCTGTTATACACCTGCCAAGGGTTTGATAGTGCATCTTAAATTGATAAGGAGCAAACACACGAGTCGTAAATAAGCCGACTTTGATGCTGAACCGCGGTAAGTCTTATCACTGGGTCTCTGACACTTTTACCCAGTTCATTCCTGGTTTCAAAATGCGAAACGCTGTGCTTGGATTGTTCGTTGTTATAGAATTTACGGACGTCAGATGCTTGAGGTCAGATTCACATGGGTATTTAGAAATGCAATTTGGTAGAACGGTCAGATGTAAACTTAGGTGATAATAACAGACCTATTACGGTAATAGACATAGGCCTAAAGGTGAAATATAAGGTAATAGAGGGTGGGCCTACCAGGTGAAACTCCTCTATCGTGATAACGTAATTAAGACTAGAGAGGGACGACAAAGTCATTTACGTAAAATACTTGGATTGACAAACTGAAAT
Source organism: Diadema antillarum (assembly GCF_040938485.1). Lineage (NCBI taxonomy): Eukaryota > Metazoa > Echinodermata > Echinoidea > Diadematoida > Diadematidae > Diadema > Diadema antillarum. The sequence continues at coordinate 220,143 of NW_027271547.1, forward strand.
TTTGACATTTGGCGTTTCTCTCTGCGATATTTTTACCTGTTACAATATTATAAGTTTGGTGTTCCACCTCTAGGTGAACATGTTTATCTGACAATGTCATGATTACATTCATTCATTCATTCATTCATTCATTCATTCATTCATTCATTCATGTTTTATTTTCATTTCCAAACGATATAGATGGGTAGGCCTAATACAAATGCCAAAATGATGATATATTCTTGTATCATAATAATGCCACTTAATCAGTAAAAATACATATTGTTTCATTAAAGAACTTAATGGAAATGAAAATTGAAAAAAAAACCATGATTCTTTAACCCATGAATAGGAAATATGGTTAAAACTCTCAGGTCATAGCTTTCATCGTTATAAATTTTAAACAAACCTGAAATGAAAATGACAATCTATTTTTAATTTGGACCCACCTGACTATCAAGTCCAAGAGTGACTATCATAAAGAAGAACAAGAACGACCAGAGCTGTGGAAGGGGTAGTCGAGACAGGGCTTCCGGGTATACCACGAAGGCTAGTCCTGGTCCTGTTGTGTTGTTCCATCATCGCAGCAGCAAGAGTCAGTGCAGGAAAAAAAAAATGTTGCAAACAACGCATGACACATCAACTCCCTCTAGAAACTTTAAGGGGAAGGTTCCCAAACATCCAAATATGGATCCAGCGAATGCTGACTCGGGGGTCACTCAGTAAGTGCGAGGAAACTGCTCGAAAGTAACAAAGTTTGCAGGTGTTGGTTATTATTATTATTCAATTTGCCGCCCTGGTTGTGATTCACAATGATGAAAGGAATTCAAAACAAAATGGACTTTAGAGGTAAATTTTGCACTGAATCTTAATTCTAATGATGCTAATAATAACCACTATAAAATTGTAGTGGCATCACAAAGATTTGTATCATTACTATGACAATAGTAATGATGATTACTCCGTTAATGTCCTTGTACAAAGTTGATTAAAATTGATTGTTTTCTTGTTTTCTTCTACTCTCTCCTATATTTCAACGACTAGATACAACTTATCACTAACCCCTATGTTTTCTCTCCCTTCCTTTCAAAAATCAGCTTTGTGTATAGGTTTTAAACAGACAATAATAATGGAACAGAGTCTATATGAATAGAAAGGAAGTTGAACAAAATAATTTCGTTTTGTTCTCTTTTTTTTTTTTCTCTCTAATTATCGTAAAAAATGTTTCTTTCAGTTAAAAAAAAAGGACAGCTATTGAAATAGAATCTTTAATCATGAAAAATACCCAACAAATTCGAAATACAACACACATTTTGACTGACAGGGAGGATTGCGATGATTTCTGATGTAACCTTCATAATGGTGATTATAATGATTATCTTTTTTCCTTCTTCTTTGCTTCCATTTACTGTGTTACACATGGGTCATTTTCAAGTTGAAGTTTCTGCATCGTTTTTCGACAGAACACATCAAAAATCATGAAATGAAATGAAATGAAATGAAGTGAAATGAAATGAAATGAGATGAAATGAAATGAGATTTATTTACCAAACAAACATACATCGTCAACAAAGTCACAACAATTAGTAGTTGAGATATAGTTTGGCAAAAAAGAACTGGCAATAGCGTGCAGGCTAGACGAGGCCAGTCCTTTCAATGATATACTAGTAGATTATAATGATGGTAACATGGTTCTCTTTATCCAGGGAAGACTCTTCAGTGTTGGCACTGTTCTACAGGGCCCTCTCATTCTTAATACCATTTATAGTGTTGCCAGGTACCCACACACGGGTTTAAAGGGATAAATACAGGTGGGTAAAAACATCTTGTACAAGGACATCAGCACTGGGCTGGATTCGAACTCGGGACCTCCGATTGGGAGTCGGGAGTCTCATTCACTATGCCACAGTGCCCCACAAAATCGAAAATATTGAACAATAATGATTCTGCCTTTAATCAGTTTTGTTCTCTTACCGTCGTCAACGACATCTGGGACTTTTTGTCCGCTGTCGTGAGCCATGAAACCAAGCACGGAGAAAACGACGAAGCCAGCGAACAGGCTGGTGGCGCTATTGATGAGAGAGACAGTAATGGCGTCCCTGCGGCAAGGATGGAAGAAGTCTTAAAATGCGATATTGATGTAAACTGATAAACATTGTTTGTATATACTTGACTTCCGCTGTTTCAATGCATCATGGAAAATAGCAATTTAGTGTCTAATAACAGACAACAAATAGTAACTTAGATATTCCTTGCTACCTATGAACCGATCAGTATCTTTTGAATAAGTATTTTTTGTATGCACATGTAGATATAACTAATAATACCTCAAAGGATATAATATCGTAATGCAAGTATGCTTTTCAGGGGAGGATCCGGGAATTCCTTAAAGGGGGGGGGGGGGGGGGGCTCAAACAATATTTCTGGTGCTACTTCCGGGTTTCATCTTTTTTTTTTTCTTTTCATCTCTTTTGCTTTAACAACAAATAAAGAGGGGGCCGGTGCGCCCCCTCTGGATCCGCCACTGCTTTTAATACTTATGTCAGTTTAGACATTGAGCCACAAACATTATAACTAAATTACTTACAATCGTTTCCAGTACAACACTATAGGTTTGAAAGTCTCGGTCTTTAGCAATTTGCACTTATTTTTTAATCCAGTCCGATTTTGTGAATTTTGCAAATGAGATCAAAAGGAGATGAAGGGGGAAACTTGTACGTGCAACAAACATACCTGTAACAATTGTTCCTAAACTTATTGTAGCTGGTCAAAGTGATGCTGGTCCCAGATGCTATGCCAGTTGAATAAAAGACCTGGACAGCCGCATCCTTCCATGTCTATAGAGCGAGCACGAAAGAACAAAATATCAATGAACCCCAAAACAGGATCAGACTACAGACCAATCAAAATGTTTTTCATTGGCAAATATTGGGGATGATACAGATGTATGGAACTCTCTACCACTGTCACACACACACACACACACACACACACATGTATGTATATATATATATATATATATATATATATATATACTCAGCAAAATAAAGAAAGTAAACATTTTTTCAAGTTTACATTTCTCATAGAATTTTTCTCTAAATGTTAATCTATTGTATACCATATTGAAGATAATTTAATTGACTATCAGCCTGGTAGGTCAATAAAAAAGGGAATTTACGCATGAGTAAATACCTTTGTTTATCTCTTCCAAGGCACGGAAGTAAAAATTGCTAAAATGAACATTCATTTATGCGTAAATACTCTTCAGGTACTTCCATGAAAGAATAAGAAACAAAAGACAAATCTAACATCATAAAAAAACATGAATTCAGTTGCAAATATATACCTATGAGTTCTGATATATATTTGAAGCCCAAAATATCAATTCAGGCTAAAAATAATTGATAAATATCAAGGATTTTCTGTCAAATGCAAATTCAAATGAAATGAGAGAAAGTGCAATATTGACAAAAATGGTGGGATTATGAATTGATTTCTCAAATTAGGAAAATTGTAAATTAAATTTGGTTCTTGAATTTGTCTCATAAATTCTTAAATAACTAAATTGAATGAACAAAATAAAGATATTCTGTTCATTACATCATCTTTGTGCCCTTATTCCCTATGTAATTTGAGGTTTGAGTTGTCAGAAAACTCTTACTTTCCCCCTTAAGTTTCCCACTTTGATTTTGTTTGACGTTATAAAGAGATAAAGAGAACGAAAACTTACTTTTGCTATTTCATTCATGTCTCTCATTGTGTTAAACTGGTCTTTGGTTATCATTGTTATCTCAAAGGGCATTTGCAAATGAAGGACAATATGTCAATTTTTGCAATTTTTACTTTTGTGCCTTGGAGAACAAAAACGAATGTGTTCACTCATGCGTAAAGTTTCGATTTTAATATTGACCTACAAGGTTGATAGCCAATTAAATTATCTTTAATATGGTATATAATACATTGATTTTCATCGAAATCTTCTATGAAAATTTTGAACTCAAATTGTGTTTACTTTCTTTTTTGCTGAGTGTACATATATAATATAATCACATACATATATTCATGTTTTCACAGAAGAGAGACTTTGGGTGGTCTCAAAGGGCTTGGTTTATTTTATTTTTTCATGACTCGTAGCCAAAGCAAAACAACAACAACAACAACAACAACAAAACTTGCAAGTGAAAGTCGAAGGCTTTGCAACATTGGAGAAGTATTCACTGAATCAAGAAGTAAGTTCATTTGAGTGCATGCCAGTAGAAAAATGATATATGTTATTTCTTATATTTTCAAAACACAATGAGGCATTGTAGGAAGTCAAATATTATAAGTCATGAGTTTGTTTTTCTTACTCTTACATATTACACCATGCAAGCATTTTCATTGACCTACCTCAAGTGCAATCCCCATTCCGATAGGTATAAGGTTGATGATTTTTTCAGTTTTGCTTAGATAAAACGATATGATGTATAGCATACTAAATTTAGATTTGATATAAAGTGTACTTTAACCATAAAGGTTTCGCAACTACAGTTCTATACAACCACTATAGTATATACTATATGTACTTATGTATAAATAAATAAATATATATATATATATATATATATATATATATAACGTATTAATAGATTTATTATTCTAAATGTATCACATTGATACATTAATCTATGAAGATAATCATTTTTCAAGGCCTGCGGTAAACCCTAATCACATGTCCTGCAATCTGGATCAGGTTCAACTATGTGCACTGAAGGAACTAATATGAACAGTGCAGGTTGAATGCATCGTCATTGATATTGCAGAACATTGATTGTTACTGCATGGTTCTTGAGACTAGCTTCTTTGCATAATAGCATTGTTAAACAGCAGATTCACAGCCTGAAGAGACGAATGGTCTAAGCTAGGACACTCACATCGACATCAAGGAGTTTCTCGAAGCGTGGAGTTATGTAGTAGGACACGCCGGTGCCTGCACCTGGCAGAGTAACGCCTCGAAAGAAAAGGATGAGTAACACCACATACGGGAAAACCGCCGTAAAGTAGACCACCTGATTGAAACACCAATTTATGATAACATTTACATTTCGAATTGACTGTAACCGAAGTCATTGTTCCTTGAAAACATGGAAAAGTTTAAACTTTCTTTCAAGTAACTTTCTTATTGCATGTTTGAATGTGCTGCCATTTTTTATACTGTGCTAACGTGACTTAAAGATACTGCTTACTATTGGGAGCAGTGCTTAAAAAAGATGTTCGAGTTATCATATTTAATGCATAAGGGTATAAGTATGCTGTATCCTAAAACATCCTACCATATAAAAATTTCGCAATTAAGCCTAAGAATATAAGGGGATATCACTATTTTTCTTAATAAATGACTAGTTTATTGCAGCTGTTCTTCACATTCACATTTTATAAATTTAACCATGCTAAACATTGACTATACTGATTAACAATTTTACATCGGTTGTTTCTATCCCTAACTCACATTTTAATACTATTTTGAAGCAGTAAAGCTGAGTTTTTGTTTCACCTTCAAATGGTAAATAATGCCTTTAAATGCTAGTGGGTTGTGAGAACGCGAAGGGGCATCTATAACCTTAACCAAATTGATGTCTATTATGGCAGGCGGTTCGAAGCGAACACTAATGTCATTTACGACGGTTTTGTTTGAAATATTTCATTTACCTTTCCTGTGGACTTGAAACCTTTGATGACGCACAGATAGATGACCACAGATGTTGCCAAGAAGGCGCCAAACATTTCCCAGTTCATTGACCCCATCTCACCAATGCCGTCCGAAAGATTATGAACGCGATTTCTGAAATTTTAAAGCCGACATATCACTATGTACAACTTGTCCTTTTCCTCAACCCTTGTACATATTGAGATAAAACAAGTCAAAAATGAAGTTCATCAAGGATTTCGGCAAACATGGAATGATAAGAGGGCATCATTTCTCACCCTTCCTTCGGCATTAAAGGAGACCTCCGGATGATTTTCAGATTTTTACATTTGAACAACCATAAGTTAGTTTTACTGAGGACAGAGTTTCAGAATTTGTGACAATTGGGATGAAGAATAAGGATATTTTCAAAATTTAGAACAAATTGCAATGAACAAGGATGATGACATGGCAGAGTCACCATAAGAATGCATGATTTGGTGCTCAAGGAAGCAGAACAAATGAAGAAGGCATGCATAGATTATACACAGGTGAACTCGCAAGCAAGCGGTATTGTAATGAAATTACACTGCTACATTTCTGAAATATGTGAACCTCCTATGTCATCATCCTTGTTCAGTGTAAATTGTTTGGTATTTTTCAAAGTATTGTTTCTCTGCTCAAGAACCAGAATAGATTCCACAAACCTATACATATAGTTGTCGATTTATGTACTACATGATATGAAATTATGAAAATCGTCTGGAATGTCCCTTTAAGTTCCGGATCTATACATAAATCTTAAGCCACGAATGATTATTAGCCTATAGGAAGGACGGAATTAGATATTGAAAGAAATCGTGGGAATCCTCACTTCCAGTATTCTTCACTCGGGCGGATGGAATTGTTGAAGGTCCTGTTCACGAGGCTGGAATCGAAGCAGTCGGCCGAGTTCCAAGGGTTGTCGCACGTCGACCACGGGAGCGTCTCCATACAAGACGCCCCCATGTATAGTAGAGCGCCCATGCCACAATGACGGCGTAATAAATTGATGTCGTGAAGTTAACCAGTATCATGCTCATTCCGAGACCTATACCCCAAAATCCCGGAATTTTAAATAATGTATGAACAATCTTTAAAAAGAATAATATCAAATGAAAGAAGGAAAAAATCACAAATGAGATTCTGAATTTGGTGAAGCATACACATGCATCCAAAGCAAGGCCACTATGAAAATATTGTATATATCTCCATCTTGAATTCAAATGACTTTATTTCAATCAAAGCAATAATTATGCATAACGTTTACATGAGTACATAATATTCTAAGGAACTTTGAATCACATAAGCTTCAACAAAACATGGATACAATGATGATATCATCTTGTTTTTAGATATATAAACAAGTAAGCAAAACAGTTTTGATTTTTGTCTTATAAGACACGGCCTCCTGGTTTCTTCTATTTCTTACTCTTAACACACACATACATTGCACACGCTCATTTTTTTCAACAGTATCTACAAAACATACTAAGATGATACTTGAGAGTGCATGTTTGATAAGCAAGTGGTTATCATATCGATGGCTTTATCTTACTCTTTACCTCGAAAAATCGGGGACATGCTGTAGCATCCGACGCAACCAAGGCTGGGAAACTGACTGAGGGAGTACTCCATGATTAGAAGAGGAATCCCCGCGATGAAGAGGAAGATGAAATAGGGAATAAGGAATGCTCCTGTATTTGAATTAAAGTTCAGAGGTCATTCAGTTAGTCCCTGGTCTCTTTTTATTTCACTGACTTCAGTTTTCAACTCGAGAATAGACCGGGTCTCTGATAAACATTATTTGAGCATAAGCTTTGATGATGTCTAAGATGGGACCATGTTTCACCAGAAGGAACACCATGGTTATAGTGGATAGGGAACCAAATTTTGAAAGAAAATGTCTGGGATTCGAATCTTGCTCGGTTCTTCCATTTTCGAACAGTAAATCGCTAGACCCCCCCCCCCCCCCTCCTTGTCTCTAGAGACTCTGCCCTTGGCAAGTAAGACTATAATGATAAATCATTTGCGAAAGATATTCACAGAAATAGAAGGATGAAAAATTGAACTCTTTCATATCAATGATTTAGTACTCATCAGAAAAAGATAAGCAACAATTGAATAACAAGGTGAATATCTGTTTTTGTTGACAGGTAATAATCATTTTTATTCATGAGTGATTTAAATGATTATTTATTGTAAAGGAAAGTCAATAAACTGCACTCATGTAATGAATAACAATTCATTCATCCACCGAACTGTCCACAGACCTATTGAGACCAGTAGCTGATCCAAGAGGTGTCGCACCCGGTGCGCCCCTTGATTTTCTTGTTAAAACAAAGGAAAAAGAAAAAGTGGAAGGGAACGTGCGCAGCCCCTTTAATTTTGTAAAAGGTCCCCTCCCCCCCCCCTTTTCACGGAATTCCTGGATCCGTCCCTGGAGACTTACATGTGTGTGAAAACAATGCTGAAATGATTCGCATACTGTCTATAACTGATGATCATCTACACCATATGAAATGCCGTCCCCTTTGATCACTTTCGTTATTTCAGCAGTTTATTCCCGTGACACGTTTTGTTTGTTCTACAAGTAGTTGTTTTGAACATCTGCCAAATCTTATGCTAAAGTACCATAAAATTTATATTGGAAAACGATATCGCTAAAGAGTTCAACTCGGTTCAAATTTCATCACCCCACAAAAATATCGGGACACCTCTTATTTTGGACTAAATAGACGTATATATTGCATTATATCAGGCACTTGTTTAAGATTAGATATCAATTTTATGACAGCGTCCTAACTTTAACCCACTGCATGTCATATTAATATCTTCTCTGGGTTTATATGTTGAATATGTGCAGATTATTTTGACTCATTGGCAAAGGAAAAAAAAAAGATTAAGGGTGTTTTTTCTCAAAAATCAAAGACAATCAATGAAAATGGCAAACACTGGTTTATGATTTAGGGTTTATGATGTAGATTTATGACCAGGGAAAGGTGTAGTTGGAGAACACGATATAGACCTATTAATCTCCTAGAAAAAAAAAAGGTGCAGTCTTGTAGTTGTAGATACCGGGGTTACTATACGTACTTGTGATGTGGCAGTCAAGTTCACCTTGCCATTGATATTGGTTTATTCATTACATGCAGATAATCTCAATCGATTCTTAATTTTGAACAATCCTTACAGAGAGACACGACAAGTATGGAATCCAGTATCGATAAGCCTAAGCTTTTGTTTGTGTGTAAATAATTTTTGTAGTGGTCCTACAGCTTTGTACGGCCACATTTTGAAATCAGTATAAAGGGCCTATGTGTATAGGCCCTATATTCATTCTTATGCCATCATTCTCTTACAATTATCATTCGAGTTGAAACCACGTAAATATATGGACAATATTGACAGTAAAGAAGACTGGCAGAGGAGAGGGAAAGAGGAAAACTGACAAAATTATTATAGTCATCAGCTCGATTCATATGCTTATACAGGTCTGAATCTTTACGTGCCCAAAATTAACCAGAAGGAAAGCATGCATACACAATTGAAAATTACACAACATGACTGTTAAAGAAGATTTTGATTAACAACAAAAAAAGCGTTAAAGTATAGTGAGATAAAACGAGTGGTAGAAGTTTCATAGAAACTCAAACTTAAAATCAAACAGTTGAATTGTAAATTGGAATAGTGATATTAAGTACATGGTTTGAAATAACATGTTTCAGTGATACTTGTTGAATAAACACATGCATATTGAAATGCAACTCTCCCACTACACTCTATATAGGTATAACTAAAGTCATGTTTGTATGTTTGGTTTTCTTTTTAGTTGATAATATCGACCAAATGGGAGGGAAGAGTATAGTTGCTAACATATTTATTATCATTATGTTATATGTATGCGAATAAAGTGCAACACAAAAACCCGCACAGAAAAAAAAATGGTGACAAGAATTTATTTTGTAAAAATGAATGACTTGGTAAATTATATCACATTATTATGAATCACAATTCAGTGAGCTCATATGAACTCTGAACTACCATAACTTTCTAATTTGAAGATATTTGCATTTGAAGAGGATTATAAGATAAAGGCTTGTTTCTCTGGTAGTCTTATTGTGCTCTATTAATTTTGTCACAGACAATTTGGACATAGTGCTGAAAATTGCACTAAATGAGATTTGATTCATACCTATTAATTAATTCATGTGCACCCGACACACTTTCACCATATCTGAGGTAGTGAAATCGGTATACATATATAACTAGGGGCGGATCCAGGAATTCCGTAAAGGGGAGGCGCCTTTGCCAAAATAAAGGGGGGCACGCACCCCCTCCCATTTTTTCTTTGTATTTCTTTTGTTTTAACCAAAAGTGAAGAGGGGGCGCGAGCCCGGTGCACCCTCCTCTGGATCCACCACTGTAAATCTGATACTAACCTCCTCCGTTCTTGTAGCACAGATATGGGAATCGCCACACGTTTCCCAAGCCCACACAATATCCCACAGCGGTGAGAAGGAATTCCAGCTTGTGGCTCCATTGATCTCTCTTCTCCTCGCTCTTCCCCTCGTTCGTCTCGACTTGGTCTTTCTGTACGTCTGACTTGTTCTCTCCCATCGCTTAAACCTCGAAGTTTATCTCTATGCTGATCGCAGGGAGAAAGTTAACATATAATAGAAAAAAAAAGATTTGTTTTATTTCTTTTATTTACCAAGATCGCAGAAACATGCAATAAACAGGCGGTAAAGGACTTCATTTTAATCTTAATGAAGGTTTTCCCGCCCAATTTAATCAGGCTTGCATTCGATTTAACAATGCGGTCATTCAGGTTCAAGTGAATTTGAATTATCATCGAGATCAACATTCAAAAAGGTAATTACTAGTTCATTCAGTAATTTCATCAGCATACGATTTCATTAGTTTCTCTAACGTGTCTAATAAAGGTGTAAAAGGGGCGTTCAAATTAAAAATGCACGTGCAGCGCATTCAAATTCATATTAACACCGCCTTGAAGAGCGTTAAGGAATTCAAATTCACGATAAGGCAAACATTTTACAACATATAATAGTATGGGCAGGTGATTTTCGTTGTTGCTTTCTATATTCTTTGTAGTTACTCATCTTCTTGAATATGCAAACTTAATGTAACTTGAAATGGCACTCTTGCCTCATATAGCTAATATCTCGTATTTAACCTCACTTTCAAACACATACGACTTTAGTCGCTGCTATAGAGTACAGGGTATTCATGGACATCTCGAATACGGACAAAATTAGTGGGTGAAGCATTTGACAACCAACAAGTTCACCGGCGATGTAACCCTTTGATGAAACAAGTCTATCTACGGCTTAGCCAATTGTGGCAATTTATGATATGGACACGGGGGAAGTAATGAATGGAATAAAAATGTACATAATACGGATTCGGACGTAACGATATTCTGGGATTTGGCCATTTCTTAAATGTTACATCCATGCTGTTAGGGATAAATTGAAAGTGGAAAACAGATCAGCAGGAAAGAAATACATATACATTACAATTAAGATTAACTGATTAAATGGAAATTTGAAATGAAAAAGTAATGAAAGTATATCATCCAATATATCACAGTGAAAAAAGACCCATAGAATCACGTTGAAAGTTGTTTATGTCGATTGAATTCGAACGTGTAATGCGAAGTTGTGTTTCTATTACGAAATTGAACGTCTATCCAGCTGGCGCGAAATTGAATGCCAAATTTGAGTCGTTGAAGTGAATTAATTTCACTCTAAATTGAATGAAAAAGAATAAAAAAGGAGTGGAATGAAATTAAATTGAATGCTCAAAGAATTAAAATGAACCGTGAGAGTATAGAGCGGTGACCAAAATCGCTTGAATTTGAACGCCTTTTAATTAATTCGAATATAAATCTGATGCAATTGGACGGGAAAACCGTTATATACTTGCTGTAAACTTAATAGACATTGCAAAAGAATGGAATTCTGTGAGTAAGTAAGAACACGTTTTACATGTTAACTAAAATGTGTGTTTTTTTTTTAAAATGAAATTACAGCTAATGCTGATGTTCGTAACAGATTGATTTTGATACTTCATTTTTCACTTCTCTTTGAAGTTAGCTTAACAGTCTCCACAAGAAGGAGCAACCATTTGTCAATATCACACGTTTCTTGCTTTTACAAAGTGTCATATTTTCTGACTATTATTGTCACATCATTATTGCGCTTAAGATACTTATTGCTACGTTAACTTTGGTGAAAACTGAAATGAGTCTTTTATAAGCGTTTCTGATCAACTATTGGTATCATTTCGCAGAGCATGTTGATATAGGGCATCATAATCGTTTTCATGTTGACGTTCTGTTCATATAGTAACAATTACCATGATATGAAACGAATAAAATTAGTTAGCCCAAAATGATCTTTCCGTCAAAAAAGGAATATCTCATTTGGAAAAATTGTTTCGAAATAAGTTTTTCAAGTACCGAAAAATTGTCATCGTCATTTTTTTAATTACTTTTTTCTCCGAATCTTTACTGTTCGGTCAGTTATACAAAGAAGAAATTAGGGGAAAGAAGAATTTTTGCGCATGAATATATTCAAAACATCGTGACTCCATGATAAAAGCCCAATATCATTGCTTTATAGATTTTAGATGTTATTCAGATATGTATTTTTTTTTCTTTCTAACGCAAACAGACGAAAAATTACCAAAAATTGATATGATTTATTGTTGAAAAATGAACAAAGAAAATGGGATTCCATCGGAATCGATTTTTCTTTGGATTCCAGAGCCATTCTATAAGGAGAATCTTGGGATACTTTATTGTGATAAAGGACATTATTCGTTGAACTATAACACTTCGTGTGCAAAATTATGTTCGGTTTTAGTTTCTTCAATATCCCTATAGATGAGCCTTGAAAAAAAAAATGCCACACACCGTCCTCTTGAAACATACTATACCTGATGCCAAATTAGTTTTATATAGCTGATTACAGCCTGGGACTTGAAGATCGTCGTATATACAATCCAATGAGAAACTTGTATTTTTCGACAACAAAAAAAAGAATGCTATGAAACACATCTTCGCTACAAGTGGCATACTGCTTGTTAGTGTATTATGCTAGTGATTTTAGTCTGAATCCTTTTACATTAGAAGTTCAAAATGTCCTCTTTTTATAGAAACTTTTATTACAATGCAGATGGTATAAAATGATAGCACTCAAAATAGCTTGTTAACATATTCATCTTTATTTTGTTTAATATACACAACCATTGTTTTCTTTTGATTTAATTTCATTTTTAAAAGCTTTTCTTGAGACAGTTTATTTAGAACAGAGAAACAAATTTTAAATATAAGAACATCGAAAAAAAGTTACTTGACACAATACAGTGCAGATGATAGGAGATGATAGATATCAGTCGGTGAGTATAAGCTCCTGAAATATATTCAATTTTAATTTTCTTCTCAATAAACACAAGCATTACAGAAATCTGATTTTACTTCTAAAATTCTCCGTGAAAAAAGTTAGACATTAGAACATTTAAAAAAGGTCGGTTGATATACAAATCACAATGCATACGCGCGCGCGCGCACACACACACACACACACACACACACACACACACATATATGTGACTATGCACCACAAAACAAACAAAAACTCGCCAGACATGGATTTTAGTTAAGGACAGATTCTAAAAGAGCAGACTCTAAGCTTTAAAATGGTGTATAACTCAATTCAAATGAACACTCCTAACCTATCTAAATATTGGAAGAAAGCACTCACTCTGGAAAAGAGCGAACCGAGAAAAGAGGCTCTGAAGTTCAGGGTCTATCTGTCTATTCAAGCGTTTAATCTTTACCAAACCGTGCTACCTGTTGCGATGAATGGGACAAAAAAAAAACACGATGTAAACTACTGCAGCAACAGCAATGAAGGGACTAGCAGATTAAATTGAAATTGAGCACGCTCTATTAAAACATTCTATCCATGATTAATGCCAACTTACGAAGCAGTAGTGTTATCCCTTCAAAAGTTATCAGACTTGAAAGTGACGAGTTTGCAAAGGATTATCAAGAAATGAAAAGGGGCCTCTAAGCCAAACCTGATCTCACTACTCTTCAAAAAAAGGGTTGTAGAAAAACTACTGAAAATGCACTTTCCCATTCATTTCATGATCCCAAACTGAAGAATAATGTAGAAGAAGAATATCTCTTTTAGAAAATATGGAACTCAAAATTGACTTGGTTGACTCATTTCATCTTTCCTGAGTCCTCACGTGAAAATAAGGGGTGCTACTTTTTGTTCGTTTTGTAGTGCACGGTCACACATAATAATAATAATAATAATGATAATAATAATTATAATAATAATGATGATAGTAGTAATAAATCAGACTCACAATTCCACCCTGTCCCGATAAAAGGATCACTCTCTGATTTGGTAACTATGTTACTTCTGATCATCCGATTCTTACTATGGGAGATCAGGAAATTCTGTACCACATTATATAGCCATATTCAAATCACTATCAAAAAATTCTGTTTTATGATTGCTACTCGTCACACAGCACGCACTGCACCGTCAGGGAATGTGGAAATTTACAGACGACACGCCCCATATATTTCTTTCAAGTTGTTTTTGTGTGTGTGTGTGTCATAAGATGTGCATTGAATATTCCTCCCCCATCAAGTCACGGAATTATATTGACTGTGTCTGCAACACAATGATACGTGCTGGCACTAATATGCAGAGTAGATTATTTCTTTTATAGCAGTCAATTGCCATGAAATATTTGACCCAGATTTGAGTGAACCCGCTCTTATGAAAACACCTTCTTAATGGTCCACTTAGATTGATAAACAAAGGCGACAAAATAATAACATGTTCTTTCCAATAGAACATGAGATAAGAAAGTTATGCAATTTTTAAGTTTATCATATTTGGAAACTAAAATAGACGATGACGTTATGGCCTTATAATCTTTAGATTGGTTTGCACTTAGGGATATCATGGGAGTCTTTATTTTTATATTCGATAATTCAGCATGTACGCCCTGCTATGAAATTTCTCATCCTATTTCATAACAATTTTACAATCATTGAATTGACAACATTTAATGTGTTCTTTTTTGTTTTTGTGGGGTGGATGTAAAAGTGTTTCAAATGGCACTGTAAAAATATGATTAAAAAAAGCTATTGAAAACAGTTTTGCGATCTTACTGCACGATGCAGTGTTTTTGTTCGTGCCCACCTCTTCTCTGTGTTTGGCACAATGCTTAAATAATGATAATAATAATGATAATAATGATAATAATAATGATAATAATAATAATAATAATGATAATAATAATAATAATAATAATAATAATAATAATAATAATAAGGTCTTATTTATCCAGGGTAGCCTCTTCAGTGTTGCCACTGCTCTACCAGAGGGCCCTGCCATTATTATTACCGCAGCGTTGCCAGGTATACCCATACACCTGGGTCGAGATTGACATAGTGGGTAAAAACATCTTGTCCAAGGATGTAAGCACTTGGCGGGTTCTAACTCGGGTCGTCCGATTGGGAGTCGGGAGTCTTATCCACCAGTGCCCCCACAATATAATGCTTATTACAGGCTATATGTTCAATCTTTGCATTGTTCTGCGACCACTCTTGAATTTTCAGTATTTGGTATGATTTAGGGTTTTGCTTTGTTTTTTACGCATCAGAAGACTTTGGGAAATGCACCGTAAAAATACTGCAGAAGTTTTTATCACTGTCATGAGCAAACGCATATGTGCACACACATCCACACAGACTGTTGTTTTGCTTTACTTCGCTTTTGTTTTGGGTTTCTTTTTTAGAAAAGAAAAATCTGAACAGATAAATGGCAAAGTTAACGTCAATCACGCTATCAACACTGAACTTTTGGCACGCACTCCACCAGCGTTGACATATACATACAGTACGCACCCACACACAACGCGCACACACACACGCAGACACACACACAGACACACACACCATGCACACACACACACACACACACACACACAGACACACACACACGTTCTTGGCGGTGTCAACGTCTTGTAGTGGTGTTTATTGATTCGTTCACTAATCCGTTCGTTCATTCATTTACTCATGTATTTGAATTATATACGAAGTGTCTGCGTGTGTGTGTGTGCGTCTGTGTGTCCTTGTCTTCCGTTCTTTGCTGAGAAGTATTTAGGTAGATAGATGACTTTTACTTTGGTTTCACTTTCATTCCCCCCCCCCCCCCCACTGTAACTGATGGAAATGTAAGAAAAGTGATAAATGTAAATATGATTAGAGAAATCAGGCAAAACAGGAATCAATTCTTAATCTGAAATTAATGATATGCACCAATGTCTGAAATTGCTACCTGTTCAATGGAAGGTGTCTTTATGATGGGTACGTTTGATAGCAGCTGACAGGGAAGTAGGGAGATGAACATTTCAAACATGAACACATGCTACACGCACACGCACACTCACACACACATGCACCCTCACACGCTCGCGCGCACACACGCGACACACACGATCACTTACACATCACTGAAGACAAGATTGCCAACAGTCATGCCGACTTAACGTCCACATCAATTTCATCAATACATATAATACAATCATGTTCATATTCAAATAACTCATCCACGCACTGGCACTCAAACAAGCCTTATTGGTTACAATTCGTTGTTTCGAAGGTTCGTTATTCTGAAGGTACGTTTATCCAAAAATGGAACAAGGATCGCTTTTCTCAAGGTTCTTAATCCAAAAATGAAAAGGGTTCGTTCGTTCTTCTGGATGTACGTAATTGGAAAACGAACTAAGATTCGTAATTTCGAAGACGCGTTTATAGTAGGGCCTATATTACTCACCTTATCTTTTTCGGATTATCTAAGCTTAAATCATTTTCAAATATGCAAACCTTTGGCATAACGATCATTACTTCATTTTGGGATAAACGCACTAGTCCTTAACAATAACGATCCTAATTTCATTTTCGTATTAACAAACCTTTGGAATAACAAACTTTATTTTACTTTTCTATAAACTAACTTCGGAATAATGAATATCGCCTGCTAACACACAAATCTACCACATAACAAATCAGTCGCATGCACGAAAAACGTTAGTTCTGAAAGACGTATATTCTTGATAAAAGAAACAAGCATCTTTCTTCTATTATGACTCCATAATACTCTTCAGCATATCGACGTAACAAAGATTTTTTTTTCAGTTGTAGAACTTGTAGCAATTTTAAAGATTTTAACAAATACCTGAAATGACTGATGAAGGGTGGATTTGAGAGAGATCAAAAGAAAGTGAACACTTTTAAACACTTTTTTCCAGTTTATAATTTTCATAGATGATTTTGATTTGATTTTGATTTGATTTGATTTGATTTGATACCATATTAAAGGTAATTTAACTGGCTTTAAACCTGGTGGGTCAGCACAAATAAAAAAAAAATGGCATGTTGTCATTCATGTGCGAATGGGCTTCATGATAACAATGAAACAATTTTCAGTCTAACAAAATTAGAGACATGAAAGAAATTGCAAAAATACGTTTTCGTTCTATAGCCTCAAAGTGGGAAACTAAAGGAAGAGTATAAGAATTTTCTGTCAACTCCAACATTCAAATGATATAGGGAGTACAGCGACAAATAAGGTGATTAAATGAACAAAATTCATTTACTTCGTTATTTTAATTTAGGAATTTAAGAATTAATTAGTCAAAAATTAAGAACCAAATATTGTTTCCATTTTCCTAATCTTCTCCACATTTTTACCATATTTATGGATATTGCTTCTTCTCTAATGTCATTTAAATTTAGATTCGACAAAAGAATCATTCATTTTCCTCCATTATTTTCAACCTTTCTTTATCTTCAGGGCTACAGAGATATTATAGAAATCATAGGTTTATTTTTGTAAATCAATTCATGTTTCTTGTTGCGTTTAATTTGTCTGTTATTCTCATTGTTAAGGGCATAATTTACCATTTGCAGATGAAACAAAAACCCAGCATTAGTGCTTTAAAATAGTTCTAAAATGTGAGTTAGGGATAGAAATAACCACTGTAAGAATTTGAATAGGTATACTCAGTAATCGATGTTAAATAATTTTATTGTTAGATATACAAAACGTGGACAATAATCATAATAAAAATGTTTCCAGACTAAACCGTCTACAGTTATGGTTTATTGAGAAAAATACAGATATCTCCTTATATTTTCGGCTTTATCGCCTCATTGTCACGGTCCGGCTGATGACCCTTGGGATGACCCCCATGTTGACCTCGTCCGTCATGTTGTAGGCATTGCCCATGGCGTAGGTCTTTCCAGGGCCTGTCTGGCCATAGGCTAAGACAGTGGTGTTGTAGCCTGCCATGGATATAAGATGCACAATAATCTACATCACTGTTCACTTTAATACAGTATGACAGTTAATCCATCTAGGATATTTTGCTGAGTGTATGAGGATCTGGTAGCAAGAGCACAATGGGGGACAGTTAGACATACCTTTTGCATGATGCATCTCTTTCATCAATACTAATGACGATCACTACTTTTTAACATCAGATTCCCAAACCAATGCCATCCAAACCTCTATCTAAAAACTGAAATAGGTTTCAAAAACTTCAAAACATACAAAGTAAAGCCAAAGGCTTTCTTCACCAACCTTATACAATCTTAACACCTTATCACCTAGATCTTAAAAAAATCTATGTCTCAGAGCTTGCGAAATTTCGATTTGAAACCTAAAACTTGTAACATTATGAAGCTATGAACTGGATTAGCAAGGAATTTAGTCTTTAGAGCAAACTCTATTTTCCATCCTCAAATATTACTCTTACTGTCAGTCAACACCTTAGCTCAAATCAAACCAGTTCTAACCTGGCTTCTAACTTCAATCTAAGTTCAAAGGTTTAAAAAGTTTTAAAAAAAAGGAAAAACTATTCAGCAGTGCAGTGGCTGTCCTTGTGTGAATGGGCTTTTGTGAGTGAGGGTGTGAGTAAAATTCCGTCAGCAGTCGAAACTGCCATTTATCATGCAATGCCAACAGTAACAGTCAACACTAACAACAACAGTTTTGATTTGATTTGATTTGATTTGATTTGATTTGATTTATTCACAAAATGCATATATTCACAAATATGCACATAGTTTGTACATGAAACATATTACACATTTTGTCTGGATCGTCATAAGCTATGAAAAGCTTGACTGGAACGTCCAGTATGGATAACGCACACATATTATGTACATAAACATCATTAAAAAAATGTATCATGCGCGTTCAATTTGTTCATAGATAGTAAGATGAGAGAAGGAGAGAAAAAGAAAGAAAAGTGAGAGGAAGAGATAAGGAGAGGGATACTCTACATCAGTTGAACTGGTTAGCCTCGCCTGTAGGCTAGTGTGATGGTGAGTGTAGGCTTGCTAGCTTGTCAGTGGAGAATAAACGAATGCTGACCCACATGAAGGCTTCCAATCGAATGTCACCGACTCATGCCAATACCAATGCACTGGCGTAGCCAGGGGGGGGGGGGGGGGGGCGATGGGGGCGGTCGCCCCCCCCCCCCCCCCCCCTAAGATTTGGACCGGGGATTTGGGAGGCGGAAAAAAAATGCGTGCATACTGTATACGCATGCACATGAAGCGGGTCTCCTTTGCAACCTTTCATCAAATAAGATATTTTTTTTGAATATTTCACTCAAAGTGTGCACCAGATCGTTGAATTTCAATTCAAAATATGCAAAATCTCTCGTGCTTGGGAGGGGGTATCCCCCTCCCAAACCCTCCCCCTCTGTGCTTCTTTCCCTAGCTAAGTACACTTTTTAGATTTACAAAAAATTCTGAATAATTCTGAGTGCACAAGACTTATCACTTATATTCCGAAAACTGAAGGTTCCCTCATGTATAAGGGGAATTTCCCCTTTTAATCGACCCTTTCCTCCCTCAGCCCCCCCCCCCATCATTTTTTTTCTTTGGTGATTTCGCAAATTTTGATTCCATCAAATATGCGTATACGAGATATCTCAATTTCAACCCTAAAAAGATAAAGGCTCCATCGGAAGGGAAGGGTGGAGATAACACTCGCCCACGCTTTCTCCCCCCCCCCCCCCCCCACCCCGCCATGCAAAGAAGTAGACTGTGGCTATACCCAGATCCCTTTATTTCAATTCTAAAAACGCAAAAGCTCCGCGAGCGGGAGGGGGAATCCCCCTTCCCCTAAGCTCTACCTCACTAAGACTTTATACATACGCACAGATGGTGCACATTCGGAATAAGAGCTAAATTCCGTGATTTTAACACTTCGATGAAAAAGTATTGCACCAAAAATTTGCACCAGATCGCTGAATTTCAGGTCTGAAAACGCAAAATCACCTTCGTGTGGGAGGGGATATGCCCCTATCTACACCCTCGTGTGCATGCTTTTTCTGTTTGATTGCTGAACAGACAGCGTTCATGATATTCAGTGTAAGAATTGATACAAGAAGACTAGTGTATTTAAATCATACCATTTTATAGGCAATTGTTCAATAATAATCTACACTAAAATATACTGCAACCTTAAACAAGTGGGACTGTTTCAACTCGTTAAAACACGCAAAAACATGCATCAAATTGCACCATTTGCAACATCAAAATGCAAAAAGTTCTCACCGTGGGAGGGGGGACACCCCCCTCCCACACCCTCCCCTACCCCCTCGCTCGCTCAGCTCGCTCGGGTTCAGTCGCGTACATGATATTCAGTGAAAAGAATTAATACAAGAAGTGTATCTAAATTATACCATTTTATGGGCAAATTGTTCAATAATAATCTACACTGAAATATACTGCTACCTTAAACAAGTGGGACTGTTTCACGTCGATAAAACGCGCAAAAACATGCATCAAATTGCACCATTTGCAACATCAAAATGCAAAAAGTTCTTACCGTGGGAGGGGGACACCCCCTCCCACACCCTCCCCTCCCCTCCCCCTTCAGTCGCGTTCATGATATTCAGTGAAAAGAATTAATACAAGAAGTGTATTTAAATTATACCATTTTATAGGGAAATTGTTCAATAATAATCTACATCAAAATAAACTGCTACCATAAACAAGTGGGACTGTTTTACGTCAATAAAACGCGCAAAAACATGCATCAAATTGCACCATTTGCAACATCAAAATGCAAAAAGTTCTTACTGTGGGAGGGGGGACACCCCCCTCCCACACCCTCCCCTACCCCCTCGCTCGCTCCGCTCGCTCGGGTTCAGTCGCGTTCATGATATTCAGTGAAAAGAATTAATACAAGAAATGTATTTGAATTATACCATTTTATAGGCAAATTATTCAATAATAACCTACATCAAAATAAACTGCTGCCATAAACAAGTGGGACTGTTTCACGTCGATAAAACGCGCAAAAACATGCATCAAATTGCACCATTTACAACATCCAAATGCAAAAAGTTCTTACCGTGGGAGGGGGGACACCCCCTCCCACACCCTCCTCCCCCCCCCCCCCCCCCCTCGCTCGCTCCGCTGGCTCGGGCTCGGTCGCTTCGCTCCCTCGCAGACTAACCGCCCCCCCCCCCCTAAGATGAAATCCTGGCTACGCCGTTGTACCAATGGCATGCATAACCCTGGTGCGGGGGGCTGTAACTAGTGGTGGGGTCGCTGTATAGACAGAAAGATCCGTCTGTCCGGAGGACTCTTTTATTTTTTGACGTTATCGCTCTCCTCCAAAGAGGGGATCCTTGAAGCCAGACGCAGTCTCCGTGGTTCATATCCCTGACAACCAGATACAGACCGATCTTTCAGTCAAGGGTCGCTGGTGCTGTTAGGCAATGCACTGATCAATGGGGCAGAGTGTAGAACTCTATAGATGTTAAGGCAGATTAAAATGATTGTCGTTAAACCATCATTGTTAGCTCGGGTTCGAAAACTAAAGTGCGTTATAACAGTGTCTTATATCAAAAGTCACCAGAAGTAGAACTGTTAACTGTCCACGTAACCACGGCGTGCTCCTTCACTTCACACAGTTTAACAAAAATACGAATTTAGACCGTCTAGAAAACACTATGATAGTTACTGGGTCTGGATCTGGATCAATAAGTGGCCGTGGCCGGACCGGGTGGTATTAGGCTAGTGGTATAGTGCAGCGGGGGGAGAGGGAGCAAAACTAATTGGTCGTAACGAAGGTGACTTTTTTTTCTGTCTTTAATAAGATTTCTAGAGATAGGCTGTTGACTACTGTTGCTGGGAGGTGATTCCAAGCAAGGGGGGTGCTCACAAAAAAAAAAAAATGAATGTTTATATTGCTCTATGTTACAATGAAGAACTTTGAACCCTTTGGCTTTGTCGTGGTTTACCACTTGTCTTTCTAAAATATTTTGAGTTTTGTAACCTTTGAACTGTTTGATTTTGATATTTCTTTTAGGTCTTGTTCTGATCAGAATAGGTAGACCCGAGACCAACCCCTTGACCGCTTTGAAGAAGGATGATATTTTTTTCATATTTTTTTAATTGAAACTATAACATATGCCATGAAACACAGTATGATTGAGGGTACCACCTATCGGCACCCTAAGGATCTACAGCTCGTTTATTCCGAAAATATTTTTTTAAAAATCGCCTAAGTTTTTCCTCAAATATGCCGTAAATACTGCAGTTTTGAATCTCGTGACCGTCCTGTTGGTTCTGAATCCCCGTTGTAAAATAACGCAATATTAGTGCATGCGATGCATTTTCTTCGTGCGGCCTAAAAAGGGTAGGATGGGGGGGGGGGGGGGGGTCATTGGGTGTCCGGACACTTAAAGTGAAAACTAAGTTTCGGTAAGTGCTTGAGAACCCGTCTAGCACCATTTCATTTTTTCTTGCAATATATCGAAAGAGTCCACTAAGAAACTTACCTGGCTGACGCGGTTTGCCGGAATGATGAGCCGGTTTGGAGTATTTTGAGAAAAATAATAATAGTAGGAAAACCGACTTTTATTCTAGAAGGCTCCAGACTAACTCGGTCTCGGGAAAAATTCGACCCTACTTCAGACAATTCACACGCAGTTCGTGATCGCCACATTCTACTGGCCACTGCATAATATACCAAATGAGGCCTAACTGAATGGACAGGAAAATGCGTGCTAACGTAATCCTGTACAAACAAAACAAAAATGACAGCGCGCGGTCTTCAGCTCAGTTGCTGAGACGCGCGGTCTTTGGAGTTTTTGTTGTTGTTTATTAAACGCCTTTGACTGTTTTAGAGGTGCTTGATAGGCGCACACTAATTTTGCATGCGCGCAAAAGAGGTTTTTGATGCGCGCGTTGTAGCAACTCGGACCATTACTGCGAGTAGCCAGAACACGAAGCGCTAGTTTATACAGGCCGCTCTCATAGGACAACACTGTACAATCAGAGGGACAACCATTACAACTAATCCCGCCGTCAAAGCGAAGCCGAGTTATCACCGAGTCCGAGTTTAGCCTGACCCCGTTCGGGTTAGTACCGAGACTGAACCTTTTTTGTTAATATTTCGCATTTTCGTCGTTACCCATCGAATATCTTGTCATAACATCGTTATCCTGCACATTTCCTAAGCATACGTTCACATTTGGGAGCGAAATTTGACAACTTTTGCAGGCGTACCAGAACTTTGTTTGGGCTTTAAGACTCTCGTGTACTGACTTGCTTATTTCACTTTGAATACGCATTTACGCACAGCTCCTCACTGACAGACAACTGTTTACGTAGGCGCGTCATGGTCAAACCAGACGCACTTTACAGTACGCGTCCGGTCCCACAACCTGTCCGGACACCCAATGACTGGGTATACGTCACGATTGGCACACCCTCCCTCCATAGGTATAGGTCTACACGTGAATTTCACAGTCATGCGTCGTTACTGAGCGGATGACGTGTTTACTAGTTTGGTTCGTTAGTTTGTTTATTGAGTTTGATTTTTTATTCTTCGTTTTTATTGTTTTCATAGCTAATGGCACTTAATCCCTCGCATACCTTTTCGTTCTATGTAAATAATGTATGGCCTATACGCAAACAGCCATGATACGCAGGGTGCCGATGTCAAGGTACCCGGCTGCCGATAGGCAGTGATAGGTGGTACCCTTACCATACATATCATACCTATGAAAGTATAGCCGCTATAGGCCTAATGCCCCAGTCACACAGTGCTTTACGATGGATTACGTCCGCCGCGGATAGATACGAATGAGTGGACGCAGGGGGACGCAGCGTGGACGCAGGCATCCGCAGGGACGTATGTAGACGTAACTGTCCGTAACTCATCCGTAAAGAAACGCAAAATGACGTCGCCGAACCTGCGAAATTTTGAAATGTTCACAATTTCGCAGAGGGACGCCACGGACGCAAACTTACGCAAGTAACCGTAACCAAACGTAACTATCCGTAACTGAACGTAACTACCCGTGGCTTGGACGCAGACCATCCGCAAAAAAAAATTACCTTCCGTCCGTTTGCGTTCGCTTACGTCCACCGTAAGTATCCGAAATTAACCGCAAGTTAACGTATCACAACAGTTTTGCCCGCTTACGGATATTTACGAACAGCTACGGATGTTGCGGACAATTACGTCCTTCGACGTTTTCCGTTTTCCACTCGCATGGGAACACAGAGACTCGTGGGAAGGCACACTACTCCTGTTGCCAAGCTGCAGCGCCTTTACCTGAAGGAATGCTACAACACAGTCGGAGCGGTGGAAAGGCAGAACTGCATGGTGAAATTATGAAATTTCTCCCACAATTAATGGTCATTTTAAGTGGCACCCATTAATATCATGTATACTCATGACATCGGTTGACTCTTGGTGCTGAACTTTTTTTTTCTTGTACTCTTCGAATGTATATTTTTGAAAAAAGCAGTACTTTGGGTAGGGGATGGGGATAGCATTTTATTCACTTTTCTGGCCGGGGAAGGTGTGGGACAGGGGCAACTATATATAATGAGAACGAATTTAGTATTTCTCTATAGTCTTACCCATGCACTTCACGCTCCATCGAATGTGTATTACATTTTCTTTTTTGATAATAATAATAATGATAATAATAATAATAATAATAATGATGATAATAATAATGATAATAATAAAGGACATTTATATTGCGCAGCTACTATAACAATATACTCTACTGCGCATTACAAAATGACATGCATACAAGAAATTCAAACAGAAAATACATTACTTCAAGAGATGACTTAATATCGTACTTGGGTGTGGGAGGGGTGTTTGAAAGTTTTGATGTCTTTTTTTCTGTAAATTTAATAAGCATTGCTTTATCATAAATATCTCCTTAACATAACCCAGGATAAGTCATGAATATCGCTGAGCAACGACAGCGTAATCACAGTTTGTCTAGTCCATGACTGCAAGTAATATTTTCTTACTCTAATGTTTAACTTTTCGATCTATATTGTATTTTATTTGTGGTATAGTGATGTTATATGTGACCCTGCACCACAAAACACACAAAACGTCGAAACACATGAAATTTTAGTTGAGAGCATATTCTGAAAGAGCAGACTTTAAGCTTTAAAATGATGTATTACTCAAATCAAATGGACTCTCCTAACCTATCTAAATAGTGGAAAGAATGCACACACTCAGGAAAAGTGTAAACTGAGAAAAGAGCCTCTGAAGTACAGTGTCTATTCAAGCGCTTTATCTTTATCAAGCCGTGATGGTTGTGCGATGAATGGGACAAAAAACAGGATGGAAACCACCGGAGTAACAACAATTAAGGGATTATCAGATGAAACTGAAATTAATAATAATGATAATAATAATAATAATAATAATAATAATAATAATAATGATAATAATAATAATAATAATAATAATAATAATAATAATGATAAGGCCTTATTTACCCAGGGTAGCCAAGTCAAGATCGGCTCGGTTGACCCATTTAACCTATTTTCAGTCCTCACACAAAATCAGTGTGTGCGACTTTTTGTTCGTTTTGTTGCACAGTCACATAATTATATTCTTTACATTTATGACGTTTATTCATATTTGAGTTGCACAAACAAAATTCAAACTTCAAGTTCAAAATTTCATATATCTTTTATTATTGTAAAGCAAATTAAAGGATTACGATTTTTTTCTTGTACGTAATTCAATTTCAGTTTTCCCCAGTGTACAATGTAAGACAGTCCAAAATGTGATAACCTTGCTGTCATAATACACTGACTTAGCAGGAATCGTAAGAGAAAACCAAATTGTCCATAATTATAAACTAACAATCTGTAACTATCCGTAACTATCCGAAAATATCCGCAACTCTCCGCAAGTGTTCAGAACTATTATGTGCCAATTCGTAGGAATATCCGCAAGTGGACGCAAGTATTCGCATCTGGTCGTATCTGTCCGTATCGCCCGCATTTTTTGCCCGCATGTTTTGTACAAATTTCTGGTGACGGCAAAGGATCCGCGAGGGTCCGCGGAAAAAATGATTTTTTTGGACGTAACGCCGGACGCAGAGCATTATGACTGGGGCTTAATGGCGAATGCTCGATGGAGCATAAAGTGAACACACAACCAAGACAACACATAATAGATCTACAATACAAGAAAGTATACAAGTCATTACAACACAACACAACACAACACAAGTCACAACACAAGGAAAATGTCTCCCTGCATATGCAGTGGGAACACTGGAGGAGTCCCACATAACAAAACTGAAAAGCCATGGATATAATTAAATTAAAAGTTTACGTTCTATACAATAATTTCATGTAGGCCCTAGGCCCTATTAAGTTTTAACACCGCACCTTGCACCTGTTATTGTCAATATTGAAGTCACACGATAACACTAATCTAAACAGGACACGAAAAGCATCACAATAATTATGATATTTTAGATAACGGCCAGGTGCCACTTTTAAAAGGAAAAAGAATCAAATACAGATTTGTCGACTAAGGTAAGCTCCCCACCAATCTCTCTAACATATTGTTAACATCTAACGTTGTCATAAGGCCTATTTGGCCTTGTTAAAAATGTTATGACCTGCTTTCTTGATGCTAAGCTAAGGTGGTAAAGTGGGAGTTATGTCCACTTCAAAGCGTAAAATACTTACCGACTACGCCATCGGCCTGATGCGCCTGATTTCAAGGGATCTTCCAAGGGGTTTGAGAAGTTTCCGTCCGTGAAGTACTAGTCCAAGTCATCAAGCAATAAGTCAAGGTCATGGGGGTCAATTGTCACCTGACAGGGTCGACTGTGTCAGTCAGGTGACCCCCCAGTCTGGTTAAAGTTGCAGTCCGGGTCTGGTTAGGGTCGTGAAGTACAGTCAACAGGAGGGGAAGTTAAGACCAACCATCCCCAAACCAATCCCACTACAGTCTCCCCCGTTTTATTAAATAGGAGGAGTCCCCGTACTGTGATTAACAAACCCAAATTAAATCCCGTAAAAATCGCCTTTCACTATGCCTACTTGAAACATCCCACAAACAGGGGGAAATCACGTCCAACTGTGGACAACCATACAAACAATGAACAATTTATAAACACCGGGAACAAAACGTCCCTATTCACCACTAGGAGAACACTGGCTTGAGCAACAAAAATGACCAAAATACTTAACAATACTGAAACATTTTAATCAAACCTATTGATTTTTAATCGTCATCCCGGACTATGAGTTAGTCCCTTGTTTTCTTTGTTTATGCACACTAATGATATTGGGTAACCAAGGTCCCCTCGGTATCCAGAGGTTTTCCCTACACTTGACTATAAAAACCAGATTTGCTCTGAAACTATTATCCAAAATATAACGGGGATTACCTGATCATTTTTGCCACAAATGCAATTAAGCATGTGCAAAATTGTCCCCCATAAGAAATGAAATAAAACAGTAGAATATAAACAAATACCTCTGGAACCCACTTCCACTTAATCGGAGGCCTATATACATGCATAGCACCTCAGGTACCTGCTGCCAGCTTAGCGGGGTCCAGACAATGGGAGGGCATTGTCCTTGCTGGTGGCATCAATGCCCTGTGCCACCTGCTCCTGCCTACCCTCTGCCACCAATACAACTCTAGCAAAAGCTGAGTTAGTGGGACACCCGCTAGGGCATTTCACTAGTCAGTCCCCATAGGGGAAACTGTTGTGTTGTAAATAAAGTAAGCATGTGGAAACACCTTCCTCCACGTCACTGCTTCAGTTGCAGCCAGCTGGCAGCAATGATGTGGATCCGCTGGTGATGGGAGCAATGCTCTCTGAGAGCTGCCCATACCAATTTAGTGGAATTGGTGACTTAAGGATCCACACACCAATGAGGATCCTTTCCTGGAGTCCTTCTTGGGCTATGAAGGTCTTGGGCGGACATTCTTGCATTATCCCTTGGCTCTATGCCAGTGGATACCTACTCATGAGGAGTTGCAAGGCTTGCATCTCCCTTCTGTGTGTCCTTCCACCTCTCCCATGGTAATTGGATGGTATTGGGAGGGTCATCTGGGACCGACAGAAGAACTGATAAGTTTGTAGGGGCTTCAGTGATAGGCAACTGAAGTCCCCCACCTACATTCCTTATTAGGGCATGTTCACCCTTGCATGCACCAGGGTGAGAGTCCCCTACCTTGGTTTCTTTAGTTGAGTGATTGTGAGGTAGTGAGATGCCTCCATACCCTTCATGATCAGTATTTGGAACCTCACTGGGGTCAGCAGGAGTGGTTCCCACTTTATCAGGCTCAGAGCTCTGATCGAGGTTTCCACAGTCTTCATCACGCGGATCCTCTACAGTGGATCCATCAGGGTTAAGACTCTCGTGCTTCCCCTCCAATGCAAGGGAAATGAAGTTGCCAGACAAATAACTTGAGCTGGCATCCTCTTCTTTAATGGCATTTGTAGCTGGAGCTGTATTAGGGATGTTTTCTACAAATACAAAGTGTCCTGGAGAGAAACTAACTTCTGCTCTAGGCTCTGTGTCCGCTGCCCCAAACTTGACGTCTGTCCCTCAGATGTGGTGTGCTGCTCAATCTCAACCTTATCAAGCTCACCAGAACATTGACAGGGAGACCTTGGACAAACATCTACCTGGTGGACACCTGCCTCTGCAGGCTGAGAGTTATCCCAACCTACAGTAGCACTGCGCAATTCCCTGTGACTGCGAATTCCTTGAGAACCCTGTCCCAATACCGCATGTCGGGAGTGTACCAGCCAGGTGACTAACTCCAATGTAGCTTCCACTGTCTTGGGTTTCGAACTAAGAGCAGACAAGCCTGCCTCCTGTTTGGGACAACCCTGACAAAAACGGACAACAGCTTGGCGCTGGAAAAGGGGCTCTGGTACTCCTGGAAATGCTTTATTAGCAAGAGATACCACTCTCTTTGACCAGTCTAAGGTGGTTTCATCATCAGACTGTTTGGCCCGGGAGAATTCCATCTGAAACACTTCAGGTGGATCGGTAGCACCAAACCGCTTCTCCATGCACAGCACCAATTCCTGGTAGCAGGCAAGAGGGTTTCTTTCAAGGAGCATCTTGTAGTGATTACTCCCCTGCCCCTTCAGACACCACCACATTTGGTCGCGTCGCTGCGTGGGAGACCACCCACTCTCGTCTGCGAAAGCGGTGAATTTAGCGTAGAAGGCTTCCCAATTTCCCTTCCCATCAAATGAAATTGACTTGGGCAAGGGTGGGAGCTTCACCACTTCCTGAGGGGTATTCCACCCACTCAGGCTCATGTTTGCTACGTCTCGCCACCCACTGAATGCTGCACCCCATAGCCTTATGATCCCTGTAAATAATGCCTTGGGATGTAGCCGTCCCCTGTGAACTGAGGTGCAGGGTAACTATACCACTGCTCCTCCAATCTGTCAGTCTTGATCCTATCCCCTTGACCCTGTGTGTAATACCGAGTAGGAAGGGACTGTAATGGGGTCGATACCCGTGGACGTCCTAACGGAGTGCTACTTGCACGTCTGCCGACATGGGTTCCACGCCAAGAGGGTGGATAGCTGTCGTAGGGGTGTAGATGTCTATACTTCCCCTTCTGTTGATGGCTGCCCAGCTGGAGTACTGGAGGGGCCTGTCTCCGAGGTTACCTAATAACTTGGGGTGGCGACATGGCTAGCCGACCCCGAACTTGCCTTGCACTAGGAGTCTTCAGTACCTCTGAGACATAATATGGCCGAAAATCCAAGATACCTAGGTACTCCTCCGGTTGTTCGAGTTGAGAGGCAGCCAGAAAGGAGTCCTGGGTCAGATTCCCCTGCTGTCCTCTCAGCTCTTGCAGTTGGGCCGCCTGAGGGGGGCTGATCCCAGGAAGGGCCACTAGCTCATTGAACGAACAGTAATTTATTAACACCCGATTCATGGTGATACTCAATCACTGTATATATACATCCCAAATGTATATAACTAGCCTTTACCTGCTGTATTAACATCCCAAACCTTTCAAAATAAAACACTAAGTCCTAACATTAAAATTACGGAACTTATCGAACTATTAATCCTGCTCTACGTTTGCAATCAAACTGAAACAGTGAGTGTTCTACCAAAAATAAAACACCCCGCATACAATACTAAATTGTTATATCTTATAACCTATCCCAACTTTAAATTTAAATCCCTACTTCGTAAAACAGTTTAGATATCCAAGCGGAAATCTAAAAACTGCATATCAACTTACAACTATTAAAAACCCTAACATTAGTAACCAATTACCGCTAACCCTATTTTATATTAAACGTTTACGTTAAACAATAAATCCGCACGCAACCGACCGTCGCTCGGCGTCCAACTCCCTGCCGGTCGCTCACCTCTCACAACGCTATCGCCCTGAGACAGCCCCGTCTCCCTGCAATCAGCGTTGACACTTGGTGTGCGACTCGACAGCAAAACCACCGCAGCGATTGTCTGTGCGAACAATACGTATACAATACGTATGTGCGAACAATGCGTATACAATATGTATACACTATACACAAAAAAACTCCCAAAAATATATTAAAACACTTTATCACAGCCTTTCACAATAACAAAAAAGTTACTTTAATTTCACAGTTAATTCTATTCACCCTTCTAATAAATGTAGCTCAATAAATCTAAAATATCCCCTTTAATTTTAACTTTATACTTCTCAACCCTACTCAATTAAAATATATACTCACTCTATTTATCTAGTTCTTCAACTTTACCTGAAGAATTATTTCCTTACCAGTTCCCTATTCAACCATTAACCTACAAACCATAAACTTTATTAAATCTCACCAAATTCCCTCAAATACCTTAATACAACCTATTCAATTTGAGGTAAGACATTAACCAAAACAATCTTTCCTCAAAAATTCCCACAATTATCTCACTATTCAAACAAATACTTAACTAAACTCCTTAATAGACTAACTTATCCTTTCAAATGATTCCTAATTCTATTTCCCAACCACTTTTTCCTCTTTTATCTCAGCCTTCCAAATAATTCCTTTCTCAAAATGTTATCCCTAACCAAAGTCAATATCTCGTAAAAATTAGATATTGATACCAACTAAATATCCAACTGTTACTCCAAACCAGACCTCTAATAAACCTATACATAACAAATATTTAGAAGCTATATGGGTTGCACAAGATGCAATCCCCTACCAATTAGGGAAGAGAGGGACAAAGATGGAACACTAGAATAGAACAATAACAAGTACAGCATGTACAGTAATGCACCACAAAACAACACGTAAACAAATTACTGAGTACACTGAGCTGGCAACGCACGAAGAGTCAGCTGGCGTACCATAAACTGTTATAAAATGGGTTCAAGAATGTAGCCAATAGGAAGCGCTGAAATGAGTCACATGTGCTTTGGTTACTCAGTCCCATTGCACTGCGTGTTAAATCCTACTGCCGATCGTCTGTGCGCGCGGCGGCTCCTTTGAATTGCATGCATACATACGCGCTGTCAATCCTGTAAACAACTTCTAGTTCGGGCTGCTGGCCGGCCGTCCTTTCTTCCCTTGTGCACATGTGTGGCGTACGTATCATACGTACAGTGTACAGTAGACCAGTTGTGGGACAGGACGCGTACATGGAGTCACTTTGAAGGGCAAATCCAACGATTTAGCAGGTTAATTCTCACGCCGTATTCAGAGTATGTTGTCTAGTAGGCCTATATGAGGAGTCTATATCAAGTCTTTAAGGTAAAGGGTGCATATTCTATGTAAAATAAGTAAGTTTTCATGCGGGAACTTAAGTGTCCGGAAACTCAACCCCCCATCATATGTGATGTGCGGGATTTCCGAGCGCGACGTGCGTAAATGTTTGGGATGAACATCTTCGGACGTCTTGACCCACAAAGGTACGTGAAAAACGCTGAAAAGTGCTGTTAGTTTTCGACTCTATCCTGTGCATCATTTGTATACTATGCTCCGCACTCCGCTGTGCATTCGCAATGCACGGCGTTCCACACACCGCTAGATGCACGTACAGGGACAATGCGGCCTTAGATTGAATACACAAATACGGTTAACGCAGCGTCCTAGTACAACACACTACGAGTAGTACTAGTGTACACCGCGCGACGCGTGAGTGGTACTACGGGAGTGTGCACGTGCAGACTACGCTCATGATGCGAAACAGATCGGCGTTCCGTGCTCCGTTTGGTCCAAGACCAAAGCGCCTTATGCAACGCTACCATACCAGACCACGAATAACGGTACGGTGTAGTAAGCAACGGCGAATCGCGTACAAACACCTGCACAGTGTATGTAAATGCAGCACACCCTCGCAGCGTAGCGCGCAATAAATACCATCGCTCTTACTTTAGCTAGCTACGGATCTAGCTAGCAAGCTAGCGCGTAGCGTGTGTATGCACTCAAAAGTATAAGATAGACCAAGTGCAGGTCCTGGTCTAACTGTTACTACGGCAAAAGCTGACACTACAAACAAAACTAGACCCAATGTGAGCTAGCGTTCCCGATAAACTAATAGCAATACAAAAGCACCAACAAACATAAGCAAGACGCAAACGCAACCGAACACCAATCGACTCACAAAATGACTCACTCGGGCAACAGTAATTATTCTATGTTTCTTCTTTTTCTTATTTCTGTTTCCTTGTCTTCGACCCCGAGCGGCTCCCCGGACGCGTGTTTTTTTTTAGACGGCACAGATTGGGGACCCTAACCCTATCCCTAAACCCTAACCCAACGTGTTTCCCATAGGTTTAATACGCGCCATGCCCCAATCTGTGCCGTCTAAAAAAAAAAAAAAAAAAAAAAAAAAAAAAACGCTTCCCGGACGTTAGCTGGGTGGGCACGTCACGTAAAAACAGCAATCACACACACACACACTCAATTCAACAAACCTACTAGGAAACAAAATCTAGGCCTACAAAAATACAAGTAGAATCTAATAGTAACGTAACCGTTTAGACCAGCTAGGCAGTGTAGGACGGTCTAACTAACTATTTGACACTAATGACAGTTTAATAAAACGTCAGTCTAACGACTTTATTAACGATATACGCAGAGACTCCAACCCCAAGCACCTTCTGATCTGGAGATTTTCCTGCCTGAAACCCCTAGCAAACGGGAGACTCCAACTTGAAGTGCGCGAAGAGCACATCACGAGCGCGAATCCCTTGTCTAGGGTTCTAGATGCTCTCTCGCGCTATCTAAGGCTAAATTTTCAACATACAATGAAATTAAGTAAAAAATCATTTCAAGCGGGAGAAATTAGAACTCAAGCGGGAGAACGGGAGATTCTGCAAAAATGGGCTTTCGGCGGAAGACTCCCGTCGAAAGCGGGAGAGTTGGAGTCTCTGTATACGACGATTTGACAAAATGGCTTGATAGTGACGCTAACAGTAACACGAGTTCGCAATCAAAATATCGTCCCAATCACTCACTCGGACGTCGCACAAAGCACAACGATGAT
Organism: Diadema antillarum; assembly: GCF_040938485.1. Taxonomy (NCBI): domain Eukaryota; kingdom Metazoa; phylum Echinodermata; class Echinoidea; order Diadematoida; family Diadematidae; genus Diadema; species Diadema antillarum. The sequence continues at coordinate 253,748 of NW_027271547.1, forward strand.
AACAATCAACACGCAAGTTCGCACAAAATCGTTCACTTTTGATTCCCCGCCGGTCGCTCGCCCCTTTCAGCGCTACCGCCCTGAAACAATCCCCGTCTTCCTGCAGTCAGCGCCGACCCGGTCCGCGAACCGACAACTAATATGCAGTAACTATACACACAGTGCAACGTGTAAGTGCGAACATTAATACACACACATAATGTATTTACGCGGCCATTGCCCTGCGACTTTACTCGCAACCCAACCGATACGGTTGATTAAAACCGGCCAAATATGCGCAAATAGGCCAGAAATCCTGCCGACCTACGCCAATAAAGTGGGAGTTATGTCCACTTCAAAGCGTAAAATACTTACCGACTACGCCATCGGCCTGATGCACCTGATTTCACGGGATCTTCCAAGGGGTTTGAGAAGTTTCCGTCCGTGAAGTACCAGTCCGGTTAAAGAAAATGCAGTCCCGGTCTGGTTAGGGTCGTGAAGTACAGTCAACAGGAAGAGAAGTTAAGACCAACCATCCCCCAAACCAAATCCCACTACAGTCTCCCCCATTTCATGGGAGGGCCCCATCGGGGTAGTGTCCACGCACGAGTTGGAGGATATCTCCGCCCTAGCCCGGAAGATGGGATGGCCTTGCCCCCAGCCCATACTGCTAAGGCCGTTGGGATCATGGGCGGCATTAGCCCATTGGCGAGTACTGGCGTTCTTGTACTCGCGACTCACACCCGAGGAGCGCCAGGCATTTCACCACCTCGGTGATCCGAAGGTAGGACAGGAGGGCGAGCCCGCCACAGGTTACGGGAGGAAAAGAGTCCTTCCAGCCACCGCGTCCCGTCCTCCTTCGCCGAGCGTGGACCCAGCAGGGGTAGGGCATCCCTCAGCAGCTCCAGCTGAAGCCCCATCAACAGCCCCTAGCTGTCCGCGAAGTGCCTGCACCTCAGGGAACACCACCTCCCCGTGCAGAGGCAAGCGCAGATGGGGTAGTTGAGATGGAGGGAGTGGTTGAGGGGATGGAAACTGCAACCTACCCCCAATCCACAGAAGCTGGGGGGGGGGGGAACTCAGGTGGTGAGCCCCATCCGGCTGGTCCCTCCACACCCCTGCCACCGGTGGATCCTGAAGGGGGAGTCTTGGGGAAGGAACAGGTCCCCGATGCGGTTGGAGTTGCTGGGCTTCCAGCAAAGTCTCCGCCAGCATCCGTTAGGACTGCCACCTACGCCGCCACTTTGCAGGCTCCACCACCGCCTCCGAAGGCCCCTGGAAATCCAGAAGTCCAGGGCGGACCGGCTGTTCAGCCACCGGGTCCAGGTGGAGCAGTCAAACAGCTGCCTCAGGCTTTCGACAGCCATTTCCACCTGGACCGACTGGAATCGCGGTCTGGCCGCAAGGGCATCGGAGCGATCCTTGCGTCAACGGGTAGGCCTACCCGAGTGCCAGTGAAGGTTGTAGGGGGTGTCCTCAATTATTGCAATCCCCGGCAATTCAACAAGATCGTCTTCCCAGTGGATTCCAGTTGGAAGGTGGCGGAGGGAATACACCCTAAGCAGGCCCCAAATGCTTCGGCATCGATTCTTGATCGTCACAGGCACTCATCTGCTACCCTCGGGTGAGTACAATTTCAGAGCTGGGGTTGGATTTTTCATGTCCGCCCATGACCTTCAAGAGTCAGGAAGGACTCCTGGACCTGGACTCCTCAACGCAGCCGGCTGGTACGGGCAGCACTCAAGAAGCATTGCTCCCGTCACCAGCGGGTCCATCTATTGCTGCCAGCTGACCGCGACTGAAGCAGTAGCGTGGAGAAAGGCTTTTCCCCATGCATAGTTCAGCTACAATGCCTCGGTCTCCCGTATGGGAACCGATCAACGTAAGGCATTAGCGGGCGTCCCTTTGAATCGGCTCCTATTGGAGACTGATTCGTCCCACCTCAGCCCTGACCGTGAGGTGCCCATCAACACCCAGGCATACATAGGGGAAGTTGCGGCAAGGGTGGCGGAAGTGAGGCAGGAGGCTATGGCACTGGTCATCTGTGCCACCAAGGACAACGCCCTCCGGCTGTGTGGACACCGCTAGTCTGGCAGCAGGAGCCTGGCGGCATACGCTCTAGGGGATAATAATTATGGGTTCCAGTAGTGTTTATTTTTGTTTTAATCTTATTCCACTTATTATTGGTGGTTAATTTGGGGATATGTCTCTTATTGCACTTATTCACAGGAGTAAACATGAGATTGGGAATCCGGTTCAGGATACTAGGGACATTTGTCTGTAGGTACATTTGGTATAATGGGGTAATTTAACCACCTCTGGACGCCCAAGGGATTTGCATTACCTTATATACGGAAGGGGGTATGGGAGGGGATTGAATCACAGTCCAGGGCAACCACTTCAATCACTCGAGATATTAATATTTTTTTCGATTGTTTGGTGTTGGGGCTGCGCTTTGCCCTAGTTAGTTTCACATTTGGTCATTTGTGGATGTGTTGGTCCACCTGTTTCAGAGTTGTTGGAATTTTGAAGTTTTATGGTTGTCCATTGTGGACGTGATTCTCCCCTATTGACAGGGTAGTGTTTTAGGTATTTGTCGTTAAGGGTGATTTAATTATAGGATACTCAGGGTGGGTCAATCGCAGGCTGGGGTCTCCTCCTTTAAATAAAACGGGGGGAGGGGGTAATGTAGTGGGATTGGGTTCTTACTCTCACTGACTGACTGTACATGACCCGGACTGCCACTTTAACCGGACTGGGGGGTCACATGACAGACTCCCCCGACCTTGTCAGGTGACTGTTGACCCCCACGACCCAGACTCGACGTTGAACGGACTAATGGTTTTGGTAGGAACATACCCCACGGAAGTTATCTGGGAAATCCACCGAAATCTGGTCCAACCGTCAGCTGGCGTAGTCGGTAATTGTATATTATCTCAAAGTGGATAACACTCCCACTTTAGTGGGTAAGCAGGTTAGTTACATCGTCATTACTAACTGTTAATGTTATGTCATTACGAACGCTTCGCGTTCGGGCTGGTCGCAGTTTTAAGTGGCCGGATTATCATTTAATCAATCATACTGAACAAGCGAAAAAATAATAACTTACCTGTTTTTTGACAAAATCCAATGCAGTTCGTATGACAAGCAAGAAAGATATCACCCGTCCGTACACGATGTGCGTACAGTGTATGTACAAGGCCCTGTGCGTGGCCCGGTGGTTGTGCTGTGCGATTTTCGCATTGTAAACACAAGGTGTCGGTTTAAAAACTGTGCACATGCTGTATTGGCAGGAATCAGCCAATGAGATTTTAGCTCCTCAAGAGTATGAAAGCGCCCTCTACAACGTTTGGGTTGGGAGGGCGTCATCTGGCAGTACCAGGCCACTGAACTCTGAGTTCAGTGGTACAGGCTGGGAAGTGTTCAAGCCTCTAATCAGTATATGCAGATTCATCTCGGCTTTTTTCACCATTTATTTAGCGATTCCATATATCGCCGGACAGTACATAACAATAAGTTTAACAAAACACAAATCAGCCCGATTAGTAACCACCAACTTCAAATCAAACTCTACTTTCATCAGCCACTATACTCACCATAATGAAAAAAGAATAAAAGGTGCCCGAGTCTAACACATAATGAAATAAAGGACTATTGTAAACCACACAAACGAGTGGAATCTGTTCAGTGATAGGGTTGAACTACATTATTGTTACAACACCTCATCTATTTCCTATCTACTCTGTTCCCTTAAATCTATTCCTTCTCCCATCCCCTAAGAGCATCTGTACATAGCTTGGTGAACCTCTAGTTCCGGACTCTTCATTGCCAAATTTAGTGTGTTTAAATAACCATTCCTTATGTCTCAATGCTCTGGAGAAAAAAACCCACAATATCAGTACATTACTCTACTGGGGAAAACAGGAGATTAGCAATGCCATACCTGTTCTTCTATTGGAACTTACATTGTTTGTCTTCTCATCGATTTCACTAGTGAAGGGATAGTACAGTATTGGTGGAGATAAGAATTGGGCTTTTAAGTTTTTGCGAGATACCAAGAAAACAATTATGATATAGTACAGAACATACCATTTTAAGAGGAATTCAAAGTTTATTTGATGAAAATCGGGTTTTGAATGACTGAAACATCCAAAAACAAAGTAAAACAAAGCGATCGTAATGAAGTGTGGGTCCCTATATTAGAATCGCTCTTTTTTTATCTCCGCCATTTCAAAACCAATTTTCATCAAACAAACGTTTAATTCCTCATAGAATTACATGCTCTTTCATATTTCATAAGAGGTTTCTCATTATCTCAACAGAAATGTTTCTAGAAGCCTAAAATTAGGTAGAAATTAGGTAGAAAATGAGGTTGGTGATGGGATTTATGTTTGCATGGGATCATTTCTGTAATGCGCTAAGATCTGACCAAATTGAGAAATATCGATGCAAACTTTCATAGAGTAGAGCATTGCGAGGATCACCGCCGGCGGAACGTTTTCAAAAGTGTGTGTGTGTGTGGGGGGGGGGGGGGGGAGGGGGGCACTTCCGGGTTTCATGGGCTGACAAGCAACAACAAAAAAAGGTCTTCGGCTCATCTTTCTCATTCCACTTCCGGGGTTCTTCAGCTGACAAGGCCCCCCCCCCCTCCCCCCAAAAAAAAACATTAAAAAGAAATAAAATAACCGCGCTCACACTTCAAGGTTTCTATCTATTTCTTTCGAGTGCCACTTACGCACTTCCGGGGTAAAAAAAAAGAGTGTGGGGGCCAAAGTGGTGACACCTTATGTATTCCTTTGTATGGTGAAAAAAATGCCCCCCCCCCCCCTCCGTTCCGCCGGCCATGAAAATGTACACCAATCAGAGTATATTGTCAAAGATATTATCGGACCTTTGATGATGGGAAGAGACCATCTTGTGACTAAAAATAACAAGGAAATATCGAAAATATTCCAGTATGTGACGTCAATATTAGCGAGCTAAGATTATTTTGTATCGCAAAACAGGTTAGGGGTGCACATCACCTGTTTGACACCCACAGATCATACAGCTCATGAGTTCGACACTACATGCTAAGCAAACAGGGCTCACGAGATCGACACATGAAGCCCCGTGTTGTGATGCCAAACTCATGCATGAGTTGTTTCTACCTATAGTGTCGAGATCTTGGGCTGTATGATGACTCGTGGGCTGTATGACTCATGGACCTCTTTCAATGTTGGACTCGTGAGTTGTGTGACTCGTGAAGGCCGGTCTCGTGTGATCATCATTTTCGAACTTTATTAAAAGGGAGCCGAAGTCCATTGTCAGATAGATCAAAATAGAACATTTCCATTGATACCTCAGTTGTTGCATCGCAAGGAATAAGATGATTTATTATTAATTTCTTTGTTAAAGCACGTTTAATCGAAAGTATCTGAAATTGACAAGAGTGGATGAACTGGAGTTGAGATCAAACGATCAAACAGGGGATGGGTACAGCCAAAAATCATTTTACCCAAATGGAAAAAACACCAGTCACAATGAGGACACTAATTATTCTGCAATAAATGAGTCAAAGTCCTTTGTGGCAGTGTACGGGGCAAACGGAATCCGAATAAAGTGCGGATGCCTATAGATTCCAATTTCTATCGAAACTATACCTAGCAAGTTTACAGAGTACTGACTGCTGGTGTGTGTGCGCGTCTCTCTCTCTCTTTCTCTCTCTCTCTGTCATAATACTGGTCAAACTGTGATAGTGAATGATAGGATGTACTGCTACGAAATTACGTTGGACATTCAACCATTAGGAAACATTACCGTCATTTTTCATATCAACTGTACTTTTCCTACCATTATTGTTATTTTGGTAATAATATTTTCTGTCACCATCATTTCCTGCATATGTGTAATCATTATATACAATGGTATAATGTACATATCCGCATACAAAACTGTAAATGATTTCTGAATACAGTGTATTCAGTGCCATCAACTTTGTTTTTAATACGGTGGTACTTTCGGCTTTTCCTCCTTGCCGACTTCGATGTCGTCGTCCAACCGGTATTTGAACACGCCGTCGATAGAGACGCCTTTAGTGGGGGCGTAGCTCACCACACCCTCAGAGGCGTAGGGCCCCTCGTAGCCGACTGGTATAGGACCACCACGTCCCGGCGGGAAAGGTAGATAGCCGCAATCTACTCGGTCAACATTCTGAGCGGGACCCCATGTCCAGTGAGGTCTGAGCAATATCTTGAATCTCTGTAATTACGAGGGTAACAATTACAGCTTCGAATAAAATAAGTGGGCAGGAATATACGGAGAGTTTGAATGCAAAAGCAGACAAACGCCATTTTCACTTTTTAAAGTAAGATCATTATCAAATCAAGAAAAAAAAGAGTATTTTCAAAATCTAATAATATATTACACTAGATACATAACAATAAATCTTTTTCAAAATATTTTTACAATCATCATAATCATTTTCTTTGTTTTCAGCAACTTCAGTCTCAATATTTCAATCTGATAGAAATGGATAAATTGTTTTACGTGATCAGAAAAAAAAAATATCTATGACAAGTCATTGATTCTAAAAGCTTTCTGAGACCGCACGGTGAAAGCGGAAACTGGATGAGACTCTAGACTTTAGATGGAATATAAATTGACAATTGTATTGAAAATAAAAGTAAATCAACAGAATAAACCCTTAAAAAACTAAACACCATTTCCACCATATCCCCTCCATCGCCCTGAGCCCATACCCCACAATTCCGCTGACCCTGATGTGTGTATGGGTGATTGTGTGTGAGCGTGCGTAGAGATGACAAAGTCAGGAGGACTGGGGCAGCTGCATAGAGATGGGATGGGGGGGGGGGGGTAGGATTGGGCTAGTGTATTCTGAATGAAATGATGTTTCCATTATATTAGCTTGACAAATACATTTTCATTTCAACTCTTATATTAAGAACTGAGATGCATTTTTATCAGCGTTTTTATCATGAAATTAATTTTTTATTTCATTTCTACTGCCCAGTGGTACATACATTACTAACAAAATATTATGTTTACTTGCTTCAAAATCATGGGTATACCTTGCTATTTTGTACAGAAAGAACAGATTAGATCATTGTACTCAAATTATTTGAACAGAAATTAAATAAATACCATTGAAAAAAAGTGCGTGTGTTTTGTTGTAGTTATGGGTGTTGTTGTTGTTGTTGTCGTCGTTGTTGTTATTTTTGTTATTTTTATTGTTGTTTTAAAGAGAGAGAGAGAGAGAGAGAGAGAGATCTGTTTCTACCTGAATGAGACTGCCCTCTGCGTTGAAAGTCAAAGCGTAGACAATGTAGGTCGGAATGACTGCAACAGGGACTAGAGCCAAGAGCAGCCCGACGGCTTGGGCCCAGTCGGGAAACGTGTACTCGTCTAGGGATGCCGGGATGTAGAATACAACGCTGAGGATCAATATCATCTGTTTAAAAAAAAACAATGACCATTGAGAATACAACGATGAATGTGAGTTCTGACAAGTGGCCTGACAAACTAGGGCCTACTTGTTTGATGGCTATGGCTATCGATGATATGGCTCTGTTATGGGCGCTACAGCGATATTTTGGTGCATACATAAGCGTATTTGGTTCATTGGGTCATCGCTGATCATGGAAAACTAAGAAGATGTTTAGTCTGTAAGGCGTATAAGGGAGAAAAGTCAATGAACAAATTTAAAAACAAATCAGCACTGACGGTTTTACTATACAAAATTATTTGCTTCCACGACTGTCTGTCCGTCTGTCTTGATCTCTTGATCTCTTTCTCTCTTATATCCACACACACACACACACACATACGTATATATATATATATATATATATATATATATATATATATATTATAATAATTGAGTGATTAGGCTACAGTTTTAAATAGGAAAAGTAGATTGAACGCCAACTTATAAAACGATGTTTTATTTGACTTCAACGAAAACGCCTAAACGTTAGCAAAAAAACAAAACAAAACAATTATGAGTATAATGATCAGCTTTAAAATATCGTTAAAGAAGGAATAAAAGCTTGATTCTCGAAAGGGAAAGTTTCATGTCTCTTTTATATACAAGTTTAGTTGAGCCGATGTTAATGTGAGGGTTGGGGCTGTTGATTGAGGATATACTGTCAACCTTGCCTATAAGTCGAATCCATTTGGACTAAAGAAATAGCTTCGCCTTAGAGAAATTTCTACTTGCGAGGAATAAAAATCAGAAGAATATACCAGGTCAAGAGAAGAGGAATTGACAAGGCAATTATTCGACTTATGCGAGGTCGACTTAAGCAAGGCTGACTGAACTCATAATACGTCGCCAAAACAATTTCAGCTCGTTGCAACTGATCGGCAAATTGCCCTGCATCGATGTAAATAATCACTGAGTTGATCAGTGTTTTAGTAGTAGCCATGATAAAAAATCATGGGCGTACATACTCGAGCGGGACTCGAACCCACGACCTCCTGATCACCGGACAGACACCGGATTTATTTATGTCGATGCAGGGCAATTTATCAATCAGTTGCAATGAAAGCATCTCGACGGAAGAATTTCATGAATTTAGATTTCAGCTTGGCTATCACTAATGTGTGATTGTGACAGAGTGCAAAATTTTGAGAAAACATGAGTAACTCTCAAAATGTCATAATAATCGTGTTTTCTAATGAAATTATGTTCTTTTCTTAACCTTGATGTTTAGATTTAATTAAAGTCAACTTGAAGAAGGGATTAAAGCATACGTCCATTAAGTCTTCACGGCTGATATTCTGTGACTTACGAGCATGGCGAGTGGAGACAAGACGGCCCAACAGAACTGGAAATAAACCCACACTGTGCTCCCCGTCATGGCCGCAATATCCCTGACGAACCGTTTCCGACCTGTGCATATTGATTACCATGATGTTGGAGAAAATTAGAAATAATCCGTGTCTGTCTTGACCTATGATTCTTTATCTAGCATGAACCAAAGGGTATGATTTACCTTCCCTTTACCCCACAAATAAAATAATGAATACGTATATCAATTTATGAGCATAATTATGAATGACTGAACTAGTAAATTGATAAATTAGACACAAGGAAAAGTAAAAATTACGCGGTGCGTAACATATGTCCCCGCCGGAAGTAGCATTTTGTAACAAAATGTGCAATATAGGTAAAAAATCAAGGTCAAAGGTCAAAGAAGTCAAAGGTCAAAATTCTGTGTAGAAGTTTTGAAGCCCTCACCTAGTGCAATCACATAAAGCAAATGGAATCGAAATTGGGTTAGAAATGGCGAAGGAGTAGCATTTTGTAGCCAATGTACAATATAGGTCAAAAATCAAGGTCAAAGGTCAAAGAAGACAAAGGTCAAAATTCTGTGTAGAAGTTTTGAAGCCCTCACCTAGTGCTATCACATAAAGCAAACGGAATCGAAATCGGGTTAGAAATGGCGAAGGAGTAGCATTCTGTAGCAAAATGCACAATATAGGTCAAAAATCAAGGTCAAAGGTCAAAGAAGTCAAAGGTCAAAATTCTGTGTAGAAGTTTTGAAGCCCTCAACTAGTGCCATCATATAAAGCAAACGGAATCGAAATCGGGTTAAAAATGGCGAAGGAGTAGCATTTCGTAGCAAAATGTACAATATAGGTCAAAAATCAAGGTCAAAGGTCAAAGAAGTCAAAGGTCAAAATTCTGTGTAGAAGTTTTGAAGCCCTCACCTAGTGCCATCACATAAAGCAAACGGAATCGAAATCGGGTTACAAATGGCGAAGGAGTAGCATTTTGTAGCAAAATGTACAATACAGGTCAAAAAATCAAGGTCAAAGGTCAAAGAAGTCAAAGGTCAAAATTCTGTGTAGAAGTTTTGAAGCCCTCACCTAGTGCTATCACATAAAGCAAACGGAATCGAAATCGGGTTACAAATGGCGAAGGAGTAGCATTTTGTAGCAAAATGTACAATACAGGTCAAAAATCAAGGTCAAAGGTCAAAGAAGTCAAAGGTCAAAATTCTGTGTAGAAGTTTTGAAGCCCTCACCTAGTGCCATCACATAAAGCAAACGGAATCGAAATCGGGTTAGAAATGGCGAAGGAGTAGCATTTTGTAGCAAAATGTACAATATAGGTCAAAGGTCAAGGTCAAAGGTCACGACTGAAATTCTGTGTAGAAGTTTCAAAGCTCCCATGTAGTGCTATCATATAAAGCAAACAGAATCAAAATTGGCTCATAAATGACAGAGAAGTAGCAAATTGAAGATTTTGATCACACACGGACGCACACACGGACACACGGACGGACGGACGGACGGACGGACGGACGGACACACGGACGGACACACGGACACACACACGTACGGAGCCCGTTTCATAGTCCCCTGCTCGAACTCGTTCGGCGGGGACAATAATGGGTGATTACAGAACATAAATACCACAACACCCCACTTAATAAAATAATGAACACGTATATCAATTTATGAGCATAAATATGAATGACTGAACTATCATAGTATATTGATGAATTAGACATAATGGGTGATTACAGAACGTGACTTGCTAACTAATAAGAGTACATCAGGTGGTGGTTTGCGATGTTTTACAGTTTCGCAATGATTCGATATAAATGTGATAGCACATTCAAAGCAGACCCCTAGAAGGTATAACATTACTTGTTTCTTAAATTTAAAGAAAAGCCATAAAAGCTTTTATCTACCACAAAATGATAACAAATAAGCAACTTTTTTTTTTTTTACCGTAGACGTAGCTGATCATAAGCGCTGTGCATGAAGCAATGATGAAATTGGCATAGGAGGCCGTGAACCAGTCCATTAATGTCAATACATACAGTCCTCCCTTACAAATAGAAAAAAAAAATAACACAATGCAGCCAAGGGGTAATTAACCAGCACGATTCAACATCAATATCAACGAAACACTTTAGAAGGATTTATGCGAATTTCTGCGTTTTCTGAAGCACAAAGTTTGTAAAAAGGAATCACCTTATTTCACAATTTAGAAAGTGTTGATATCATGATCATCTCACTAAGTATACGTAGACTAGTCACTAATACTAAACTATGAATCGGTCACTGTAATACAATGATTTGATTACATGTTATTGTACAGCATGAACAGTCTAATAGATACGTGCAGATATCATGCACCAAGCAAGGGCGTCACCAGCATTTTTTTTCAAGGGGGGGGGGGGGGGGGTGATGCGTTTATATTTCTGGTTCCACTTCCGGGTTTCATCAGCAAACAAGCAAAAACAAAAACAAAAACAAAAAAAACAAAAACAAAAAAAAAAAAAAAAAGGCCTTCAGCTCAATTTTCTGATTTCACTTTCGGGTTTCTTCAGCTGACAAAAAAAAAAAAAAAAAGAGGGCCCCTTACCCGCGCGCATGCGAAGGAGCGAAGTGGCCGAGCCCGTATGAGCGAGCGGGGGAGGGTCTGGATGGGGGGGGGGGGGGGGGGGGGGGGGGGTTTCCACCTCCGAGACCATGGAGATTTAAATTGTGAGTGCATACATGATAAGTAAAACTTTTATTTAGGGTCTGAAGGGGGGTGCGTTCGCACCAACGCACACCTGGGTACCCCCCCCCCCCCCCTCCCCGTGACGCCTATTATATGCTATAGGGTCGTATTTCCTTTTTTTTTTTTGCAAACGTCGCGAAATTTTGCCTGGTTGAAGAATAATGTCTCCTAATATAATCTATAAAATCTTACGGTATAGTACACCTCAAAAGATTTTCATTTTTTAAATCATTTTTAAGAAATGAAAACTAACCATATGTCACTTGAGAATACGTTTCCCCATTGTATCGAGAATAACGGTTGGGATTTGTTCGGGGTCCGAATAAATTCACTGGATATATAGTATTTCCCCTCTCAATTTTAAAGAAGTTTCATTGCCTGGTTGACGTACCTGCATGCATATTGGAATACCACAAACAAAGAGGGCTACACAAACTCCCATGGTAATAAATTTCTTGTATTTCTTTCTTGTGGCCGGTGACAATTCATCAGCTATAACGGTTCCAACAGCTTCAATACCACAGAACTGGGATGCAGAGAAAATGCAAAATATCATCGCGGATATAGCATTAGACATAATGAATAATCATTAAAGAGTTTGCTTGCAAAAGAAGACAACACAATAATAATAATAATAATAATAATAATAATAATAATAATGATAATAATACAAAATGATACATAATAATAATAATGATAATGATAATAATAATAATAGTAATAGGCCTAATAAAAATAATAATAATAATACAAAATAATACATAATAATAATGATAATGGGATTGAGAATAGTAATAATGACGATAATAATAATGATTATAATAGAAATGATGATAATAATAATAATAATAATAAGAAGAAGAAGAATGAAAACAAAAATGCCAGTTTCACTTTAAAAAAAAAAATTGACAAAATAGACCTTGATCCAGCAGATGGTGATCCACCTCACTAAAATTTAATCATCTGCTCCTTGTTTCATTATCAACTTTCCCTGTAAATTTCATATAAATCCGTTGATAAATTTTTGAGTTATTTTGCAAACAGACAAACAAACAGATAAACAGACCGATGCCGGTAAAAGACATAACCTCCATGGCAGAGGTAAACATAAAATGTTTTCAGTGACATTGCACTCATTATCTATGAAGATATATGTTTTTAAAGATATATCAATCAAAGTTATTATGTTGATTATTGTCAACATTTATTTCATTTCAATATCATTACCGTCGTTGTTTTCAACAGATTATATTTCAAATATTTCAATTTTATAAAGATGGATGTATCTGTTTTTGCGTTTGTAATATATTTTGTTGTTGTCACAGAAAGAGAGAGAGAGAGAGAGAGAGAGAATATGTATTCGCGATGTGATAAGTCACCCAAATTGTATAGACTGGACTGGACTTCTCATTGAACTCCTGTGATGTTTCATCTTGCTAAGTATTATCAATATGTTAATGTTTGTGCTTGTTACTTGAGTCTTTTATGGTATTATGCCTATTCAGTCACGTAATTAAATTTTGTTGTCCATCATCCAATGTCATCATTGGATGTTTAGTTATATGGGATGACTATCTACTATTTTTAAAGAAGCCAGGTCACAATGCCGCTTTATCAGGTTGGATGTGTTATGGTGTGTGCGTGTATACAAACTTTATGAGTGCATGTTATGTTGTACATGACGATGCTATCGAACCTGATACGAACCGCACGCTGGAAGTGTACACTGTATAACTTCAATCAGTACATTATAAAAGCACACGTGAGTAAACGCAGCACATCCTTTGATCATGCGATGCAGGAAACCACAACTATGGGCAATGGGGAAAACATTGTCTAGCGTCAACTCGGTGCTATGCTAGTCTGTCGATGCAATCAATGATTCGTATTTTATGTTCTCGTCATCAGTCCAAATGATCACGAAAGTATTTAATTTTCACACTATCAAAATATCAAAAGACGGAGCTGTGTGACTCCTACCAAGAGTTTTAGTGCATCCTAAATTGATAAGGAGCAAACATACATATCGTATAAAATAAGCCGACTTTGATCACTATGGGTGTCTGAGACTTTTACCCAGTTCTTTCCTGGTTTCAAAATGCGAAACGTTGTGCTTGGATTGTTCGTTGTTAGAGAATTTCCAAACGTCAGATGCTAAAGGTCGGATTCACATGGGTAGAAATGCAGTTGGGAGAACGGTCTTGTAAACGTATATAGGTGAAAATGACAGACGTATAGGTAGTAAAGGTGAAAGGTAAAACGTACCAGTACTCCTCGAGTGAAAACGTACATTGTAATACCAGAGGGGACGATAATCTATATCTACGGTGTTAATTACGTAAAATATTTGGATTGACAAACTGACATTTTGACATTTGGCGTTTTTCTCTGCAATGTTTTTACCAGTGATAATATTATACCTTTGTTTATCTGACAATGTTGTGATTATATGATTCTGTAACCCGTGAATAGGAATTATTGTTAAACTCTCCGGTTATAGCTTTCATCGTTATAAACTTTAAACTAACCTGAAATGAAAATGATAGTTTATTTTTGATTTGGACCCACCTGACTATCAAGTCCAAGAGTGACTATCATAAAGAAGAACAGAAACGACCAAAACTGGGGAAGGGGTAGTCGAGACAGGGCTTCCGGGTATACCACGAAGACTAGTCCTGGTCCTGTTGTGTTGTTCCACCATGGCAGCAGCAAGAGTCAGTGCAGAAAAAAAAAATGTTGCAAACAACGTATGGCACATCAACTCCCTCTAGAAACTTTAAGGTGAAGATCCCCAAACTTCCAAATAATAATGAATCTATATAGCGAATGCTGAATCGGGGGTCACTCAAAGTGCGAGGAAACTGCTCGAAAGTAACAAAGTTTGCAGCTAGGTGTTGGTTAATTCAATGAGCCGCCCTAGTTGTGATTTATAATGATAAAAGGAATTCAAGACAAAATGGAATTTAGAGGTAAACTTGCACTGAACTTTAATTCTAATGATAATAATAATAATCATCACTACAAAATTGTAATGGCATCACACAGATTTGTATAATTACCATGACAATATAGTAATGATGATTACTCCGTTTACGACCTTGCACAAAGTTGATAAAAATTTATTGTTTTTCTTGTTTTCTTCTACTCTCTCCTATATTTCAATGACTCGATACAACTTATCACTAACCTGAATGTTTTCTCTTCCTTCCTTTTAAAAATCTGTTTTGTGGTATATAGTTTTTTAAACAGACAATAATAATGGAACAGAGTCTATATGAATAGAAAAGACGTACAACAAAATGATTTCGTTTTGTTCTCTCTTCTTTTTTTTCTCCTCTAATTATCGTAAAAAAGAATGTTTCTTTCAGTTAACAAAAAGCAGCTATTGAAATAAAATCCATAATCAGAAAAAAATACCCCAAAAATTCAAAGTACAAGACACACTTTCCTTCACTAGTGAAGAAGACAGTGAAGATTGCAATGATTTCTGATGTAACCTCCATAGTATAGTACGCTGGTTGAAACTGATTATCTTTTTCCTTTTTTCTTTGCTTCCATTTACTGTTTTACATATGGGTCATTTTCAAGGTGAAGTTTCTGTATTGTTTTTTTTTTTTGACACAGAACACATCAAAAACCATGAAATAATGATAGTATTTCGTTCTCTTTATCAAGGGAAGTCTCTTCAGTATTGACACTGCTCTGCAGGGCCCTGTCATTGTTATTATACCAATATACTGTTGCCAGGTACCCACACATGGTTCGAAAGGGACATACAGGTGGGTAAAAACATCTTGTACAAATCGGACGTCAGCACTGGTCTGGATTCGAACTCGGGACCTCCGACCTCTGGGAGTTGGGAATCTTATCCGCTATCCCACAGCGTCCACACAAAATCGAAAATATTGAACAGTAATGATTCGGTTTTGTTCTCTTACCGTCGTCAACAACATCCGGGACTTTTTGTCCGCTGTCGTGAGCCATGAAACCAAGCACGGAGAAAACGACGAAGCCAGCGAACAGGCTGGTAAGGCTATTGATGAGACAGACAGTAATGGCGTCCCTGCGGCAATAAGGGAAGAAGTTGCAAGAGACATTTAATGAAGGGCGATTCCGATATTGATATAAACATTGAACAATATACTTGACTTCCGCTCTTTCAATGCATCGTGGAAAATAGCAATTTAGGGTCTAATAACCGAAATAAATAACATAGATATTCCTTGCGACATTATGAACCGATCAGTTTCTTTTGAATAAGTATCGTATGTATACACAAGATATAGAAAATAATACCTCGAGCGGATTATTATCGTAATGGATGTATGCCAGTTTAGACATTGAGCCCAAAATATTATAACTGAATTGCTTACAATCCCTTCAAGTAAAACTCTTAGTTTGAAAGCCTCGGTTTTTAGCAATCTGCACTTACTTTTTAATCCAGTCCGATTTTGTGAATTTTGGCAAATGAGATCAAAAGTAGATGTAGGGGGAAACTTGCACAAGCAACAGACGTACCTGTAACAGTTGTTCCTAAACTTATTGTAGCTGGTCAAAGTGATGCTAGTCCCAAATGATATGCCAGTGGAATAAAAAATTTGGACAGCCGCATCCTTCCATGTCTATAGAGCGAGCGCAAAAGAACAAAATATGAAAGAACCTCAAACAGTATCAAACTTCCGACCAATCAAAGCGGTTTTCATTGCCGGTGATAGATGTATAGAACTGTCCACCACAGTGACACACACACACACACACACACACACACACATATATATATATATATATATATATATATATATATATATATATATATACACATTATATATATATATATATATATATATATATATATATATATGAGATATGAGAAATGAGGAGAAATCGGTGCGTAGCTTTGACATTATTATTCCTCTTACTGTTCCTCCTTTTTGGAAAAGCGCAAGAGTTGAAAAATTGGTCTCCGCCGGGGATCGAACCCGGGTCTTATATATATATATATATATATATATATTTCCAGAAGTCATGTCTTGGGTGGTCTCATTGTTCCGCAAATACAATTCTGCCACGAATATATTCTACATGCATATATTACATCACTACTTTAAGATACTGATTTGTCAAGGCCAGCGGTAGACACTAATCACAAGTCTTGCAGTCTGAATCAATAACCACTTGCACTGAAGGAACTATATGAACAGTGTAAGTTGAACTTATCTTCATTGATAATGCCTTAACTGTTATTGCATAGTTCTTGATATTAACTTTTTTATGTAAAATAATAAAACAAAACACAAATGCACAGCCTGAAGAGACGAATTGTCAGAGGTAAAACACTTACATCGACATCAAGGAGTTTCTCGAAACGTGGAGTTATGTAGTAAGACACGCCGGTTCCTGCACCAGGTAGGGTAACGCCTCGAAAGAAAAGGATGAGTAACACCACATAGGGGAAGACCGCCGTAAAGTAGACCACCTGATTGAAATACCAATTTATGATAACATTTACATATCGAATTGACTGTTACCAAAATCATCGTTTATTGAAAACACGGATAATGAGTTTTTGTTTCACATGCAAATGGTAAATAATGCCTTTAAATGCTATAGTGGGTTGTGAGAACGAAAAGGAACATCTATAACCTTAACCAAATTAATGTCTATTAAGACAGGCCGTGCGAAGCGAACTCTAATGTCATTTACAACGATTTTGTTTGAAATATTTCATTTACCTTTCCTGTGGACTTGACACCTTTGATGACGCACAGATAGATGACCACAGATGTTGCCAGGAAGGCACCAAACATTTCCCAGTTCATTGACCCCATCTCACCAATGCCGTCCGAAAGATTATGAACGCGATTTCTGAAATTTTAAAACCGACATGTTATCTATGTACAAATTGTACCTTTTCCTCAACCCTGGTAGATATTGAGATAAAAACAAGTCAACAATGAAGTTCATGAAGGATTTCGGCAAAGATGGAATGATAAGTGACCATCAATTAGCATCCCTCCTTCGGCATGAAGTTCCGGATCTATATGGAGTGATTATTAGCCTAAAGGAAGGACGGAATTAGTCATTGAAAGAAATCGTTGGAACTCTCACTTCCAGTATTCTTCACTCGGGCGTGTGGACTTGTTAAAGGTCCTGTTCACGAGGCTGGAATCAAAGCAGTCGGCCGAGTTCCAAGGGTTGTCGCACGTTGACCACGGGAGCGTCTTCAGACAAGATGCCCCCATGTAGTAGAGCGCCCATGCCACAATGACGGCGTAATAAATTGATGTCGTGAAGTTTACCAGTATCATGCTCATTCCGAGACCTACACCCCCCAAACCAGAGAATTGAAATAATGTATGAACAATCTTTAAAGAGAATGATATCAAATGAAGAAAGAAAAAGAAAGCTCACACACATTTTGGTGAAGCATATACGCATCGAAAGAAAGGCCACAAAGACTATGATTATATGAAAATACTATCTGCATCTTGAGTTCAACTGATTTTATATCCATATAAAGTAATACAAAGCAATATGCATAACATTTACATGAGTACATGATTTTCTAAGGAACTTTGACTCATATAAGTTTCAACAAAACATGGATACAATTATGTATTCTTTACCTCGAAAAATCGGGGAAATGTTGTAGCATCGGACGCAACCAAGGCTGGGAAACTGACCGAGGGAGTACTCCATGATTAGAAGAGGAATCCCCGCGATGAAGAGGAAGATGAAATAGGGAATCAGGAATGCTCCTGCATTTAAATTGAAGTTCAAAGGTCAGTCAGTCCCTGGTCTCTTTTATTTCATTAACTTCAGTTTCAAACTCGAGTATAGACCTTGTCTCTGATAAATAATATTTCAGTATAAGCTGTGGTAATATCTATATGACGTGACCACACGTTAACAATAAGCCAGTTGGGAGTTAGCCCATGGGCACATTGGTACGAATGACCTTTCTTTTTTCTCAGTTGGTTAGGGGCACTTCACTTGTTTTCAAAGCGACATAATGCACAAGTTGTACGTAACAACTTATGGGATTCATCAATCCTGTTCAAACAAGATAATGCATAAGCTGTACGTAACAACTTATGGGATTCATCAATCCTGTTCAAACAACGAAGGAACTTGGGTAGACCTGGGGCCTGTTTCATAAAACTTGTCATCAGTGGCAAGTTGTCATACATGTGACAAGCTACTGAAATCCTTGTATCTGATTGGCTGACAGCAAATTTGTCATAGAAATGTGGCAGTTGTCACTGATGACAAGTTTTATGAAACGGGCCCCAGATGACCAGAATGATCCGATTGATCCGTCAATTAACACTTGGGAAAGCATTCATTTCATTATTTTGCATTGAAATTATGAATAATCTCTTTCTATTGTTATTGCCAAATATAATGTACCACCTTTGCTGTCAGGTGGATACATGATGGAAAGCAGCGTGTATAAGGATTACACGAATAATCATTACATCACAGCTGCTTATCCGAGTGAATTTAAAAACTAACATGCCTATTGGTACGAATCAACTTTTTTCTGCGCATGTGCATAGTGGAACTTCGAACTGGCTTTTTAGAAGGAGAGCTATTGTTATAGTGGATAGGGAACCGAATTTGGAAAGGGAATATCTGGGGTTTTAATCTTGCTCGGTTCTTCCATTCTCGGACAGGATATCGCCCCCCCCCCCCCCCCCCCGCCACCCCCATTGTCCCGCTTGGCTCATGGTGTAATTGTACATGCCAATGTAAGGGTAGTAATGGACCTGAAGAGACTACCCTTGGTAGATAAGACTATTATGATAAATCAATTGTTAAAGATGTTCACAGAAATAGAAGGGTGAAAAATTGAAACTCTTTCATATCAATTATTTGAAACTCATCAGGAAAAGATAAGCAACAATTGAATAGCTAGGTAAATATTTATTTTTGTTGACAGATAATAATAATGTTTATTCATGAGTGTTTTAAATATTGTAACGTATAGGCAATAAACTGCACTTATGTAATGAGCAAACATTTATTCATCCACAGACCTATTGAGACCAGTAGTAGATCCAGGAAGTGTCATACCCAGCGCGCCCCTTGATTTTTTGTTAAAACAAAGGAAAACGAAAAATTGGAAGGGGAGCGTGTGCAGCCCCTTTAATTTTGTTAAGGCTCCCCTCCCCCTTCTTTACGGAATTCCTGGATCCGCCCCGAAGACCTATGTGAAAACAATGCCGAAATGATTCGATAACTGATGATTATCTACACCATATAAAATGCCTTCCCCTTTGATTGCTTTTGTTATTTCAACAGTTTATTCCCGTGACACGTTTTGTTTGTTCTACAAGTAACGCATTTGTTTTGAAGATCTGCCAAATCTTAGGCTGTAGTACCATAAAATTTATATTGGAAAACGATATTGCTAAACAGTTCAACTCGGTTTGAATTTCACCACTCCACAAAGAAATCACCATCGGGACACCTCTTATCTTGCAATAAATAGACGTAGATATTGCATTTTATCTGGCACTTGTTTAAGATATGAAGGTTATGACAGCGTCCTAACTTTAACCCTTTGCATGTCATATCGACTTCTTGTCTATGGGTTTATGTGTGGAATATGTGCGCATTATTTTGACTCACTGACATCGAAAGGAAAATCAAAGACAATCAATGAAAATGGCAAACATTGGTTTATGGTTTAAATTTATGAACAGGGAAGGGTATATTTGAATAACACGATAATACCACAGACCTATTGATCTCTGAATAAAATTGTGCAGTCCTGTAGATGTAGATACCGGGGTTATTACGTACATGTGATGTGACAGTGAAGTTCACCTTGCCATGGATATTGGTTTATTCATTTATAGGCCTACATGCAGATAATCGCAATAGACTCTTATTTTTGAACAATCCTTACTGAGATACACGACAAGTATATGGAAGCCAGTATCTGTACGTATTCCCAATACCCGCCTAAAATGAAAAATGTATGGGGATAGAGCCTTCTCTTCTGTTGCGCCACGTCTGTGGAACTCTCTACCACTCTCGCTTCGGCATTGCAACAGCCTCATTACAAGTCTGAACTGAAGACTTATCTTTTCCAGCAACTTTGTGAATGATATGTGACACATTGTGGGAGCCGGGCGCCTTTGAATGTTTCTACAGATAAATGGCGCTATATAAATACTGTTTCATCATCATTATCATCATCATTATACGCCTAACTTTTGTTTGTGTGTAAATAATTTTTGTAGTGATCCTACGGCTTTGTACGGCCACATTTCATATTAATATATAGGGCATATATTCATTCTTATTATTCTCTTGCAATTATCATTCGAATTGAAGCCACGTAAACATAATTATGGACAATACTGACAGTAGAGAAGATTGGCAGAGGAGAGGAAGAGCAAGCGAAAATTTTGTAAAGGAATTATTGAGGAAAACTGACAAAATTATTATCATCATCAGCTCTATCCATATGCTTAAACAGGTCTGTATCTTTACATGTCCGAAATTAACCAGAAGAAGGGAAGCATGCATACACAATGGAAAATTACACAACATGTTAAAGAAGATTTTGATCAACAAAATAAAGATAAGCGTTAAAGTATAGTGAGATAAAACGAGTGGTAGAAGTTTCATAAGAACTCAGACTTAAAATCAAACAGTTGAATTGTAAATTGGAATAGTAATATTCCGTACATGTTTTCAAATAACATGTTTCAGTGATACTGTTTGAATGAACACGTGCATATTGACTTGCAGCTCTCCCACTGCAATATAACTAAAGTAATGTTTTTTTTTCTTTTTTGTTGTTGTTGTTGATAGTATCGACCAAATGGGAGGAAAAAGTGTAGTTGCTAACATATTTATTATCATTATGTTACATAAATGCGACTATAGTGCAACACACAAACACGCACAGAAAAAAAAAATGTGCGACGAATTTATTTCATAAACATGAATGAGTTAGTATGATATATTACATTACTATGAATCGCATTTCCATGAGCTCATATGAACCCTTAACTGCCATAACTCTCTTATTTGAAGATCTTTGCATTTGAAGAGGATTATAAGATAAAGGCTTGTTTCTCTGGTAGTCTTACTGTGCTCTATCAATTTTGTCACAGACAATTTCGATATGGTGCTGATAATTGCACTTAAAGGCATGATTTACCACATGCATATGAAACATAGTGCTTTAAAATAGTTTCAAAATGTGAGTTTGGGATAGAAACAACCAATGTAAAAATTTGAATCAGTATAATCAATGTTAAATATTGTTGAATACACAAAATATAAAAAAATAGTTATAATGAAAATGTTGCCAGACTAAACCGTCTACAACTATGGTTTACTCAAAAAAATACTGATATCTCACTATATTTTAGGCTTTATTGCCAGAATTTTATATGGTAGGGTGTTTTGTGATACAACAGACCTACACGTATTATGCATCAAATATGATAGGCCTATCTTGAACATTATTTTTAAAATCACTATTCCCAAAGATGAACAGGACCTTTAATGAGATTTGATTCATACCCAATAAATTCATATACACCCGACACACTCCCACCTTATCGGAAGTAGTGAAATCGGTATACATAAATCTGATACTGACCTCCTCCGTTCTTGTAGCATAGATATGGGAATCGCCACACGTTTCCCAAGCCCACAGAATATCCTACAGCGGTGAGAAGGAATTCCAGCTTGTGGCTCCATTGATCTCTCTTCTCCTCGCTCTTCCCCTCGTTCGTCTCGACTTGGTCTTTCTGTACGTCTGACTTGTTCTCTTCCATCGCGGAAACCTTGCAGTTTATCTCTATACTGATCGCAAGGAGAAAGTTAGCAAGGACTAAAAGGATTTGTTTTATATATTTCATTTATTTATCAAGATCGCAGAAACTCGCAATAAACAGGTGGTAAAGGACTTCATTTTAATTTCATTATTTGCTGTAAACCCAATAGACGTTGCAATCGAGCACTAGAAGGGAATTCTGTGAGTAAGAACGCATTTTGTATGTTAGTTTTAATACGATGTTGTGTTTTTTTTAATTACAACTAAGACTGAGTGTACGCTTGTAAAAGATGGATTTTGACATTTCATTTTTCACTTCTCTTTTAAGCTAGCTTAAAAGCCTCCTCAAGAACGAGCAACCCCTTTTCATTATCACACGCTTCTTGCTCTTACAACGTGTGATATTTTCTTACTATTCATGTCACACCATTATTGCGCGTAAGATACTTATTGCTACGTTAACTTTAGTGAAAACTGAAATGAGTATTTTAAAAGCGTTTCTGATCAACTATTCTTATTATATCGCAGAGTATATATGTTGATATATTTCAGGTTTATAGGGCATCACACTTTTCATGTTGACGTTATGTTCATATAGTAACAATTACGATTACATGAAACGAAATAAAATTACTGAGGAATATATACTACTATATATATATATATATTACTATAGAATTACTGTTCGATCAGTTATACAAAGAAGAAATTAGGGGGAAGAACAATTTTAGCGCATGAATATATTCAAAACATCGTGACTCCATATGATTAAAGTCCAATATCATTGCTTTACAGATTCTAGATGTCATTCAGACAATGTGATTTTATTCTTTCTGGTCAGGATTCCAGAGCCCTTCTGATGTTATAAGGAGAATTTCGGGATACTTTATGGCGATAAAGGACATTATTCGTTGCACTATAGCACTTCGTGAGCCAAACTATGTGAGGTTTTAGTTTCTTCAATATCCCTAGATGAGCCTTGAAAAAAAATGCAACACGATGTCCTCTTGAAACATGATAAACCTGATGTCAATTTAGTATTATATTGCTGATTACAGCCAGGGACTTTAAGATCGTCTTCTATGCAATCCAATGAGAAACTTGTATTTTTCGAAAAAAAAAAATAAAGAGGAATGCTATGAAAACATCTTCGCTACAAGTGGCATATTGCTTATTAGAGTATTATGCTAGTGGTTTTAACCTGAATCCTTCTACATTAGAAGCTCTAAATGTTTTATTTTTATAGAATCTTTTATTACAATGCAGATGATGTAAAATGATAGCACTCAGAATAGCTGGTGAACATATTCATCTTTATTTTGTGTAGTATACAAAATCATTGTTTTCTTTTGATATAATTTCATTTTTAAAAACTTTTCTGGAGACAGTCTATTTAGAACAGAGAAACAAATTTTAAATATAGGAACATCGATAAAGGTTACCTGATACTCAATGTACTGTGCAGATGATAGGAGAGAATAGATGTCAGTCGGCGAATATAAGCTCCAAAGATGTATTCACTTTTATATATTTTTTATAAACACAAGCATTATAGAAATCTGATTTTACTTTTAAAACTCTCCGTGAAAAAAAAAAGTTAGATATTAGAACATTAAAAAAGGTCGGTTGATATACAAATCACTAATAATAATAATAATAATAAATCAGACTCACTATTCCACCCTGTCCTGATAAAAGGATCACTCTCTGATTTGGTGACTTTGTTACTTCTGATCATCCGAATCTTACTATGGGAGATCATGAAATTCTGTACCACATTATATAGCCATATTTAAATCACTATCTGTTTTATGATTGCTACTCGTCACACAGCACGCACTGCACCGTCAAAGAATATGGAAATTTACAGACGACACGCCCCATATATTTCTTTCAATATTTTTTTTTTGTATCATAAAATATGCATTGAATATTCCTCTCCCATCAAGTCACGGAATTATATTGACTGTGTGTTTTATGTGCAAGTCTGCAACACAATCAACAATGATGCGTGCTGGCACTAACACGCAGAGCAGATATTTCTTGTATGGCAGTCAATTGCCATGAAATATTTGATCCAGATTTGAGTGAACCCGCTCTTATTTAAACGCCTTCTCAATAATCCACTTAGATCGATAAACAAAGGCGATAATAATAACATGTTCTTTCCAATAGAATATGAGATAAGAAAGTTATGCAATTTTTAAGTTTATCAAATTCGGAAACTGTGAAAGACAATGCCGTTATGGCCTTATAATCTTGAGATTGGTTTTCAGTCAGAAATATCATAGGATTTTTTTTTTTATTCGATAATTCAGCATGTACGCCCTGCTATGAAATTACCCATCCTATATTTTATAACAATTTTACAATCATTGAATTGACAAGATTTAATGTATTCGGCACTATGAATATAAGGGCTCGACACTAACGGTGGCCCGGTGGCCCAAGGCCACCAAAAACGCGCGTCGGGCCACCAAAATTTCAGAAATAAAGATTTTGGTGGCCCAATCGGGCCACCAAAAAGTCGGATAATTGCCTTTACTTTTGTAAATGGACAGCGGTAACAATCGGCTCCATAAGATGCTAAAATAAATGTCAGATGTTTGCTTTTTATTTTGGAAATGAATAACGGTAATATTCGACTCCGTATGATACTAAAATAAGTGTCGGATGTTTGATTTTGCGTTCGGAAATGAATAAGGATAACATTCGGCTCCAGAAGATGATGAAATGAATTTGGAATGTTAGCTTTGACGTTCGGAAATGAATACTAATAATATTCAACTCCGGACGATGAGAAAAGAAATGCCGGATGTTTGCTTTCTATTTTGGAAATGAATAACGGTAATATTCGGCTCCGTATGATACTAAAAGAAGTGTCGGATGTTTGGTTTTGCGTTCGGAAATGAATAAGGATAACATTCGGCTCAAGAAGATGCTAAAATAAATGTGGAATGTTAGCTTTGACGTTCGGAAATGAATACTAATAACATTCAACTCCGTACGATGAGAAAATAAATGCCGGATGTTTGCTTTTACGTTGGAAAGTAAATAAAAACAACATTCAGCTCCAGACGATGCTAAAGTAAGTGTCGAATGATCCCTTTGACGTTCGGAAATGAATAAACATGATATTCAACTCCATATAGATAGTAAAATAAATACCGGATGTTCACGTTCAGGTGAATGATAAGAATAATGTCTCATGTTTGCTTTTATGTTCGAATGTATATAGCAACAACATTCAGCTCCGGAAGATGCTAAAATAGATGTCGGATATTAATTTTGCTCTGACGTTCGGAAATGAACAACAATAATATTCAACTCCATATAGATAGTAAAATAAATACCGGATGTTCACGTTTAGGTTTGAAGTAAATAGCAATAACAGAGCAGCTGCGGAAGATGCTAAATGAATGTCGAATGATCCCTCGCCCTTTGACTTTCGGAAATGAATAACAATGATATTCAACCTCGAATGATGATTAAATAAATGTCGGATGTTTGCTTTTACTTTCGAAAGTAAGTAGCAATAACATTCGGCTATGGAAGATGCTAAAATAAATGTCAGATGATTGCTTTTACGTTCGGAAGTGAATAGCAGTAATATTCTGCTCCATACGATGCTAAAATGAATGTCGGATATTTGCTATTACATTTCGAAATGAATAACAGTAACTTTCAGCTGCGTTTGATGGTAAAATATTTAATGTCCGATGTCTGCCTTGACGTTCAAAAATGAAAAACAGCGCAATGCTAAATTGTCAGATGATTCATTTCACTTTCGGAAGTGGACAGCAGTAACATTTTTTACATTTGGAAATGATTAACTGTATCAATCGGCTCAGTTAGATGCTAAAATAAATTGGGGATGTTTGCTTTCACGTTCAGAAATGAATAAGGATAACATTCAGCTCCGTAAGATGCTAAAATGAATGTCAGTTCTTTGCTTTTACATTTGAAAAAAAAAATTAATAGTAACATTCGGCTCCGTCCGGTGTTAAAATACTAGTAAATGTTGGATAATTGCTTTTACAATCAGAAATGAATAACGGTAACTTCCAGCACTTTATAATGCCAAAACAAATGTCGGATGTTCACAAATGTCTGCAAATGCTCCAACTCTATCGTTTCAAACGTAAGTTTTGACCACTTAAATAGGCATCAACTTTTATAATAATCTATAAGCCTATTTGCTAAATCTTAGTATTAAGAATAACGGTAAGATGATTGAATTTTCTCTTCATTTATTTTAGACATGGGTACATGTATCACTTCAGTAATACTTAATATTTAATTTTCAATGTTCAGTATAGGACCGATTTAGTATTTCTTATGTTTTTATTGATTTTTTTTTCGGGCCACCAAAAATAAAAGTTACTGTAGAGCCCTGATACATACATATATATATATATATATATATATAATATTTTTAAGCTCTTGGAAACAGTTTTGCGACTTTACTGCACGATGCAGTGTTTTTGTTCGTGCTCACCTCTTCTCTCCGTTTGGCACAATACTTATTACAGGCTATGATCTTATACAATATGTTCAATCTTTGCATTGTTCTACGACCACGCTTGAATTCTCAGTATTTGGAATGATATAGGGTTTTTTGTGGGGTTTTTTTTTTGTTTCTTTTTTTTTTTACGCATCAGAAGACTTTGGGAACTGCACCGTGAAAATACTGCATAAGTTTATATCACTGTCATGAGCAAACGCATAATGCGCACACAAACAGACAGAAATGTTTTTGCTTTGCTTTGCTTCGCTTTTGTTTTGGGTTTCTTTTTTAGAAAAAAAAAAAATCCGAACAGATAAATAGCAAAGTAAAATTCATTGAGGCACATACTGGTCAATCACGCTATCAACATTAAACTTTTGGCACGCACTCCACCAGCGTTGACATACACATACAGTACGCACCCACACTCAACGCACACATACACGCAGACATATATATATACACACACACACACACACACACACACACGTTCTTGGCGGTGTCAACGTCTTGTAGTGGACAGTGTTCTTCGTTCACTAATCTGTTCGCTCATTCATTTACTCATGTATTTGAATTATATAAGATGTGTGTGTGTGTGTGTGCGTCTGTGTGTCCTTGTCTTCCGTTCTTTGCTGAGAAGTATTCGGTAGATAGTTGCCTTTTACTTTGGTTTCACTTTCATTTCCCTCCCCCCCCCCCCCTTACTGTAACCGATGGAAATGTAAGAAAAGTGATAAATGTAAATATGATTAGGGAAATCAGGCAAAACAGGAATCAATTCTAAATCTGAAATTAATGATATGCACCGATGCCTGTTATTGCTACCTGTTCAATGGTATGTGTCTTTATGATGGATACGTTTGATAGCAGCTGATAGGGAAGTAGGGAGATGAACATTTCAAACATGAACACATGCTACATGCACACGCACACGCACACACACATGTACCCTAACACGCGCGCGCGCACACACACGACACACACGATCACATACACTTCACTGAAGACAAGATTGCCAACAGTCATTTAACATCCACATCAATTTCATAAATACATGGTTATAATACAATCATGTTCATATTCAAATAACGCACTCACTGGCACTCAAACAAGCCTTATTGGTTATTATAAAATGGGTTCAAGAATGTAGCCAATTGGAAGCGCTGAAATGAGTCACGTGTGCGTGCATTATGCACTAAGAAGAGTCTCTCTTCCACCTCCCTGGCCTGACGTACGTCACAATGTTTTACACTAGCAGTGCGCACTCAATCAGTTGTTACAAGTGCGTCACGCGCTACTATACGCGCTGTCAATCCTGTAAACAACTTCTAGTTCGGGCCGCGGGCTGCCACAACAGCCGGCGGCCTTTCTTGTGCATAACAGTACGTGGCGTACGTATACTCTTATACGTACGTACAGTACTTATGTGCGGGATTTCCGAGTGCGACGTGCGTAAATGTTTGGGACGAACATCTTCGGACATCTTGACTTTTGAGCGAGTGCTACATGTAGCTGACTGGTATTGACCCACAAAGGTACGTGAATAATGCTGTTAGTTTTCGACCCATTTTATAAAACAAATGATGCACAGGATTATTTCGTGGCGTTAGTGAAGGTACGGCTCACTCTCGAGTATTGACAACGGTTGCAAACATGCACTCGGCTGCGCCTCGTGCATGTCGCACCATTGTCAATAGGGAGCTTTAGATTTTGACGCGTGGACATTTGAGCCGACGCTTGCTCTGGACGTTCTCCTCTCCCTGCGTCGTGTGGAAAAGTAGCTTTAGATTACGCTGGGACGCAACGTATAAAAAATACAATCGCGCCCCCGTATGATCAGTGCATGTAGAAGCTCTCTACGTCGCAAACTGTGCGGACGTGAAAATAGCCCAGTACGCGTAGTAAACAACTCAGGCGACGCAGCTAAAAATAGATTGACTTTACGCGCGCTACTGCGCACGCTCAGAACATGTTTTTTTCCTTTGAACGTCCGCGCGTCTAAAATCTAAAGCTCCCTAATACTCTCGAGCGCGCCGCACCTTCACTAACACACTCTATCCTGTGCATCATTAGTATACAATTCGTTGTTTCGAAGGTTCGTTATTCTGAAGGGACGTTTATCCAAAAATGAAACAAGGATCGCTTTTCTCAAGGTTCTTAATCTAAAAATGGAAAGGGTTCGTTCTTCTGGAGGTTCGTAATTGGAAAACGAACTAAGATTCATAATTTCGAAGACGCGTTTATAATAGGGCCTATATTACTCACCTTCTTTTCTTTTTCGGATTAACTGAGCTTAAATCCTGTTCAAATATGCAAACCTTTGGCATAACTATCGTTACTTCATTTTGGGATAAACGCACTAGTCTTTAACAATAACGAACCTAATTTCATTTTCGTATCAACGAACCTTCGGAATAACAAACTTTATTTTACTTTTCTATAAACTAACTTCGGAATAATGAATATCACCTGCTAACACACAAATCTAACAACAACAAATCAACGAAAAACGTTAGTTCTGAAAGTCGTATATTCTTGATAAACGAAACAAGCATCTTTCTTGTATTATGACTCCATAATACTCTTCAGCATATCGACGTAACAAAGATTTTTTTTTCCAGTTGTAGAACTTGTAGCAATTTTAAAGATTTTAACAGATACCTGAAATGACTGATGAAGAGTGGATTTGAGAGAAATCAAAAGAAAGTGAACAATTTTACATACTTTTTTCCAGTTCATAATTTTCATAGATGATTTTGATTTGATTTTGATTTGGTTTGATTTGATACCATATTAAAGGTAATTTAATTGGCTTTAAACCTGGAGGGTCAGCACAAAGGGAAACTTTGCCCTTGAGTGAACACATTCGTGTTTGTCCTCCAAGGCACAAAAGTAAAAATTTCAAATAAAAAAGAATGACATGTTGTCATTCATGTGCAAATGACCTTCATGATAACAATGAAACAATTTTCAGTCTATATATATATATATATATAAACAAAATTAAGACATTAAAGAAATTGCAAAAATACGTTTTCGTTCTAGAGCTTCAAAGTGGGAGACTAAATGAAGAGTATAAGAATGTTCTGCAAACTCCAACTTCAAATGACATAGGGAGTACAGCGACAAATAAGGTGATTAAATGAACAGAATTCAGTTACTTCGTTATTTTAATTTAGGAATTTAAGAATTAATTAGTCAAAAATTAAGAACCAAATGTTGTTTCCATTGTTCTAATCTTCTCCACATTTTTACCATATTTATGGATACTGCTTCTTCTCTAATGTCATTTAAATTTGGATTCGACAAAAGAATCATTCATTTTCCTCCATTATTTTTAGCCTTTCTTTATCTTCAGGGCTACAGAGACATTATAGAAATCATAGGTATATTTGCGCAAATTAATTCATGTTTCTTGTTGCGTTTGATTTGTCTTTTGTTCTCATTGTTAAGGGCATAATTTACCATTTGCAGATGAAACAAAACCCAGCATTAGTGCTTTAAGATAGTTCTAAAATGTGAGTTAGAAATAGAAACAACCACTGTAAGAATTTGAATAGGTAAAATCGATGTTAAATATTGTTAAATATACAAAATGTGAACAATAGTTATAATAAAAAATATTTCCAGACTAAACCGTCTACAGTTATGGTTTATTGAGAAAAATACAGATATCTCCTTTATCGCGAAAATTTTATATGATAGGATGTTCTGTGGTACAACAGACCAACACATACGCATGAAATGTCATATCGTGAACATTTTTAAATCACTGTTCCCAAAGGTAAACAGGACATTTAAATGGAAGAACACTAAATGACAATAATGGAATGACAGTTTTATTATTTTTGCGATTTTAATCTTTCTGCCTTCAAAGTGAAAAAGAAATTTCCCATTTTATTGACCTGCCAGTATGATAGTCAATTTATAGATTACCTTTAATATGGTATGTGATACGTTAATTCTTTTCCAAATATTCTATGAGAAATATGAACTTGAAAAAGTGTTCACTTCTTTATTCTTCCTGAGTGCACGTATTTCAATGTATTATATATATATATATACATATATATATATATATATATTGTTCGCAAAAACCGATAAGTCCATTTTTGAAGATTTTGAAGTACGGTCTCTGCCATAAAGTACAAAATATTACCTTTTAAATGACATATTGGTCCCTAAATATAAAGGTCCACTTTTGAAGTTATGGTCAAAAGAAGCAAATATTTTCTTATTTTTCTCTTTATTTTTCTTGACCTTTAATCGCAAATATCTCCATTTGGCAAATATGGACTTACCGGTTTTAGCGAACAAACTCTTCATATGTATAATTATATATATATATATATATATATATATATTTATATATATATATATATATATTTATTATATACATATTATATATATTGTAATTAATCTGATATATTTTTTCCTCTTTGCTATTATCGTTCTCTCTTTACTTCTGCCCTCTGATTCAATTGAATATAAGCACCATTGTATAATCATTAGTCGAATACTTGTCAAAAATGCTTATGTAATTGGTATTTGAAACAATACGAACGTCTAGAACAGAAAACATGAAGAGGACTGAAAAGAAGTATATCTACACAACAATTATGTAAATTATGATACATTGCAGCTGTATGTAACGTCTTTACAAGAAAGCAGTCTGTTTGTGTTTGTGCATAAAATGAGGTTACTAGGTATACGTCTGCGTACCACGTCGCGACTAAATCTTAGTTTACATTTAAACTAGTCTAACTATAATTATTACATCATTTAAAGTTAAACAACCAAAATATCTTATCAAGATCTTTTAATCACTTCTCAGCATGACTTGTTGTTATCCCAACTTCTCTTAGTGCTTATACGAAGGATTCTTTGCATTTTTAATGTGAAATAGACTATTATTTCATTACAAAATCACTCACATGACTTTGACCCCTACAACGGGGTATCTCACATAATTATGTATCTCAAGTCAATAAGCACATGCAAGCACAATGTTTGGTAGAGGAAGCATGCAATGCATCAAACAAATATTATACACTGTACAAAGAGATTATTAAGATACATGGACCCTTTGTTGATGTTGGATATTGTTGATGAAAAATATAGTAATAATAATAATAATAATAATGATAATAATAATGTACAATGATTCTAATTTATAGTTTTTACACATAATAAAACATTAAAAACGCGCAGCACTGACAGTGCAAACCATTCAGATTGTGTCCTAATGTATGTGACTGCCTTACTTTATCTTAGGGATTATTATTTAACTGATATTAAGCATATATATATTGCATATGAAACACTCAAAATAAAATGTCTTGATCCTCGAATCTATTAAATAGCTACAATACATATAGTTGCCTGTGTTCGGTGCAGCCTCAAGTAAAGGAAAGATCCATGAACACATCAAAATCTCTTGTTAAAATTTCCTTTTTTTTTCTACCCCTTGTTAGACAGACTTATTTTTTCTTTAATCAGACAGCTATATCTCCCCGTGACCTCATCAACAGAAATATTTCAGACATTGACATGTTTTGGCTGAGTAAAAAAAAAAGAAAAGTAGAGAGGAAGCAAGGATGTGAAAGGCTAAGATGTCAGAAGCTATATACGTAAGCCATGCATATCCATTTGGAGTCACATGAGTACATGTCCGTCTTTGGTATAGCGCTAATTTTCAAAATCTTTCCGCATGCATCTTTTGCTATTAAAGCCGAAAGACAAAATGAAAGTGTTTTACTGCTTTACTCTTTGAAAATCCTAACTGAATATTGTGTGAGTATTGGGTCAAGCATTGTCAAGTGAAGCTAATATAAATACGTTATTAACTATTCTTGTATTGCTCTCCATTCGGGTGTTTGTTTGGTTTTTTTTTTTTTTTTGACAAGAAGGAATAAAACTTGAACACAAGTGTACAATAATCAGCAATCCTTGATGGTGTACTTTTCTGTCGATGACATGTGTTGGGGTGCAGTGTGAGTCAACTCGAGTCCACTTTTGGGTTCGTATCCAGCCTCATTGCGGTACTTGTCTAAGCTTGGTCCCCAGTCAGCTGATGGCCTCATGAGAACTTTTAATCGCTGAAACGGTGAAAAAAAAAAACCCATAAAATTGAATGCAAACTATAGTAAGCTTAGGAGTATGTGAGTATGTATGAGTGTGAGTGTGTGTGTGTCGAAGCAGTTTATCTGAGGATATTGCCTATAAAGATTTAGCAGTTGCATTGTTATACATAAAAGCGCCATGGCCAGAAGAGACCTGTAATTACAAGAATTCTTGCTAGTATAACTTGAATCGTACATATAATAGTACCATGAACTTTTATTCACCCATCAGTGTGAGGATCTGAGTGAAGATTGCTGAATACCGTTATTTCAGCTTGATTGAATGAAAGTAACATTTCCTCCAACTCGGGTTTGAGGGTTATTTCAGCACCAGTTTGTAGATACGTAGTCTACATCAAAGACACTCTTATACATTTGCGGCAGTGGAAATGCAATGCTGATGACCAAATTAATTCTTGTTGCATGATTGTGATGTAGGCATTCGTAATATTGTGTTAATTTTCTACCATACACAGGCTGCAGGATCTTTTTTTATTACGTATTTAAGAAAGTGCAATCTTTATTTTGTGCAGAAAAATATTTTCTCCGCAAGAGTATTTCACAGCTCTTTACCACTCTAGTCTAGGGATTTATTCAATAGCTGTTATAGGGGATGCAAGGTCCAAAACCTGAATTGTATAAAGATACCATATTCAGGGAGGTGGGGAAATCAATTCCCACCTCTCTGGCATGTAGAAATGGCCGAAAGAATACTCATGACAACATAGCAACAGCAATGTGCGGCAAAGCACACTGATATGTGCGTGTACCCATGCATGCAGTCATTTTACACTTGCACTTAACTTTATTAGAAATGATATTACCATAAATCCTTTGTTCGGATTCATGTATTTCAGTTTATCGTATTCTATTTCTCACCAAAATTTGTTCTGGTACACTAACATGGATTCACATTTTCTGCCAAGAAATTTACTCGCTTATTTCTTTTTAAGGGTACATGAAGTGCACCCTGCATAAAGAACCATGGCATCCGCAAGCACTGTCACAACAATTCACTGTCCCCAGTGGCGACAGCCGTACAGCTAATTGCTATCCCCTGAACACAAATCTCTATCGAGTACTAAGTACCTTTACATGAGGGACCATGCCCCGGGGATGCTGAACGGAGTACTTACCTCGATAATTGTTCCATCGGCCAGAAAGAAGAGCGCGTAGATGGCGTACACGGGTACTGCTGCAAAGGGTATGCTTGCGATAACCCAGCCCAATGCTTGGGCCCAATCAGGGAACGTGTGTTCTCCGTAGTAGGCAGGGGTGTAAAACACGAACGCCATGACCAATACCGTCTGGTGTCATTAACAAGAAGAAAAGGGAAAGAAAAAGAAAGATAATAGGCTATGTTCGATAACAAAGATAAGCTTTAAGTTAATGACGTTGATTTCAAAACCCAAGTCAGTAAAAAAAAAGCAAAGAAAAACTGACAAACAATCAACCATCTACGAATGACACTGACTGATCCGTACCGATATCTTCGATAACACTTTTCAAATATTTTCAAATTCTTATCAAAATGTATAATCTTCTTCTTCTTTTTTGCCATTGCGGTCGATTGTATGTTTTTATACAGTTTTAGCTCTTTACGTGATCATTCGTGTTGCTGTCTGCACTGATAGAAGTGTGATGCTGTATTTTTTCTTCCCTTTTAATCTTTACAAACAGGAAAATCACAAACAAAATGTTAATATTTACACTGAAGCATTTCTTCAATTCAAAAGTGTAAACAAGGATGTGCAAGACTTTGATACCCCGGAAAACACATATACCTCATGCTCTAAAAAATATTAATACTGTAGAAAAAAAAAAAAGCTCTTCGTATTATCTGTAACGAATCATGAAGATGCTATGCCGATGTTTTGTGCCATGAAAACAACATTTTAAACATTAATGATTGTATCGTTTGTACTTAGGACAATTTATGTACAAACCTAACAATAATTCTATCCCTCCTGTATTCGACTTAAAGTTCATTAAAAAAACTCCAAATTGTCCATTCATATTCTATCTGGTAATCCAATGAATTTCACTTGCCTTTAACCAGGGATCTCTTCTTTTTTTAGGGAGTATTTCCAACAACCTTCTTTCGGTATTTGTCGTGAATATACAGAATTGCATTCATTATTACTATGGGTATTCAAATGTTGTATGGGTTAATTGTAGTGAAATAAAACGAAATGAAATGAAATTAGATTAAATTAAATTAAATAGGACGCTCATGGTGTGTATATTCTGCGGCTTGGGCAATTTGTAATGCGGCTGCTTGAAACCTAATAGCCACCGTAACTTTCTACATAATCCTTTCAACTATCTATCCGGACATCTTGCAGAATTTGATGAGATAGTGTTAAGTATCTCATCAGGGAAAAGAACCAAAATCGGTGATTTCTGACTGCCCCTCCCCCCCCCCCCCCCCGTACATCTTTCTGTTAAAATTGTTACGTACCAACATTCCGAGGGGTGAGATGACTGCCCAACAGGTCTGGAAATAGACGAACACGTCAGAGCCTATCATGGTGCGTACTTCCTTCACAAATCGTTTCAGTCCTGGATGAGGGGGAACACACACGGAAGTCATCATCAAGCATATAAAGCCATGGTGTGACTTTTTCAGATGGCTTTTGGCATGATAAAATGCAGCCATGCGTGTCTCAAGATGTGACATCAAAAGACAATGCACAATTGGTAAGATTGAAGAAACTATTTTTCATTCATTTCCTTACTTCCTCTGATACTTTCTTTTAGCTCTTTCTCTTTCTTCACCCCTTTTCTCCTCTTTGCTTATTTCTCTTTTAATTTCCTTTTTTTTTCTCTCTCTCTCATAGCCTAACCTTAAGAGCAATGTATTAGTCTGTACATTCTAAAAAGAAACGCAAAGACAAACGAACACCAACAACTTTAGACTCATGCAATTCTTTTGGAGGCTGATGAAGAACGTAATGATATACTTTTTGAATAGTAGGTCTATAAACACTGGAAAAAGAAGAGAGCTTACACTTAAATGAACGCATGGCGATTAAGTTTTTAGGCACAAAATGATGATCTGCGCATGTGCCAACAGCTGTTCCCATCGTCCAATCAGGGAGGTGGTGCGTCGTAAACATTAGCTTCGAAGATTTAAAGCTCACTTATGTCAAAAAGAGAAATAACGAATGGCACGTTCATTGCTCGAAAATGCTTACCATAGGCGTAAGAGATAACCAAGGCGTAACACAACGAAAAGGTGAAGAGGGCGTACTTGGCCGCGTACCAGTCAAGCAACGTAAAAACGTATATGCCTCCCTGGAAAAAATGAAACAACAAAGTCCATAAAGATACGACAGAAAGAAATGTATATATACAATCCTTACAGAGTTTATTTGTTCCAATCTTCTTTATTTC
Organism: Diadema antillarum; assembly: GCF_040938485.1. Lineage (NCBI taxonomy): Eukaryota > Metazoa > Echinodermata > Echinoidea > Diadematoida > Diadematidae > Diadema > Diadema antillarum. The sequence goes on from NW_027271547.1 coordinate 290,080, forward strand.
CGTAGATATAGTGTGTTCTTATCTACGTGTATAGTTAAGCTTAAGACCGATATGTGTGACAAAAGGTTTGAACCCTCAGGCATTTCGTTACATCGAGACAATTTGAGCAAGGATTTATTGAACACATCATGAAGTGGAACATATAAGCGATGATTTATCTTAAATTACGTTATTTTTTAATGATATTTTTTCATTTGCATTCCATTTAATATATGCAGGTTCTTTTTCACTATAATACTCATTCGAACAAGAATAAGCAGCTGTTCTCACTTTTGCTGCTGAATGACATTGTTTTTTTAACATACAATACAACATATGCACACACACACACACACGCACAAACACATGTTTATAGACAGTTGCATGTGAAACACAAACACATACACATGTATGTATATATATATATATATATATATATATTTACATATATATATATATATGTAAATATTATACTGTTCATGCAAGCATGCATTTGTTTATTTATTTATGCTTATTAGATACAAACACACTCTCTTTAAGAAATATATGTTAGTAAGTATGCGAAAAGAATCATAATAATATTTCTCAAGCTATACATACGTCCTTGGAACCTACCTGCATACACATGGGCAAGCCGAGGAGGAAGAATGCAAAGCAGACGCCAAAGGTCACGAGCCACTTCCACCTCTTTCTCGTCGATGGCGAGAGCTCGTCCGAGATGGCTGTAATCGCCGTCTCACACATGGCAAACTTTATCAATGAGAAATATATTATAATATATAGAGAGAGTGAAAGAATGATGACAGAACTACCAATTTTTCTACCGCATTGAAACATTTTCGGAGTACATTACAGTAAGTAATAACATGTAATTACATAAATGAATATAATAGATATCCGTTCAGTACATGAGTACATTTCTCAGAACATGCACCAAGTGAACATGGTTTTAGCTTTGGAATAACGACAACACAGTCAATACTACTTGTTACTCTGGGTATATATATATATATATATATATATATATATATATGAGTATATGAATATAAGAACGACCCAAGTCCATGGAAGATCATTTCGAGTAAACTAAAAAAAGCTTCATATCTTTTTTATTTGTCCAATAATATTCTATTTAACTGTGATGGGAAGGCAACATTGTATATACAAATTAGAACATATATTGTTATGACAATTAACATTTACATTAATTGTGGAGAGGCCATTTTGTGTGGTGGACTTGGGTCGTTCTTTGATTCATATGGACTTGGGTCGTTCTTTGATTCATATACATGATATTCTGCTATAGAGATGGGAGAAGGATGAGAGAGGGCGCTATTATATGAATGTAAGAATGACCCAAGTCCTTCATTCTTACATTAATATAAGATTTAACTCATTCATTTCAGGCACTTCCGGGGGTAATTAGGATTTATCATTTACACACAAGATGAGTCCATGCATAAGCTATAATTTCCCATGTCAAACTGAATTAGGCCAAAAATTGGACTTGGGTCGTTCTTATATTCATATACTCATATATATATATATATATATATATATATATACATATATGTATATAATATATATATATATATATATATATATATATATATATATATATATATATAGCCGGCTGTTACGAAGCTTTCGACCTGAAGAAGACCAAGGTCGAAAGCTTCGTAACAGCCGGCTTCATGCGACATCTTTTGTCATTATTACATTGTCTCGGCTATATGTATATATATGTATATATATATTGTAGTTGCTCCGCGTATTGGCAGTACTAGAAATAGCAATAATAATGTCACAATAGAGGAATGCATTAAATGCTAATTGCCTTGATTAGCACTGTCATCCCTGAAGAAGGGGGAGGCCACCGAAAATTCGGATTTTGAATTAAAATCAAGGCAATTGGCATTTAATGCATTCCTCTATTGTGACATTACTATTGCTTTTTCCGTATATACATATATATATATATATATATATATATATATATATAGAGAGAGAGAGAGAGAGAGAGAGAGAGAGGGTGTAAAAAATCGACTTAGTAGATTACAGAATAAGTTTGACTGAGATATATCAGTACATTTATCTCCTTCATTAAGTTGGTGAGGAAATTAATAATTTTCACAACGTATTATACAAACATTCTAAACAAAAATCGAAAACAGGACGGAGTAAAGACATCGAAGATCAACATAGCGATTTTCCACACCAGCAGACTAGAATGATTATCATTGCTTCTTCTGTAGGATTCTCTTTGCTAAACTATCAAGAGGGCCTTGTAGTGACAGATGCACGGCAAAAAGGCCGGTGTTAAATATGAAACACCGACCTGGTGTTAAATTTCCGGTTCTCATTCATGGTGTTAGATTAACACCTCCGGGTGTCATTTCAAAATCTAAAATTGTTTTTTGAATAGTTTCTTAGTTACTGCACTTTTTGTTAATCTTGAACTTCAACAAGACGATAAAGAATTTTCCGATAACGTACTTGATTTTTGAAAAATCTGTAAATACATTTACACCACAGTAATATCAGTGGGTGTGGTCCCCTATTGAAGCTGGACGGGTGTTATACCATTGAAATTAACACCACCAATATCAAATCAGCACCATGCGGTGTCATTATTGAATTAACTCTAGCGCAGTGTCAAAAATATCACCAGCCACAGTGTCATATTAACACCACGAAGTGCCAGGCGAACACTTTTTAACACCGTCACAATGCATTTTCTACACCTGTGGGTGTGGTCCTCTATTGAAGTTTGATCGGTGTTAGATTTAACACCCATGGTGTTAAATCTAACACCGATGTTTTTACAGTCACGTGTATAATGACAAGAGGAGCAAATCACTTTTATGAGTCATAACTACCTGACTGTCGAGTCCTAGCGTCAGCAGCATGAAAAAGAACAGGAACGACCAGAGCTGAGGCAGGGGAAGTCGCGATAGGGCCTCGGGATACACTTTGAAAGCCAGCCCAGGTCCTGGTATAGAGAAACATGATTAGATACAAATAGGAGAGTTGCAGATATAGGTACATTGAGCTAGTATGAGATAGGTACACTGACTCTGAGCATCTATGTTTGGTGCTTTTTTAAGATCATCCATTAGCAATTTATCTTCAGATTACTTCCCTCGCCATGTCTTTTGTTAGTCACATTAATATCACAGAAACATGCAAGTTATGCTGCGTCGAGGGGAAGGTGCATTCCAATGTTTTTTGTTAAACATTTCAGTACTTTAGCAATGATTGACAGAAGAGGTCATCTGAGGAATATTAGTTTGGAAGGATTTTTGTGGGCTTTCCTAAGTAATCTGAAGAAAAATAGAAGAAAAAATCGTTAAAAATATATGGAATGTTTCTAAATATTCATTTTACCGCAAAAGTGATGTTGAGGGTATCATGAATCAACAGAAATCAACATGCGTTTGGATTTCAGGGCCCCTTTAATATGATTTTAAAGGCCAAGAATCTATACTGTCACCAGAGCCCCCACCCCCCACCGGCATCTCCATCTGCACGTCTTGTGCTAGGCATGTTAGATGAGTAAATACAGATTATAGATTCCTTTCGGGGCTGTCACGCTTTCAAACTCTTCTCTTTGTGTCAACCCCTGCAACCTCATCAAACATTCCGAACTGAAGAGAAAATGCAGTCTACATTGCTCACTGATTTTTGATAAGCCTGTTTATGTTATATCACCCCTGCTGGAAAGAACACAGTGTCCCACAGTGTGAAAAAAACAATGTGAAACACAGCGTGAATACATTGTGAACACAGTGTGAAATCTCTTCACAATGTTAAATTCGATCGTTTTAACAGTGTGAACACATTGTGAATCACCAATTCACATTGTAAATCATAAAATCACAGTGTGAAACAGAACATTACTATATAAATACCCTGTGAAAAACCACACCAAAGTGTGAAATAATCTTCTCATTGTTAGATTCGAGCGTTTTCACATTAGTCGACAACGTTAACACAGTGTGAACACACTATGGGACACTGTGTTCTTTCCAGGAGGGACGATGTCAAAATGTACCCTTTGCTTTATTATACTGGTGAATATGTATTTGCTTTGTAAAATTTCTTCATGAAGTCATGAAATCAATTTGTAAAATGACATAAAATGACAAGACATGAAATTAAAATAAATCAAACTGAATCAAATTAAATTAGATTAATCTAAATCAAATCAAATTAAATCAAATTAAATGAAAGTAAATCAAATTGAATTAAATGAAATGAAATCAAATCAAATAGAATTAAATTGAATGAAAACTATCAAATGTCTGTTACTATTGGCACAAACGTTGTGTCACGCTTGTCAATGTCAGAATTCATTTCAAATATGCATAATCCATGAACTATGTTGAAACTACCTTTCCAAATTCCCGTCACTATCTATACATGGGGCTTTGTATTTTATAGTTACCTTCATCCACAACGTCCTCGATGTCCTGCTGACTGTCGTGCGCCATGAAGCCAAGAACGGAGAAAATCACGAAGCCGGCAAAGATGCTGGTTCCACAATTGATAACAGTTACTAGCAGTGCATCCCTATGTAAGCAATGTAAAATTTAATCATGTTGTGTAAATAGAGACAAATGTTGAATGATTACAAGGCGCCCTTTTCAGAAGCCTTCAAGGTTTTAAGCCCTCAGTGTATTCCCAATGTTCTGTTCTTCCATAGAATCATCGTGCAAATACGGCTGTTGTTTAGACTAAGAAAGAAAATATGAGTCATTTCCATGACATCATACAGGCCTACTCTCTCTATATGTATTTCCTTGTACTCCGTACTCTCGCAAGACACGACGAATCAGTCAGTTCGCTTCGGTCTATTTGTCCAGATTGTTGATTAGAACAAGCGAACATCTACTGGAGCTCCATGGGCATGATGGGATGTTTGCTTCCATGTACAAACCGCCGTCTTAACAATAGATCCACGTGGTTAGCACGTTTTGTAAATTTGCAACCATGACTGCTCAAACTTTGCATTTTCCTGTGTAAATGTCGTCTTTTTATCCCCTGTAGGGACATGAGGAATGGCAAAGTTCAATGGAAAACCTACTAAACATCAAAGAATTAATCCTAGTGGAGAACACTCTGTCAACAACGAAATCAGGCAGATAATGAAACAGCTGAAATGATCACAAAGTTCAGTGAAGTACAGTGATTCCGGATATTTCATGATGACAATATTCATCGTATGCATATTTACAACGTACATGTATCATCATGTTCCCTGCATAAAAGAGATTTGTTTGCTTTTTGGAAGCCTTAACTGTATCTACCTGTCCGAGTAACGAATTATGTATAAACATGAATACATATAAAATGTTTGATGACGATTACAACGAGTTAAGAAAATATCGAGAATAATCAAATAAATATGATCAAAATAGATATGATCTATATTTGACGACAATAATGACGAATATTGAAACCTTGATATCTTTTGTTAAAAAACAGTGTTAGATAGAGCTATGACAATCAAAACATTTCCAGAATGATGTCACTTTCTTTTTTATATCTTGGTGAATAATCCAGTGGTTAATTCATCTCAAAAGTGAAACAACTAAACATGTACGGTAGCTTTTGATGTTGGGTTCTCATTTCAGGCTTTGTGTACAACCCAAACGATTCCATTTTTTCTTCCGGGTGCTGTTCGTTATTCCGAAGGTTCGCTTTTCCGAAGGTTCGTTATTCCGAAGGGTCGTTAATCCGAAACACGCAAATTCCCTATACCTACAGGTTCGTTAATCCGAAAATGAAATAGGGTTCGTTAATCCGAAAATTTGTGCGGTTATTCCGAAGGTTCGTTATTCCGAAGATTGGTTAATCCGAAAATGAAATTCGGAACAATGAATCTTCGGAATAACGAATCTTAGGAATAAAGAACCTTCGGAATAACGAACCTTCGGAATAACGAGCTGTAACCTTTTCTTCCCGCTATAATCGTCTTGGAGACTGATAGCGATACAAACGGAAAGATATCTGCAATATATAATGATAGCTAACCTGTAACAGTTGTTCTTGTACTTGTTGTAGCTTGCAAACGTGATCAGGCCGCCAAAAGACAATCCCAGCGAGTAGAATATTTGGTTGGCAGCATCCTTCCACACCTAAAGAACACACCATGAACAGTTTGGAGTATGGAGTGAATGATTTATTACCACCTAGAAACCTGCAAACAAGTTTCTTTTAACCTGTTTACACTGGAATGTATCAGATAGTCTACGAATCACAATCTGCTCGTATTATGACAATTTCAATTCTTTTTAATCATAAAGAAAAGACTAAACAGGGAGAGAAAGAGAGAGAGAGAGAGAGAAGAGAAAGAAATTTTACACATGCATGCTGAGATATAAAAAGTATCATATATTCAGCATGTTTTTAAATTATGGACATGACAGTTTCGTTGAATCTAACTCTGTAGGCACATGGACGAGGTCGTGTTCGTCATTTTCATGGTCTTGTTGCTTGTAATGTTCCTAATCATGTCAGTAACAGGCCAGTAATCCTACATTTTCTTTGGAAAAAAATATATTGATAGAGGTAATTTCGAGCATAATTTTACATACTTAAAGGGAAGGTAAACCCAAAGAGCAATGTGGATTGAGTGAAAGCAGCAACATTAGTAGAACACATCAGTGAAAGTTTGAGGAAAATCGGACGAACGATGCAAAAGTTATGAATTTTTAAAGTTTTGGTGTTGGAACCGCTGGATGAGGAGACTACTAGAGGATATGACGTATGAGTGGACAACAATACAAAGAAAATATAAAGGAAATTCGACAAAAATTCACTTTTCTAGAATTATGAAAGAGCAATGGGCCAACCTCTTTCAGAAAGCAGGGGGTCCAAACGTTTACATGTGTATATCATAACCATAGAGAAATTCAAATATGATTATTTATTAACACAACCCTTCCAGGAGTTCAATATACATGCATATACTCATGTGAGAAGAGAAACAAAGCTCTGGTCCTTGGTCATGTTTGGATTACAATCCAATGACAATTGTTATGTTACAATTGGGGCTCACGTCAGGGAAACATCTATTGAATGCTAATTACATAATTCTAAGAATGCAAGAGGATTATTACTGTTCGTATCAACCATCGTAGTGAAAAGTTTCTTACTTCTGGATTCGCCAACTTCTCAAACCTTGGTGTGACGTAGAACTCGATGCCCTTTCCAGCTCCAGGGAGTGTGGCGCCGCGAATTAGGAGGATGAATAGAACCACATACGGGAAGGTAGCTGTGAAGTACACAACCTGTCGTAGATAAGTGGCAAAAAAAGAAAAACAGAAAAATCAGTGTCCTAAAAGTGAATAGAGAGAGAGAGGGAGGGAGGGGGAGAGAGAGAAACACACACACACACACACACACACACACACACACAAGAGGCGGAGAATGTTATCTCTGTATTATTAGGGAGCTTTATATAAATATGAATGTATAATATATATATATATATATATATCTATATATATATATATGTATATGACGAATAATCTTCATTCAAGTTCAAACTGGATAAACCAGCCTATCCAAAAGGACGGGGGAAAATCCCCAAACAATTTTATACGCAATTGAAAGGAAAGGGGCGGAGAAGTAGTAGGAAAGAAAACTAATTGATCATCATTATGTGGTTAATAGTATGGAAATATACCAACCTTTCCTGCAGACTTAACTCCTTTAATGATACACAGAAAGACGATGATCCAGGCGGCGACGAAGGCGCCGAACACATCCCAGTTCATCTCTCCCATGTCTCCGATGCTTTCTGTAATACCATGGACACGATATCTGGAAAGACGGGACCATATTGAGACTTATTAGTCTACCCAAATTTACTTTTCTCTGATCTTTGCTTGATATACCCTTTAGCAACTGAAGATTCCGTCCATGATGACCTATTGTTCCCCTGGAAGGTACAGCAATATTACTCTCATTTCTACAACTTTCTAAATTATGCAAAATAGATCACTGCATGTTTATTTTTGTCTATCATAATTCATGTTTATTTGAGAGTATATTAAGACTTTACCAAGAGACTTGTGCGTCACAGTTTCGGGCGGTCAAGGGAGTAATTTGACGGGCGATTTCGGGTGGTTCAGTTACTAATTGGTTATTTCTTCAAAAATCGATAGTATATCTCTATTTATTCGCAAATCGACCAGTTATTCCTGGCTGTCTGTGTATACATTCGACAAATGCTGTCAAATCTCACATATTATTTTTCTTTGTATGTTCTGTTGAAAAAAAAAGTGAAAATAAAGTCTGAATTTGAATTTGAATTTGAATTTGAATTTGCCTCTGAATTTTTATGACCAAAGAGTTAACATTTTAATTTTTTCTACGAACTTAAGTTGTCCTTTTCAACAAAAAAATAAAGGAGGTTGTTGTGCAGTTTATTCTGTAAACTATTATAAGGATTCTTTGTACATGTTGCACGTTAAGGATAAGCAACCAAAATGTAAGGAACCTTAGAGTATTATGCTTATACCTCATGGCGGAAAGAAATATACGAGGGCTAGGAATTTATGAAACTTACAGCCAATATTCTTCGCTGGGGCGTCTTGACTCATTCACATTGAACGTCAAATTCAACTCAGAATGCGAGGAATCGAAACAATTTTCGGTGTTCCACGTGTTGTTACAGGTCGACCAAGGCAGTGTGCTTTGACAGGACGCCCCCATGTAGTAAATAGACCAGCCAACGATGACGTTATAATAGATGGAAACCACTACTGAGATCAGTACCATCCCAATTCCGACTCCTGGAAAATAAAACAAAACACAATTCAGCTACCAACTACTGAATCTTCCTCGGGTTTTTGCAAATCAGGTAAGTTACGTAGGCAAAACTGTGTAAGAGGTGGTCTCCTTCCAACAGATGATTTCCAAGAGTAGTTGTACGTATAATTTCTTCTGTGTTATTGTAAACATTAAGCAATAAGTGTGTAGTGTAGCGATGATATACAGACCTGCGTTGTTCTTTATTAAACCCTGATTACAAGAAATGAACAGCCAAATACGAAAGCTTTTTGATCTCTGCAAAATATATATAAAAACGCATCATTAGCTCCGCTTCTTCACATGATTTTTTCTTCTTTGTTGGCTTTTTGATGGAGTTGTTATTGATGTTCTGAAAAACATTACAGGTTTTCCCTCTCACCTCGAAATAGAGGCGCGACGTTCCAGATGCCAATACACCCAAGGCTGGAAAATTGACCCAGGGAGAATTCCATAATGAAAAAGGGCGCCCCCGCGATGCAGAGGAAGATAATGTAAGGGATGAGAAAGGCTCCTGTAAAGGGAAAGATGCAAGATTGTGAGAGTTGAGTGTGGACAATTATGATCGAGTTTGGTATGGTTTCCAGACCCTTTGCCAACTGGACTCCGCGGCGACGAAGTCGCCACCTTTGCCGAAGGCACAGGACAAATCCACCTAAAGCTGCTCCAGTTTTTGACGTTGAGGGCGTTAATATCCTGTACAACAAAACCTCATGAGCAGAGGGTCTGGAAGCCAGACTAGGTCAAGTTTGATATCATCGTCTGCCAAAAAACAAAAACAAAAAACAAAAAACAAAAGTGTGGCGGCCTTAGGGAAACAGGTTATTGCAACTTGTTAAGTGAGATCATGGAGTTGCAACGGAGGTCCGTTGTACTTTCATGATGAGATATGTTATAGCAATGATGTCCTATTGTAGAGCAGCACAAGCCAACTTTCGACTCGCACGACCATCTACATTAACGTTTTTAGTTAGATTCTCTGCGCATGCGTCATGTTCAGAGTCACGTTGGCGCTCCATGGAGTGGCAGTAATTCCGCGTGGAAACGGTTGTCGATAGGAAAGGGAATTCGGGTCCGAACACTGAAAGGTCAGTAGATGTTCAATCACTAACGGTCGGGAGATTCATGCAAATCTTAAACAGCTCAAAAATTCGCAAGCAAAAGCAGACTACTAGTATTTCGTTTTGGGAGAGGAGGGAAATGGACATCTTCTTGAAAACATGGAGTCGCCACTTCCATCGGTCTATTTTACTCTCCTGCTTTGCGTATAACGAGTGGAGCATTAATTTGTCGCAACGCACTTCTCCAATCTTCATGGCTCCAATTATAATTATATGAATAAACACAACAGTCTAGTAACTAATGACAACAGCTTTAAAGTTACTTTTTTTTTCTTTTTCAAATGCAAATGTTAAAGTGCCACTGTGGAATGTAACTATTTACGGGGATGATGGTCGTAAAAGCATGGCCTATTCAGTGTTAGTACAGCCTATTCAGTGTCAGTACAGTCCATCCATGAATTAAGTCAAATGTATAATGCCGTAATACAATTTGTAGCATTGTCATTATTTGGTAAAAATATCATCATTATCAATTTTATTATCACTTCTAAACGAAAATGTTGTCTGTATGATTTTTCATCACCATTTGGGAAGTTAGTACTAGCAGTTATGATACCATTCCCTGAAAGAGAATGGAATCGTTGATTTCCAGCATTGCGCCACCACAAACCATTGCTGGTCAATTGGAATCGACTGTCGGACTGTCATAGTCTCGTGATCAGATGTTAGAGTGTTTATTAGACCTATTTCACAGCAAGGCCATAAAGCCATAAAGTGAGGTCACCGTGGTTATCATCTGATGTACGTGTGTTTTGCTCATTAGCGGATGTTCTTAAGTCTAAGTTTGATATCTTCAGCTCATTAATCTTCAGGATATAATTTTCGGTATTATACTGTATGTATGAATACAGTATCAACCGTACAGCTTGTTTAAAATTTGCATTCAGGGGCACCACAAATATCCTTCTATTTCACGATCGTCGCAAATGATCTTAAAACTTTTGTTTGAGTGTGTGTGTGTGGGGGGGGGGGCGGGTATTGGTTGATAAATAATATGGTTCCATTATTTATTACTGTATAATTTTGCTGCATAATTCATTTGGATGATTATTAAGATTAATGCTAGAAGAATTGAATTATCACTGTTAAATTTAAGCAATTTTTTTGAGAGCATAGGGGAAGTGACTGTAAATTGATAATTGTTCATGAAAATGTAATTTTTGTTATGTCATTATGTACAGCAATAGCAAATTTGCTATTATGATCACAAATGTATATTTTCGTCATTTCAATTGTAGCAAATGAAAATTGTTATTTTTTTCTATTACTTTGAATGGAACAGAATAAACATCGTTGAAAAACAAAAAAAATGTGTGTGCGTGTGTGTGCGTTCCAGCCTACAAACAGACGGATGAATCTCAAGACCAGGCACTACAGTTCAAAGCATCCCTTTTATTTCTTGATCGGAAATGATCTTTAACGTTCGGTGAGAGAAGCAGGAAATCCATATCTTTATATTACGTCCCACTAGTACCCACAGCGTCAGAACTTTTGAAAGATTCCATATATCAAAGTGCTAAATCTGATTCAACTTTTGCTAGGCCGGACGGAATTGACAGTGGTAAAATCATGTCAAGTATGAATAACCAAGTACCTCTCAAGATAATCCTAAGGCACAAGTATTTCCCCTTTGCTTAATCTTCAGTCATAGTTTGTGGGCACCATGCCCTAACAATTGCAACGTCTATCTCGCACCGCAGGACTACATCTATTCTGATAGGGGACATTGTATAAAGCTCGCTCGTGAAGGTAAAGTTCCGACACAAGTTGGGAAAAGACTATGTTTCTTGCCCTCGTGCTTCTACATCAAGGATTATCACTTTGTCAGGCAAACATTTCCTCAACTATTTCTTGTACTTGTGCAAAAATGTAGCACAGATACTCCTTCATTTTCAGCTCGTATCTGTGGGCCAGTCAAAGATAAACAGGCTGTGTTTCCTATCTTTGCTTGGTCCCTTGTCACTGTCGGTGCTGGTGCTGTGTAAATTTACAGTAATTTCATTCATCAAATATTGACAAAGCTCCGTATATTGTCTGGACGGTTTTGTCTGAACATAAATGCGACAGAAAAGGAAAAAAAAATGTGAAAATGATTTCCACATTTTCCACCAGCACCAGACATGTGGACACGCGATGTATCTTTGCCAGTTCGGCATCGTTTGTTACTGCGTATAGCAAAGGCAGAGTCTCTGGGCCGAAACCTCCCAAGCTGGAATCCATAAGAAGTCGATTTCAGGGTCAATTCAAAAATGCAATTTAACGACAAAATGTGCACCAAGAAATCTCGATTTATCTGAGTGAAAAAGCAGAGATGCTAATATTCATTTATCGGAGTTTCAGAAGAATTGATATAATAATCACGAATTCTACACTTTGTCGAATCGAACACCGAACAAGTCAACAGAATGATAACCATCGTAATTATGCAAGTGTTTAAGAAAATACATGTTGTTACATGTAAATATTTTGCGTGTTCAACTTTCGATGTCAGATAGTTAGATTCTACGAAAAGGATGACATGGGATACAAGACGGAGACAACCTTGATACCGGTAAATACGTCTATTCTTGGATTACATACGAGTAAAACAGTGATTATAGAACCTTAACCCGTTCCTTGTGAGCTTATAAAACTTGTGACAAGTTACTAGTATAGTCCAGTGCACGGGTTTATAGCGTGTTTTCTGTTACTAATCTACTCACTCCCTAACGATATTACGAGATATGTAAGTACCTTGTTACATGAAATCGTGAACACATAATAACCATATATGACGAAAGACTTATTTCCACCTGTGACTCTTAATGAGGCTATGTGGAGAAATATCTATTTAAAGAGTGAGGGTCGTTGATCTTAAATTATACCATTACTATTGATTGGATCTGTTTTTCTTTTTTTTTTGCCATGGGTTAGTCTGGCTATTAAAGTTATACAATGTTGGCAAGCTACATAATAAAGATATCTCTCTTCCTTGTTATGATGCATGCCACGTCGTTTGATAAGTCATCACGGCTTGTTTGATTTAAAGAGCTCTCTCCTTCGGTTGAGCTAAAATAAGATAATGTGGAAACAATCTATGTTCTGGAAAGTACATTGGGACAATGGATTCGACACTAGTTTTGCTTTTCCTCTCGGTTCTGATAAAGGCGCATACTTCATTACATGGAATAACTGGAGATGTCTTATGTCTTGTCCCTTTTTAAGAACCATAGAATCCTGTTACTCTTCCGCGTTGGTGTATACAATGAAAGATGCATGTGGACTGAAAGGTTTCGAACACTTTTTAGGGAGAAAAAAAAAGTTCATTCACTTTTATTCAAGTGTTGCTGTTTCTGGTTTTCATCGTCTTGGCATGTGCTTGGTGCTCAATTAGTTTCAAAACCACAGCAGTTGCGGCATGTACGAAAGACAGCATATTAGATTTGTGTTGTTCAGTGATAATATTGAATCCGTCGTTATTTCTACGTGCGTATACATGATTGTGTGTGCATGTAGTATAGGGCGTGTGTGTTTATCAATTTATACGTTCTTTCCATCCCTTTTCCATTCCTTCTAATCTATATATTCCCAAACATTTTTATCAATTTCGATGCTGATATGGTATCAAAATCTGAAGTTTTATGGTCGTCAACATTCGATACCGACATAAACGGGGTGTCATAAAGAAGTCTATAATGGCAAAAGAGTGCAAAGGTCATCTTGTTGCTGATAAAAACCATCGTAACACAAAACTTTAAGGGGAGTATAAAAAGGGACTAAAGCTCTACGTGATAAACCTGAATATCTGAAGAATTTGTCAAACTGAAATCCGTTTACTTTGTTACTCTTTCGGCAATTTTATTTGTTATATTTTTAAAAATTATAGTCACTGATATGCCTCATAAAATGCAACACATCTGAACGCTGTTTGCCCTTCTTATTTGATATTGATAACGTTGTTTTTGGCTGGTTGTTTTCTTTAGACCAGAAGTGAACTAACCTGTGTTTCCTATCGTCGTCCTAATTGTGACGATTAGTTTTTAGTGTTAGTTTACTGTAATCAAATTTGCCGCATTGAGAACAACACATTAATGTTAGCTTTTGCAAACACCATGAACTCTTGCTAAGTTTATTGACGAAAATGATCTTTGATTTTTCCACAAAGTAGTTCAGCGATGCTTCGCAAGTTTGCACTATAAATTATATTAAATATTCGGACATGCTTTTTACGTAGAGGCACCAAATTCAATTTTGGGACTCTCCCCTTTGGATTGGATTCATTTCAACCTCCTATACGCATGACATTCTTGAATATTTTCGGATTACGCTTGTCCACACCACCGCGATTAATTGAAAACATGTATTATATATATATATATATATATATATATATATATATATATATATTGTTTACATACTTGATCTATACATATCATAGAAATGTTATATATATAACATTTATGTGATATATGATAAAGCATAAACAATATATGTATATGTATATGTATATATATATATATATATATATAAACAAATAAGTCTTCAAATGGTTTTTGCACACGTTTGAAATCCTTTTTGCTTGATTCTAGGGAACCAATCAGACCAAACATTCAAATCTCAAAACTAGACGATTTTTACGATGAGAAGGCGATTGAATGCGTATAAATTCAGACGAAAATCACTGAAGAAGAAAAAAAGAAAAACTCCGGAAGAGCAGACGAACCTCCGCCATTTTTGAAGCAGAGGTAGGGGAAGCGCCACACGTTCCCAAGCCCGACTGCGTAGCCCACGGATGTTAGGAGGAAGTCGATGTGACTGCCCCACTGGTCCCGATCTTCGTCCTCCTTTGCCTCCACCACCACCTGTTGCTTGGCGTTGCCATTTGCTTCGACTGTGTTGATGTCGACCTGACGGATAACGCCAAAGAAGTAGAGAGTCAGTACAAATGCATGCATCGAAATTATTTTCATTCTGACAAACATGAATTGACATGTCATGCAATACCTTCATATAAGTGAGATGTAATGACACAATGACATTGATTCAGTAGATATATTTCGTCAACATAAGAAAATGAATGTCAAAATGACTCTAGTAACATCAAAGGAAAGTCACTATCTAATGTGCAAATGATAGTTACTTCTCATATCGTGATGTGACAGCCCTGCTTGAAAGAACACAGTGTCCCACAGTGTGAAACACAATGTGAAACACAGTGTGAACACATTATGAACACAGTGTGAAATCTCTTCACATGATTAAATTCGAGTATTTTAACATTGCGAACACATTGTGAATCATCGCATCAATTTACAGTGTGAATCATCAATTTACAGTGTGAAACAGAACATCGCTGCGTGAACTCTCTGTGAAAAACCACACCACAGTGTGAAATCATCTTCACACTGTTAAATTCGAGCGTTTTCACATTTTCGACTGTGTGAACACACCGTGAACACACTGTGAGACACTGTGTTCTTTCCTGTAGGGAGGTGTGATCGTATTTGTTCCAAACAGGGTGATCATAGCGTGCTACAAACAGTAAATTACACACCAATGGTGAAATATGAATATATATGGTAAACATTGATGAAGGGAGGGCGGTAACGAAAGATGCCATACGGTGAACCACATCTACGCAAGGATGAATGCATAACAAGGGTGTTACCATTTCCGATGGGAAACAACAAGGTCACATTACACATAGTATTCCCATATACACTAATAACGGAAATACTGGTTTGCGACTTGCCATCACGAATTCAACACTCATGAGCATAATTCTGAATCAAACAGAGCTTATTCCGGAATTTGACCACTAATTATTGGCACATTCAATGACAAATTGGTTTCCCGACATCCGGTTAGCACGTGATTGCCATGCGCGACGAATTGAATTACTAGAGGTGAACTCGTGACATTAGTAGACGGTTTTATGAGCGTGTTAATGTAACAGCCCGTGTAACTGGCAGAAACAAAAGCAGCGGAAATTGATTAATTTTCAATGATTACGCGAACCAAAACAGGAAGCCAAGTTTCCTATTCGGGCTTTGC
The DNA here is from genome assembly GCF_040938485.1 of Diadema antillarum. Lineage (NCBI taxonomy): Eukaryota > Metazoa > Echinodermata > Echinoidea > Diadematoida > Diadematidae > Diadema > Diadema antillarum. Next base: position 306,033 of record NW_027271547.1, read on the forward strand.
TCAAAAGGTTTTGGCCTTGGCAATTTTGCTCCAATTTCGTGATGACAGGCCGATACATTGAGGTCTTTCTCAGAATCCTGTTTAACCACTAATTGTCTTATACAGCTTATACAAATGGTGTATATCCTGACCAATGGTATAACCACAGTAACTATAACTGAGCAACCAACACTTTCAATACACAGACGACACAATATCCACACTGCACTGGAGTTTAAAGACATTACTTGTCGAGTTTGCTCTTTGCCCGAAATATATATAGAGAGAGTGACGCACAATGGAAATGAAGTGTGAATTGAAAGTCTGATATGCGGTGTTTTTTCCTCGGTTTACGAGCAATTTATTAATTTAATCATCGTTTAGTTAGGACGCAATCGGTTTTGTCATTCTTTAAAACAAGTAAACTACAAACATTCTTACGAACTATAAAAATCCGGAGAAATGTCTTTAATCTGCCAGGCAATGCGGAAGGACACGTTCGTTCCGTGTATTCTGCCAGTGACTTAGGTCACTAGTATTGATTTTGACACTGATGTTGCATTCGACGGTGACTTTGACAATGAAACTGACTATGACACAGACATCGAAATATTACGTAACGTACAACATGAACCTCCTGAAGTAGACTTACTGCCCCCGAAGACTCGGTATTGGCCACAGAGAGGTTAATATGGATTCCTGAAAAGATGGATCAAAAGAATGTGATGCATGCACAATAGTAATAAGTATATAGACCTGTGAACCAGCCAATCTTGTCCTTAACCCTGTGACTACATGGGAATCTGATAAGTTTTTCACACAGTCTACAGAGATCACAATGTCATTAGGAAAACTGTAAGGTATCGACATGAGGTGTCCTTAGATATTAATGGATTATGCGATATATCAGCGGTCACGGAGGGTTTGTTAATGGTGTTGTTAAATTTTGAATTTGTATATAGGTCCTATGTAATATCACATTTCATATTTACATACTAATATACTGTATTTTGTATCAAACCAAGTGGGCCTATATAATATATTTTCTTTCCATCCAGGAGTATGTGTAAATATTGTTAGTTCCGCCAGCCCATGCACTCGACAAGCTTAAAATCGTATTTTTATATTTATATTCAATGTATTTGTAAACCTGTTAACTTAATACTCAAACCCACGGTTGTACGTTCTCTAACAATCAATTGATCAGCTGGTATAGGTAATTGCAACCGAGAAAAAAAAATAAAAACTGAAAAAAAGACCCAAAGAAACAAAGTTACCGACAATCATATTTCTATCAGGATATGTTTTCACCAATAAAGAATACAGTATAAACAATTGCTACTTCTACACCAATAGCGACATCAATTGTTTAAACCTTGCGGTGACCACATTATTTCACATCACAAGAATAACTATATATATGAACTTACATAACGTGTTATTTACACACTTATTTTATACTTTGCGTATAAACACGACATTTCCTCTTATCATGGAGTAAAAACTCTAATTCAAAACTACACTAATAGAGACTAATTTGCACTGACAGATGTGTCACTATACAAAATTATCTGTTTCCAAGTGTGCCTGTCCATCTGTCTTGCTCTCTTTCTCCCCTCTCTCTCTCTCTCTCTCTCTCCCTCTCTCTTATATTCATATGTGTATGTAATATGTATGTATACATATATATATATATATATATATATATATACTTTACATATCAACTTGAGAGAGTAGACTACAGATTTGAATGGACAATGTACATTGAACGCCAGCTTAGCAACTGATATTTTGGTATCTTTAAGCTGCGATAACGCGCCTACTACTTGCAAGTTTCAAAGCATTTAAACGTACTGCATGATTGATATAACAAGCGAAATGAATTCTTAACAAAACAAAAATGTAGATTGCATTTTCGAATGCAAACCGCGATATCTGACACCTTCTTATCCTTATTCTCGTATAAAACTGTGCAGTATGCAGCAATAGAAGAAATTACCTCGATTTTAACCATACATTAATTTGTAGAAAATGTAGGCCTACTAATGTGTAGTCTCTGCTGTTACTCACATAATACACATTCACGTACTATATTTGTCATAAAACTCCGGTCAGTCTCGTTCTGTTATTTCATTCACTTTCATATAAATTCCAAACAGCGTTGGACATCGTCAGTTGTTTGTAATCATTCAACATTCGATTTGTTCCTGAAATCATGAGATCCTGAGATCATTTTTACCTTCATTATCAAGCCACGTAAATTTTAGATTCAAACTAGAGCAGATTTACGAGGATATTTTTCTAAGGGTAGCGTGCATGGTCGCTGTTTGTTTCAAACGTGACACCCTTTGATTGTTTTCTTTCTCTGAAGTGTCACAGGATTAAAAAAAAAATGTGAATGAATATAACACTCGAGCAGACATCAGATTACCTTTCACAAAAACACAATTATAATAATTATGCTCATTTCAGCCATCGACTCTTTATGACACGCATCAACTTTGTCCGGACGCACTACACAGATTATGTGGTGTCATAAACACTCTTAATGCTATATCTCCTCATGTACACATCTTTATATCCACCTCTTTTTTCCACCTGGTAAGGAGATCTTTTTCCCTTGACAGTCCCCACATAAATGAAGAATCAGACACCTTCTTCAAACAAGTTGATTCTTCTTTTCTTTATACATGTATTTCTTTTTTACAACCCTAGAACATACACCTGAACTTAAACAACTCTTTCTTTCTATAGATGCATTCAAGGGGCGGCTTTTGGTTATTAACCACCAGCAAAAAAAAATAATAAAAAGGAGTTTCAAAGAGAAGTCTATATTCAGTTCTCTAGAGCTGCTTCCAAGAAAGAAATACATGTACTCCCATTTCCAGGCGTATTTAGAAATATCATTGATGCCAAATGGCTATCATTGGTTTCATACTACAAAATAGCTTCAACGTAATGTTTTCTTCTATCTGTTCATAACTGTCATACAAGATGCAACTTTTAGGTAACATCTAGATTTTTTTTCTGTAATTACGAGAATTGTGAATTTAGTACGAGTTTCCTCAAAACACAATGGATTTGTTTCGACAGGTGAGTCGTCATTTAATCGCTTTCTAGCAGATTAGTCATTTCAGTGGGGATTTTTGGAACATGTAGAGAGAAGATACTGGTGTAAATGTCAGGAAAGGTTTATGAAGACAGATATATTCTCAGTGAACAGCCATGTAGATATCGCACAGAATTTCCAGAACATTAAGGTTACAAACACTTTTGTGTGTTCTTTAAAAAATGAAAAGAATGTAAATACTGATACTTTTTTTCTGAAAATTGAGCAATAATCGCGATTGGCCAAGAGTTTCAAAATGAAAGTGAATATATTCTGACTGTCGCATTGCACCATCTATCACTGAAAAATAAAAAAAGATTGGAAGCTGCCCAGGTATTCATAATTTATACTCACTGATTTCTTATGTACTGCCATGGCGAATACTTCTTTCAATACGATTTCGCTGGTATTAAACAAGTTTCTCTTCTTCCGCACCGAACTCCGCCAGTTCTGGAATAAAAGTGAGCTTAGGACTTTACATGAGAGGAAGTCTGGCCGACAATGACGTCATTTATAGGAATCGCGCACGCGCAATGTAAAAACACGTGCGATGGAAAAACACACAAGATGCCGGTTGGTCCTCTTTCCGTTGTGCTAACAACGGTTTGTGTTAGTTTTGCTCTCTGTTGAAAATGGCATTAGCTCGTGCACGTGACTTATTGAAGCTTTAGAAAGAAGATGAATGAATGAATATTTCTCAAGCAACAAATAACCAATTTATCTCTCATAATTCGCTTTTTCCTTCCAAGCTACACATTGTTTTTTACTGTTTTTTGGTAAAGGTATATGAACTTTGTTCAACGTCACCGCGAATGGGATTCCTAATTCACGGACCGGTATGTAACAGCGCTCATTACCGCAGTATGGCCTCAAGTGAACTAATTCATGGAATGGTCAAAAGAAAAATGTGAAAATTACAACCATAAACGGAATTTTTTTATCTGTCAATAATTTCATAATTCATCAAAATTAATCATCATCTACTAAAAGAGATGATGAATTGCAAGAGTCGAAGTCATAATTATATTCTAGCAATGTATTCTTTCTGAGGTGTACATTTGTCCTTGTGTCACCATTGTTGTTTCTGTTGCGTGTGTGTGTGTGTGTGTGTGTGTGTGTGTGTGTGTGTGTGTGTGTGTGTGTGAAGCTGCTATGTCGCCCAGCGTTGATCTGTGTATTTTTCCCCTGACACGGATTGATAGAACTGATCAAATAGCTACGCCTCAAATCACGTCACTGCCATAATTATTGCTCATAGTACACAGACGCCCATGCATTCGAACCGTGCTTCAGTCTTTGCTCCGACCACCCCCCCCCCCCCCCCCCCCCCCCGATCCTTCCCGGATTTATCTTGGCCTGAATAGAATCTAGTTATTCTACTGGAATTATACAAAAGGCAAGTACTTTTAGAGGACGGTTCTCAGAACATGATTTTCAAACGAAATCGAAACAAAAGCAAGTTCGTGAATTCAAAACAACTTTAGTAACACTGTGTGGATCGACACTGGCGTAAGTTAAAACCTTCCTTCACATGCATAGTTTCTCCTCTTTCAATGAGGAAGTAACATGATACTTAATAACAGCAACAAAATTGGCAAGCTATTTGCTCTTATTTACATTGGTCTATTTTTGCCTGCAGCAGACCAGCAGGATGTATATTATAGGTCTCAACGTATGGCAATGTATATACAGGTTGTTGGTGTTGTTGTTGTTGGTTTTGTTTTGTTTTTATCAAAGGAGGTATTTACAATTATGTGCATGATGTTTGTATGTATTATTTCCCAGCACTTTTCTAGCACTCTTTGTAGCTGTAAGCTCTTCTTTCCCTCTTTTCCCTTCCTTCTGAGGTACCCAAATAGTGCAAGCATAACCAAATAAGTGGATACGTTCATTTTTTTTTTTGCAGAAGATATATGTATATGTCAGTATAATTGTACTCATCAAAGACATGAACGTAGACCCTACTGGTTATATATATATATATATATATATAAATACATATATATATATTTTTTTTAATATATATATACATATATATATATTCTATATTATATTCTATAGAGTATCATCAGGATTGTTTGTGTGTTTGCACAGATAAGCGAGGGCGCGTGTGTTAAAAACACAAAAGATGTTAAAAGCAGAGTAACCAAGCAGCTATATTCCTTTATTCAAACTCTCTTTCCTCCATTTCTTCCTGTCCAGAATGTAAATCGTTGTAATCATCAATGTCAATCGAGGCATGAACAACAACAAATAACGGGACTTTGACGCTGACGAAATGTTGTCCATGGAACTATAAGTGAATGTGAAAAAGGGGACAAAAATACAATAAAAATAGGACTATGACAAACAAGCAAAGAAAGGCAAACAAACAAACAGGGAATGACTTGGCATAACGACTTTGTCCACCTCGAAAGGCTTAGCAAGCACGGAAAGCAAACATTTACGAAAGACTCTAAAGAGTAGAATGAAGACAGCGAGAGAAAGAGAGGGGGTGGGGGATGGGAGAGAGGTGGGCAATTTCCCCGAAAAGAAAGGCAATGTCATGACGGTCTAATTACATAAAGATAATTCAGCATAATCATCATTCTCAACGAGGAAATAATATCATAATTATTGCCAAACCTCTTCCGCATCTTCCACCGCTGCCAGCTTGACTATCCATTCGAGAAGAAAGGCAGTATCAGCGAGAAGACGTTCTTGTTCTTCTCACTTCATTCCTCCCCTCCCCCCTCACGTCTATCTACAATACCAGACACACAAGTATGTGCGTGTGTGTGTGTGTGTGTGTGTAAGTGTGTGTGTGTGTGTGTGTGTGTTTTGGACATTAGTTTTGATTTTTATGTTAAAAAAACTAAGGATTTGGTTTGATCAATTCGAGTATGCTTTATGAGATTTCAGTTTGCTGCAGGCTCTCATGTCATGACAAACGGATGTCCATTAAAAATACCATCAAAAAATATGTGCACGTGCGTGTGTGTGTTGTGTGTAAATGGCATTGAAAATACTCGGAACTTTACATTATCTATTTCTGCATGTGTGTATGCGTTATGTTCCTTCTTTTGAAAATAAGACAGAACTGTAATAAACCATAATGTCCATGTGCAGAGGCCGTTATCCAAGTCAAGCGAATTGCTTATCGATAACGGTCTCTTCCACCTGTATATTGAAATATTTGTACATTTATAATAACTATTCACATATTCATATATCTTATGAGTACTCTTTTTATTTTTTTATATTTCCTATGAGTACACTTTGTTTATATTTTCATGTGATCTTTTTTTTTTTGTTATACTGATTTCTTTCATACGAGTGGAGAAATAAAACAAACTGAAACTGAAACTGAAACTGAGGGGAGGGGGATGTACAAGTGAGTGTGATCTCCATCGACTGAACATTACTCAAAATTTCGATTCTGTCTTCACTCGGCTAGAATGCAAAGTCATCTATGTGTATTCTTAATGGCATTATTTACCATGTGCAGATGAAACAAGAACCCAGGTTTAGTGCTTCAAAATAGTATAGTCAATGTTAAGTATTGTTGAATATACAGAATGTGAATAGTAGTTATGATAAAATTGTTTCTAGAAATAACCGTCTACAGTTATGGTTTATTGAGAAAAATAGTGATAGGCTTCATTGGGAAATGTTATGTGGTAGGATGTTTTGTGATATATTGACCTACACATATGCATCAAATGCGATAACTCGAACATTTTTTTTAATTACTGCTCCCAATGGTGAACAATACCTTTAATGGTAATCAGTGTAACAAATTTAGGAGTCTCCATGTCATTATATTACTGGGTTATCGTATAGATGCGTAGGCCAGTGTGTTTCATGCAGTCGTAAAACCTTAGTTTTATCAGATTTGACATGAATGGTGTTACTTCCTTGCACTACCCCAAAACATTCAACAGATAATAAGGTTATTAATTTTATAGATATGTTTCCGTGACACGGCGAAGGGGGCGCGCCCCCTTCGCCGTGTCACGTTCCGTCCATGTACAGCTGAAATGTCAGTGATTCGTATCACGTATCTTCCAGATAAGTGTACCCTTTCAGATATCAAAAGGGTTTGATTTGTTTCGTACTGACAGAAAATGGTTGAGGCAGTGACACGCCTAATCTATCTTAACCATTATTCAATAATCTCAAATTATTGCATTCTAACAGAGGGACATATACCTTTTATGAGCACGTTTTTGTTAAACAGGTTTTTACCCGTTGTAGCTCAATTCTGTCACATCAACCTGATTTGTTTGGTAGCCTTCCTTTAACCTTTGATACCACACAAATGAAGGGGAAAAAGTATCAATTTGAAGTGTGATCTCCGTGTAAATTTACTCAGTGTTCTTATAAACAGAGACTTTGCCCATTTCCAGTTCCACCCTCTTTCTATCTTCTTTAAAAAAAAAATAATCTTAAGAATTATGGCAAAAGTTGTTTTATTGCAAGTCAAAATAACGATTTTCTTTCAATAAACTATTGATATTAACTCTTTCATAGATGATAGATATGGTAGGGTGAGAAGATTTATCAATTCCTTCATTTATTCTTCAAAAATGTATGTTTCATATACGAACTTTTATCATATCTCACAGGACACTTATACTCTCACTGGTTTCAAATATATTCTAATGTATTATCTGTATATTTGTATATCTGTATATCCATCTATCTACAGTGTACCTTCACACACACGCATACACAGACACAGACACACACTCACGCACGCACACACACACAAACTCATATTATAGATAGATGTGTATGTGTGTGCAGATTTCGTTATGATTAATGAGTCGATCTGTAAGATTTGACATACAATATCTTTATGCAATGTCTGTGTATAATGTTGTGTGTCTTTGCATAATGCTTTGTTTCTGCTTCTTGTGAATGATAATGCCGTGGCATTGAACGAAATTCGAATAAAGAATAGAAAAAAAAAAAGGTGTGCGTATATTTATTCATGTCTAAGTAAAGACGATCATTTCTCATTCCCGCTCTTAAACATGCCCTCGTTTGGTACGTGCAAATAAACTTGATAAGTAGTTTTATTGCTTTACGGTGTTCATGCAAAGTGCTTCAGATGATCATTTGTAATATCTCTTTGTTAGAGGCTCTGTGCTCTTTAGGTTCTGTTTGCAAATAGTTTGTCTGAATTTAAAGAAGGCGACTTGAAACTGGACAGGGTTATCGCAAAATCCAACTTGGAATAAACGATGGTACATATTATCATCTCCTCCTTTTCCTCTCTCTCTCTCCTCCTTTCATTCTCCCTCTCCTTACTATCTTATTGAGATGCAACATTTTATCAATACTGCAAGCAAACAAGGTGTCATGTAATTGAGTCTTCGCCTGCGCCAGTCTTTATTTCGACTAGATGGATAACTAGAATTCTTCCGTGAATTCAGGTCAAATCCGTCGAAGCAACATTTCATGGGGAAATGCATCTGCATAGATTTACAATGGCACATTCAGGTAATTAGCAAAAGTTGTGCTACTTAAACCTTTATCACGATTTTAGTGGTCATGGAAATCTGAACAAGAGAAACCTAAATAAAACAAACCAGGCATTTTATATGCTGCTATGGGCCTGTAAGTCAGCAATAAAAATCATTTTTAATTCATGGAATTCTGAATTGACAAGCCTTACTCAAAGATAGGCATCCTTGTACGTATCTACCAATGCCGACAATTTCATTCCTTTATCAAAAGCCACACTCTATATCTTATAGAAACTCGATAGAATGAATCTGATTATTCCAAACAAGTAGGAGAATAAAAAACTCAAGAAGTTATCACAAATTTAAGAAGAAAAAAAGTCATGCCTGATTCATATAATAAAAGATTTGTAAAGCAAACATTCATGTATAAAGAAATATAAAATATTTGAACGTCAAAGCAAAATGCCGAATAAACTTTCACAGCAGACTGATGACGACTTGGTGCTTATCTAGTCAAGATCGAAGGTAGTGTGCCTGACCGAAGCCTTCATTATGTCCTCGTAACAGTCAGGCACGCCTGGCTGGAAATCAAAGTTGCAGATGCAGTTGGTTGAGCGGTCGCAGCAGGGCACGATGGAGCGGCTATTGTCGAAGTCGTCCAGGAGAGGGGTGCCCTTGACGAGTGCAGCATTGTGACGGTCCACTGCGTCTCTGACGGCGGTCAAGACGTCCTCGTGCCCGTACACGTTGAGCGGGTAGTTTTCTCCCGGGTCCTTGTCCAGGTCGTACAGGATGGGCGTTTCGTGCACGGTCACACAATCGCCGTCGCATTCATTGCACTCGAAGTAGTCGTCGAAAGGAAAACCCTCATCGCACCTTTCGCCGTATTCCTCCTGCGTGCTGCGCTTCTGGGTTCTGAAGTGAGCCTTGTACTTTCCGACGCGGACGGCCATTATCTTGTCTTTGCAGTAGTAGAAGAATTCGGAGTGGGGAGACGATCCGTCGTTGAGGAGGACATCGACGATGCTCTTGCCGTCGTACTCGCGATCGTCGGGCAGAGAGGAGCCTGCCAGCTCGGCTGCCGTGGCGATGATGTCCATGGAGGTGACCAGCTCGTGAGATACTCCAGGGGTGATGGTTCCTGGCCAGTGGACCAGGTAAGGGACACGGTGACCGCCTTCCCATGACAAAGATTTTCCTCCTATAGAGGGAGATCAGAGAGAGAGGATCACAATTGTGGCGTTGTATTTGAATGCAAAGCGTGATAATAAATATATATGACGTCATTCACCACATTTATGCTCAAAGGCTGCAATTAGATCTTTTACAAGAGATTATGATAGAAATCACTGCAGTAAACGTTTCACATGTCTGACAAAAAGTATGAAATATTAATCATAAAAGTATCCAGGAAATGGTGTAGGATGGCAAAGGTACCCTCTATTATGCCTTGTGCTTTGCAATTCCACATTTTCTTTGTTTAAAGTAGATCTTACTCATTTGTGCTAATCTTCGCTCTCATGAGACTTTGTATTTTATTTTGCACATAGATGTATGAGGACGAGGAAATGGTCTTTCATTTCAGCGGAGGGTACTGTTTCTAATTACCGCACTCTGTACGCACATTATTCCATGAACAGTACACAATACCACGAAAGAATGTCCAAAATAAAAGTTGTGAGAAGTTTGAGCCTTACTGCCTGAAACCACGGCTTTCCTTGATGGATGATTAACGTCATTAACGTTCCTGAATTTGCCTTTGTTGTTTTTTTCTCGAAAAAAGATAAAGAGAAAAAAGGCAGGGGATATTTCTGTTTAATTGTTTTAGTGCCTGAAATGTAGTTTGTGCCAAAGACAGCGTTCGCTATCAATTATAATCATCCTCGTCGTCCGCAATCAGAGCATTTATTAGTCCATGATTACACCAGCATAAGGTTCTGATATTGTTAAGTGTACTGCAAATGCTTGACGGAGGGTTGGGAACACCACCCACAAGTGTATCTTCCATATTCTTTCTCAACACTCGCAGAATTGTAACAGTGAATTGGGAGCATATCACCGTGACAGGGATTGTGAACGCCCTCTCCGGCGAACAGTGCAAACGTGCGGTTCGTAAAGTTACCTTGGAAGATGTGGGCGTCACCACCTTCGTTGCAGTACTCGCGATGTGGGCCGTGGTCGGAGATGAAGAAGACGACGGTGTTGTCGGCGATGCCTTTCTCTTCGATGCTCTCCATGATGGCCTGCACAGAGCTGTGCATCTCATTCAGGTTGTCACCATAGCGACCTGCCCAACAAGGAGGAAACCAGAAGACAAATGATTTGGGAGTAGGCCTATTGTACTCAGCGAGATTGGATGGGTCTGTGTGATGAGGCTGACTCTGCTTGATGGTAAACAGTGAGCGATATAAAGATATTTTCGTGTTGAAGATTAGTGACGAAACAATGAGGATGATAACAGATATGATTGCTGCTGCTGCTGCTGCTGCTAAGATTGTGTACCTTCAAGAGCTGTACAGACTTCGTATCAAAATGTGCCATATCATAATGTCCGGATACTACAATTACGCATATTGTATTTTCTTTTCTTTTTTTTGTAAAGCGTTTCTTAGCACTGGCTCCCTTAGTAAGGACCCTCTTGTAATAAAGCTGTCCATATTGCACCTCTCTACTCCCTATATACATTTTCTGCAGGGTCCAAGGCATTCTTGGGCCAGACTACCTTTTATCTGACAATAGGACTTAAGTGACAACTCATTTAGATCTGATTTTAATGCTTTTAGATTAAATTTTGTTGACTTAATTGAGTGATGAAACTCATACTACTGAGAATCATCTCACACTTTGCACTGATGAACATGTATAATGACAAAATAATGCATTTTGCTCTTTCATGAGAAAGAACTCATCTTGTCACGTGCCGCCTTTGACTAAAACAGGGCAGCAACGATAGCAACTACAGGATATATGTGTATCCACACAGTGTGCGAAGCTAGAGTATAGACAAGGGCACACTCCCTCGAGATCGAGGTCGATGGTGAGGTATAAAGCAGGAATCGAATCTGCGTCTCCCTCCAATTCATCTACGTGACAAATGATCTCGATATAACTTACCACGGCGGGATGTACAGGTGAATTCGTCAGAAGAGAAAAGACTGGTGTGCATGTGGGCAAAGGCAACGTAGAGGAAGAACGGGCTAGCTTGGTTCTCTTCGATGAACTGGAGGGCGTCATCACGGAAGAGCTGGGAAATGCCGCGGTGCTCGAACGGCTGGGCCATCACGGTTGCGTTGTAATCTCATGTTTTCAATAAGCGTGAACTCTAAGACATGTCGTGATAAGGACTTTAAGACAATTGGCATCGTCATTATAAAACGAATTCCCCTTTTACAAGACACGTTTTAGATTTTAGATAGAAATATGGATTCGTTTGAATGCATACAAACAGCTTCTTAAATCCTCTTACATTTTGTTTTTAAGATGATTATATGGTGTATACTTTAGAAGTGTAAGAAGCATGCTCTTGTTTTAGAGCCTTTGAGTACTGGTAAGAAGCATATGTTATTCTTATAGATTATGTGAATAAGTACGCATTCAAGAACGTTTTGAATAAAACGTATCCAGACAACTGCATATCATATTTTCACCTCTTCCTTCATGCAGATGTATACTCTTGCCGAGAAGGTTAACTGTTTGATAGATATAGTGCTCACCTTATTGAAAAGGTAATTGGGTAAATTTTTGGTTTCAGTATATTATTCAAACACAACTAAGTTAACTTTTACATTAACATTTTCACAACTCACAAATTCCACACGCACACACATTTCATGATTCACAAGATCCAAGTTACACTAATCCTATTTACTTTGCAGAGTGCAACAACAACATAAGTTATATACTGAGCAAATAGGCTTACATCAGTTCGCACTATTCAAGGTTTAGAATAGTTAAGGAACTAAATCGTACCCGATTATGTGATGCTAAGTTGTACCTTGAGATGATGGGCAATATTGCCCCTATAAAGGAGCAGGCAGTGACACTGACTTGCTCCTTTAAAGGAGCAATTTTGCAGCAGTCATGGAGCAAATAAGCACCACATATAGGTGCAACATCATACCAATAAGGCACAAGATTGCACCCTCAAGAGAGGGTACATTCTTGCATCCTTCGGGCATAAAGTTGCACCTAAAGGTACGAGGTTGCGCCTTTTTCAAGGGGGCAAAGTTGCTCCCGAGGGTGTAACTTTTACCCTTTCTTGCGGGTACAAAGTAGCACCCAAAGTTCCAAGATTGCACCCTCAAAACAAGGCACAATCTTGGAACTTTGGGTGTTTCTTTGCACCCTCACGAAAGGATGTAAAGTTGCACCAAGATGTAAAGGCTACACGGGGTGCAAAGGTGCGCCGAAAGGTAAAGGGTGCAAGATCGCACCCTCAAGAAAGGTGCAACTTAGCACCACTTAGTGTGGGTGGAAAGATGCACCCTCAAGAAGAGGTGCAATCTAGCACCACTTAGTGTGGGTGGAAAGATGTACCCAAGGGAACATTTTCGCACCCTCAATAAAGGGTTCAACTTTGCACCCTCTCTGCAATATTATTTTATGCACACGTGAATTCCTTGTTCATGTGAGCTACGTTTAATATGAGCGTGACCCAGTATTAGACACGTGTCAAGCCTTTGCAGACACAGACTTTTTTCTTCATATTGTTTAAAGGTCATTTCAAACAGATTTAAATATATATTTATTTCTTTTAAAGGACAAGGTCACCTTCATAGACATGTGGGTTGAGTGAATGCAGCAATATTAGTAGAACACATCAGTGAGAGTTTGAGGAAAATCGGACAATCCGTTCAAAAGTTATGAATTTTAGAAGTTTCTGCTCAGTCACGGCTGGATGAAAAGACTAAGTAAGCTTATGACGTCACATGAGTACGATATAAAGAAAGAATAAAGAAAATTCAACATATTTCCACTTTTTTCGCATAAGAAAAGAACACTCGACTTCTCTCTTTCAGACGGCAGGGGGAATAATATTACCCTTAACATATGTCTGTAGCAAGTCGAAGAAATGTGCACTTTATTCAAAAAGTAAAGTTTCGTGAAATTCTCTTTTTATTTTCCTTATATAGTTGTACGCATGTGACATCATACACTGTAGTAGTCTTCTCATCTAGCAGTGACTGCGCAGATACTCAAAATATTCGTAACTTTTGAATGGAATGTCCGATTTTCCTCAAACTTTCACTGATGTGTTCTACTAATATTGCTGCATTCTCTCAATCCTAATGTATATGAAGGTGGACTTATCCTTTAAGTTAAGGGGAGCAAATGTGGAGATCATGACCTGTGATACATGTTACGGGAAGTCTATATTTTTATGTGTACTCGTTTTTTTTTTTCAACTACAAGGAATTACCTATGAGCTAATTGGATAAAGAAGCTGAGCATTCCTTTTTTTCATCAGTTAATGTCAGTGCTGGTGTATTATTCTTGAAAAGTTGGCAGCTAAATGTCCTCCAAACCAAGTACTTACTGTATAAAATTATTTTCCTGTGAGTTACGTTTCTTATGAGCATGACAGATCTGTAGACACGTGTCATAGTGGTTACAAACACTAAGTTTCCTTTGCTTTCATCGTTATCAAGAAGTGATTTTCAACAATTTCAGATGTTCTGGTTTTTTTCAATTTCGTTACGAGAAAGCAATTGTAATGATTTCATGTAAAACATGTTAAGGAAAGTTGATAGTTTGGTTATTTTATCATTACTCATCTTCGTCTTCTCAACAAGAAGATGATACATAGTGAGCTCATTTGCTAAAGAAGTTGAAGGATGTTTAATTGCTGGTAGCCACGTAGGGGCTTTTGTCATAACATTTTGCATCTTAATCCCTCGAAACTAAGTACATGCAGTATTAGTTTATATAGATAACATAATATTTTTGTTGTTGCTGTGAGCTTATTCATATGAATTTTAGACATGTTTCTCATATGTTTCTGTCATATGCTTTACTGAAGAACAGCAAATGTTGAGTTAATTGGCAAGAGAGGTTGATCATTACTTTACATTTAAGTTCATTGAAGTGCCGGGGCATAAACTTGTCTTGAAATATTAGCATCCAAAACCCTCCAAACCAAAAACGTGCAATACTAGACACGACAGGAATTCCTTGTTATTGTGAGTTATGTTTCTTAAAAGCACTGATTTTTTCTGCTTTTGCAATGTACTATGTTCAAAAACACTCTTGAACAATTTTCAGATTTCGTTTCTTTCTTAAGAGAAGAAAACGTTAGGTCATGTGAAGCATGTTCCTATAAGTTTTATTTCGTTAATAATTTTTCTTTACCCATCTCCTCAACCGTAAGGTGATACGGTACCTAAAAAGTCATAGGCCAAAGGTGTTGAGCTTTACTTCCGCTTTTTAAAGTAAATTTAAGAGCTGGGGCATTATTTTTAAAAAGTTGGCATTTTAAGCTATGTACACCGAGGACGAGTCTTACTGAATGGATTTCTTGTTGCAGTAGAATTGTATTTTTTTTATGAGCTTGATGGAGTATTAGACAATTGTATAAAGTGTTTGCAAAAACTTTTAATGTATTCCCTTTTGCTAATGTCCAAAGAGTTCATTTGCCAAGTTTTGATTGTCTTTTGTTTTAATCATCAGGGGTTTGTTTTATCATGGTCATAGAGGAAAGAAACTTAATTATAAAAAAAGCCTTCATATAAGAAGAGACACTGTAGGACACAATTTCATCAAAAGTTGTGATTTTCAACATTTCCAAAATGCAATTGATGAATATTTCTCCCAGGGCACAGAAAGAAAGTAGTTTTTGGTCTTTTTTTTCACGTCAGTATGTTATAATACCCGCGGGTTTACGCCTATCCCACCAATTTCCATCCGCATACTGTACCCGGCCCTGTTTTTTTGTTTTATGTTTTTTATTTTTGTTTTACACTGCAAAGAAAATGAGAACACTGATGTTTGAGAAAAATCCCGACATGTTTGATTGGGCAATTGAGTATATGAATATAAGAACGACCCAAGTCCATGGATGACCATTTCAAGTAAACTTAAAAAAACTTCATATTTTTTTATTTGTCCAATAATATTCTATTTAACTGTGATGGGAAGGCAACGTTGTATATACAATTTAGAACATATACTATTATGACAATTAACATTTACATTAATTGTGGAGAGGCCATTTTGTGTGATGGACTTGGGTCGTTCTTTGATTCATATACATGATATTCTGCTATAGAGATGAGAGAAGGACGAGAGAGGGCGCTATAATATGAATGTAAGAACGACCCAAGTCCTTCATGTTTACATTCATATAAGATTTAACTCATTTGTATTTCAGGCACTTCCGGGGGTAATTAGGATTTATCATTTATACACAAGATGAGTCCATGCATAAGCTACAATTTCCCATGTCAAACTAAATTTGGCCAAAAATTGGACTTGGGTCGTTCTTATATTCATATACTCAATTCTTTTTTGATGTCTATTATTCTTTCCAAATAAGTTTTTTGGTTATCACTGAGGACAAATACAGATACCCTATTTCTTCTACCAAAATCACAGCACTGTATATTCTCATATTTCTACAGTATTTCGTCTCAACACTTGCCCTATTGATATTTCAAAGCATGTTTCCCTGCCTGCCCTCAAGAAACTCCCCCATTAAAGGAGACCTCCGGTGATTCTCAGATTTTTACATTTGTACAACTATGAATTACGAGGGGCGACTGAAAAGTTTTGAGCCTAACATAGAAAGGATTAAGATATGAAGGCCAAATTTGGTCCATGAAGTCTTCATTATATCTTAATCCTACCAAGCGAATTTCTTGGTCATAACAATTTTTATCCTTATTTTACAGGTTCTTGAACTTTCTGTATCAGGTGATTCATAAAAAATGGACAAAATGATCACAAAAGGCGTCTTGTTTCACCAGGACAATGCTCCAGCGCATTCATCAGCGGTTGCAATGGCAACCATTCATGACTGTGGATTCCAACTAGTTCCGCACCGACCGTATTCACCAGATATAGCCCAATCGGACTTCCACCTCTTTCCAAACCTCAAAAAAGATTTGGCTGGACAACGCTTCACCACTGATGAGGAGGTCATTGATGCTGTTGACTCCTACCTGGAGGACCAACCAAAGAACTTCTACTGCAGTGGCATAGAGGCACTACGTCACCGCTGGAGGAAGTGTGTGGACTCACAAGGGGACTATGTAGAAAAATAGAGCAATAAAGTACTTCTGCCTCTTACCATCTCTTGAAGGCTCAAAACTTTTCAGTCGCCCCTCGTAGTTATACTGAGGACAGAGTTTCAGAATTTGTGATAATTGGGATGAAGAATAAGAATGTTTTCAAAAAATAGAACAAATTGCAATGAACAAGGATGATGACATGGGAGAGTCACCATAAGAATGCATGAGTTGGGGATCAAGGAAGCAGAACAACAGAATAAGGCATGCATAGACTATAGACAGGTGAACTCGCAAGCAAGCGGTATTGTTATGGAATTACACTGCTATCATTTCTGAAATATGTGAACCTTATAGCTGGTAAAATTGGGTCTTTGAGAGCGTCTGGGGGCTACGCCCCACCAGCGTCTGGCAACGGTCATGCATTTATTCTGTAAGTGTAAGAACAAGTTCCAGTGGGTTTCATGGGGTTACTTTCCTAATTTTCAGCTAGGCTAGCCTAGCTGGTAAGAGTTTGGTCTTTGGAGCGTCTGGCGGCTATTGTCTGGCAACAATCATTCAATTATCCTTTGCGTGTATCACAAGAACAAGTTCCAGTGGGTTTCAGGAGGTTATTTTTCCAGCTATATATAGGCTAGTCTAGCTGGTAAAATTGGGTCTTTGAGGGCGTCTGGCGGCTACCCCCCCCCCCCCCACCACCATTTAAAACGTCTGTTAACGGTCATGCATATATCCTGTAAGTGTAAATAACAAGTTCCAGTGGGTTTCACAAGGTTACTTGTTCAGCTAGGAAGCCTAGCTGGAAAAAGTTGGGTCTTTAAGGGCGTCTGGCGGCTACCCCCCACCACTTAAAACGTCTGGCAATGGTCATTCATTTATCCTGTAAGTGTAACGAACAAGTTCCAGTGGGTTACATTAGGTTACTTTTTCAGCTAGGCTAGCCTAGCTGGAAAAATTTGGGTCTTTGAGGGCGTCTGGCGGCTACCCCCCACCACTTAAAACGTCTGGCAATGGTCATTCATTTATCCTGTAAGTGTAACGAACAAGTTCCAGTGGGTTTCAGGAGGTTACTTTTTCAGCTAGGCTAGCCTAGCTGGAAAAATTTGGGTCTTTAAGGGCGTCTGGCGGCTACCCCCCACCACTTAAAACGTCTGGCAATGGTCATTCATTTATCCTGTAAGTGTAACGAACAAGTTCCAGTGGTTTTCATGAGGTTACTTTTTCAGCTAGGCTAGCCTAGCTGGAGTTGGGCCTTTAAGAGCGTCTGGCGGCTACCCCCCACCACTTAAAACGTCTGGCAATGGTCATTCATTTATCCTGTAAGTGTAACGAACAAGTTCCAGTTGTTTTCATGGGGTTACTTATCCAGCTAGGCTAGCCTAATTTTGGGGGGTCCTTTTTGTGGCCCTCCTGGCCACACCCACCACCGATGACCAGCCAGACGTGCATTTCCATACTCAGGGGCATATGTACTAAATTGCTATACACATAAAAATTGGTAACCTTTTCAGCTAGGCTGACCCCCGTTGGCTCCCGGACTATTTAGTGGGGGCGTAGCTCACCACACCCTCAGAGGCGTAGGGCCCCTCGTAGCCGACTGGTATAGGACCACCACGTCCCGGCGGGAAAGGTAGATAGCCGCAATCTACTCGGTCAACATTCTGAGTGGGACCCCATGTCCAGTGAGGTCTGAGCAATATCTTGAATCTCTGTAATTACGAGGGTAACAATTACAGCTTCGAATAAAATAAGTGGGCAGGAATATACGGAGAGTTTGAATGCAAAAGCAGACAAACGTCATTTTCACTTTTTAAAGTAAGATCATTATCAAATCAAGAAAAAAAAGAGTATTTTCAAAATCTAATAATATATTGCACTAGATACATAACAAGAAATCTTTTTCAAAATATTTTTACAATCATCATAATCATTTTCTTTGTTTTCAGCAACTTCAGTCTCAATATTTCAATCTGATAGAAATGGATAAATTGTTTTACGTGATCAGAAAAAAAAAAATATCTATGACAAGTCATTGATTCTAAAAGCTTTCTGAGACCGCACAGTGAAAGAGGAAACTGGATGAGACTCTAGACTTTAGATGGAATATAAATTGACAATTGTATTGAAAATAAAAGTAAATCAACAGAATAAACCCTTAAAAAACTAAACACCATTTCCACCATATCCCCTCCATCGCCCTGAGCCCATACCCCACAATTCCGCTGACCCTGATGTGTGTATGGGTGATTGTGTGTGAGCGTGCGTAGAGATGACAAAGTCAGGAGGACTGGGGCAGCTGCATAGAGATGGGATGGGGGGGGGGGGTAGGATTGGGCTAGTGTATTCTGAATGAAATGATGTTTCCATTATATTAGCTTGACAAATACATTTTCATTTCAACTCTTATATTAAGAACTGAGATGCATTTTTATCAGCGTTTTTATCATGAAATTAATTTTTTATTTCATTTCTACTGCCCAGTGGTACATACATTACTAACAAAATATTATGTTTACTTGCTTCAAAATCATGGGTATACCTTGCTATTTTGTACAGAAAGAACAGATTAGATCATTGTACTCAAATTATTTGAACAGAAATTAAATAAATACCATTGAAAAAAAGTGCGTGTGTTTTGTTGTAGTTATGGGTGTTGTTGTTGTTGTTGTCGTCGTTGCTGTTATTTTTGTTATTTTTATTGTTGTTTTAAAGAGAGAGAGAGAGAGAGAGAGAGAGAGAGAGACGCGCACACACACCAGCAGTCAGTACTCTGTAAACTTGCTAGTTTCGATAGAAATTGGAATCTATAGGCATCCGCACTTTATTCGGATTCCGTTTGCCCCGTACACTGCCACAAAGGACTTTGACTCATTTATTACAGAATAATTAGTGTCCTCATTGTGACTGGTGTTTTTTCCATTTGGGTAAAATGATTTTTGGCTGTACCCATCCCCTGTTTGACCGTTTGATCTCAACTCCAGTTCATCCACTCTTGTCAATTTCAGATACTTTCGATTAAACGTGCTTTAACAAAGAAATTAATAATAAATCATCTTATTCCTTGCGATGCAACAACTGAGGTATCAATGGAAATGTTCTATTTTGCTCTATGATCTGACAATGGACTTCGGCTCCTTTTTAATAAAGTTCGAAAATGATGATCACACGAGACCGGCCTTTACGAGTCACACAACTCACGAGTCCAACATTGAAAGAGGTCCATGAGTCATACAGCCCACGAGTCATCATACAGCCCAAGACTCGACACTATAGGTAAAAACAACTCATGCATGAGTTTGGCATCACAACATGATGTGTCGATCTCGTGAGCCTTGTTTGCTTAGCATATATATATATATATATAGTGTCGAACTCATGAGCTGTATGATTTGTGGGTGTCAAACTGGTGACGTGCACCCCTAACCTGTTTTGCGACACAAAATAATCTTAGCTCACTAATATTGACGTCACATACAGGAATATTTTCGATATTTCCTTGTTATTTATAGTCACAAGATGGTCTCTTCCCGTCATCAAAGGTCCGATAATCTCTTTGACAATGTATCTGATTTGTGCACATTTTTATGGCCGGCGGAATGGAGAGGGGGGGGGGGGGGGGGGACTTTTTTCACCATACAAAGGAATACATAAGGTGTCACCACTTTGCCCCCCCCCCCCCCTACTTTTTTTTTTTTAACTCCGGAAGTGCGTAAGTGGCACTCGAAAGAAATAGCTAGAATCCTTGAAGTGTGAGCGCGGTAATTTTATGTTTCTCTCTCTTTTTTTTTGGGGGGGGGGGGGGAGGGGGGAGGGGGGGGGGGGGGGGCTTGTCAGCTGAACTTAAGAACCCCAGAAGTGGAATGAGAAAGATTAGCTGAAGACCTTTTTTTTTTTTTCACTGGCTTGTTAGCTCATGAAACCCGGAAGTGCCCCCCCCCCCCCACTTTTGAAAACGTTCCGCCGGCGGTGATTCTCGCAATGCTCTACTCTATGAAAGTTTGCATCGATGTTTCTCAATTTGGTCAGACCTTAGCGCATGACAGAAATGATCCACTGCAAACATAAATCCCATCCCCAACCTCCTTCCCATACAGCACGCATAAACATACAAGTATAACTCGCAAACACACGTACGATACGATTATTGTATAGGAATATAGGGACTATTTCCCATTCAGTTCAGACTTATTTCGGGTTGTTGTCCCCGCCGAACGAGTTCGAGCAGGGGACTATGAAACGGGCTCCGTACGTGTGTGTGTCCGTGTGTCCGTCCGTCCGTCCGTCCGTCCGTGTGTCCGTCCGTCCGTCCGTGTGTCCGTGTGTGCGTCCGTGTGTGATCAAAATCTTCAATTTGCTACTTCTCTGTCATTTATGAGCCAATTTTGATTCTGTTTGCTTTATATGATAGCACTACATGGGAGCTTTGAAACTTCTACACAGAATTTCAGTCGTGACCTTTGACCTTGACCTTTGACCTATATTGTACATTTTGCTACAAAATGCTACTCCTTCGCCATTTCTAACCCGATTTCGATTCCGTTTGCTTTATATGATGGCACTAGGTGAGGGCTTCAAAACTTCTACACAGAATTTTGACCTTTGACTTCTTTGACCTTTGACCTTGATTTTTGACCTATATTGTACATTTTGCTACAAAATGCTACTCCTTCGCCATTTCTAACCCGATTTCGATTCCGTTTGCTTTATGTGATGGCACTAGGTGAGGGCTTCAAAACTTCTACACAGAATTTTGACCTTTGCCTTCTTTGACCTTTGACCTTGATTTTTGACCTATATTGTACATTTTGCTACAAAATGCTACTCCGCCATTTCTAACCCGATTTCGATTCCGTTTGCTTTATGTGATGGCACTAGGTGAGGGCTTCAAAACTTCTACACAGAATTTTGACCTTTGCCTTCTTTGACCTTTGACCTTGATTTTTGACCTGTATTGTACATTGGCTACAAAATGCTACTCCTTCGCCATTTCTAACCCGATTTCGATTCCGTTTGCTTTATGTGATGGCACTAGGTGAGGGCTTCAAAACTTTACACAGAATTTTGACCTTTGACTTCTTTGACCTTTGACCTTGATTTTTGACCTATATTGTACATTGGCTATAAAATGCTACTCCTTCGCCATTTCTAACCCGATTTCGATTCCGTTTGCTTTATGTGATGGCACTAGGTGAGGGCTTCAAAACTTTTACACAGAATTTTGACCTTTGACTTCTTTGACCTTTGACCTTGATTTTTGACCTATATTGTACATTGGCTATAAAATGCTACTCCTTCGCCATTTCTAACCCGATTTCGATTCCGTTTGCTTTATGTGATGGCACTAGGTGAGGGCTTCAAAACTTTTACACAGAATTTTGACCTTTGACTTCTTTGACCTTTGACCTTGATTTTTTACCTATATTGCACATTTTGCTACAAAATGCTACTTCCGGCGGGGACATATATTACGCACCGCGTAATTTCTACTTTTCCTTGTTCTTCCACAAAACGTACATAAGAGAACTACATTTAAACGATCTCGAGTACACATTGGTTGACCGCAAAGTGAAGATTGAAAATGATTAGGAATTGAAAGCATGGACGGATGTAAACATAATCTAGAACAAAAATTGTTGCATTACGAATATTATTTTCTGAGAAAAATACTGAGGGGTCCATTAGAAGGCAGTGCTTGTATACTGTGGACAACTCAGTATACAAGCAGTGCAAGTGTGTGAGATATGCATCATGGATCTCGAACTCGTTCACGAGGTCACTGGTTTTGTACGGTCAGTCTGCAAGGCGCATTATGCTCTTTACATTATAGTGTTCATTCGCAGGAGACTGTAGTCGTTGGTCACATAGTAATAACTCCCTCATTAGATAATATCATTAAACTTTATTTTGAATTCAAATGACTGGAATTTTCAAGACAGTCAGTGGAAGATTGCGTTTAAATAAACTTTTTAATTCTATAATCTTTAGAATATTCATATAGTACTAGTTAATAAACATTCCATTTCACCGTTATTTGATTTTTCCTTTGTTTGAAGGACAGTCTGTACTAAAAATACAAGGTATAAATTAGATAGCTAGAAATCAAATATGCATAAAAATTGTAAGCATCATTTTCTGTATTTCTTTCTTCATTTGAAATATTTGAAGTGTGGTTACATTAAATGAGCATGTCTTGTACAAAAACATGCCTTTTCTGAACGGAGTTTTGTCACGTTTTCAATGTCTGTGAGTGCGTGTTGTGTTTCTAGGTGTATGTGTGTGCCTATGTATTAGCGTGTGATCGAATAGTGCGTTATTCCTTACAATCATGGAAGCTTATCTGAATCGCTTCTCTCAATGAAAGATGACATTCAATCATTGGTCGAAGGCAAACCCCCCCCCCCCCACAAAAAACAAGACAAAACAAAACAAAACAACAACACCTCGGCAGAACATGAATTCTCACGAAAGATTTAAGAGTTCCTGCTTCGCCCAGTCTCTGTTTTCAACTACGCTATAGAACTCCATGTTCAAGTTGATGTTGATTATTTTTTAAAGTTTAATAGTGAAATAAATGAGACTGAACATTGTACGTAAGTTCCAATAGAAGAACAGTTTATGGAACTGTTAAATTTCCTGTTTTCCCAGTAAAGTAATTTACTAGAATTATTATTGCTTTCTCTTGAGCATTAAAGAAATAACTAATAAATCTAAAAAGACTGAATACATTTAGCAATGACGAGTCCGGAACCAGAGGTCCACCAGGCTATAGGCAGGGCCGGCGGAGCGTTTTCAAAAGCGGGGGCTGGGGCCCACTTCTGGGTTTTATGAGCTAACAAGCAAAAAAAAAAAAAAAGTAAAAAAGAAAAAAAAACTTACCGCGCTCACACTTCAAGGCCTCTATTTATTATTATTATTTTTTTTGTGCCACTGACTTACGCACTTCACTGAACAGATTCCACTTGTTTGTATGGTTTACAATAGTCTTTTATTTTAAGATGTGTCAGACTCGGGCAGCTTTTATTCATTTATTTTTTTAATGGAAGTATATCTAGTCACGTGGTTGCATAATGAAAGCGGAGTATGATTATTTTGATGTTGATGGCTACTATAATCTTGCTGATTTGTGTTAGTTTTGTTGACTTACTGTTTTGTATTTTTCGCCGATTTATGGAGTCAATCAAAAAAAAATAGTGAACAAAAGATCAAGATGAGTCTGGACAATTATGATGAGATTTTTGAATAGTACGTATTACAGCACGTGTATTACAAAAAAAAAATGTACAATGTACATGTACTACAACATTATAAAAATGTACAAGTATATTATCCAAGATCCCGACGCCCAGCCGTATTGAAACCACAGAACAAGAGTTCTGTGATTGAAACTGCATGACGCCCTCCGCCACCAAACTCTGTAGAGGGGCGCTTTCATACTCTTGCGAAGCTAAAATCTCATTGGCTGATTTCTGCCAAATACGGCATGTGCACAGTTTTTAAACCGGCACCTTGTGTTTACAATGCGAAAATCACACTGCATGACACAGCTGTACATAGAGTCTACATCGCTGTACACGCACATTCATGTACGGGTGATATCTTTCTTGCTTGTCATACGAACTTCATTTGATTCTGTCAAAAGACAGGTAAGTTATCATTTGTCGTGTGTCCACTATTATTCAATTCACAGATTGATGAAATGATAATCCGGCCACTTACGTCGTTTTAGTCAATTTTATAGGTAGAATCCTTCGTAATCATGGTAATCGTTAACCCCGTCGCGGGGCGCTGTAACACGGTACGTATTTGTCCGTATGGGGTCGCTGCTGCGGTTAGGTAATCGTATTCCGCTATTCGTACATCGTAATTCGTATACTTAGTAACTGTTTGACCTGGCTATAAAATAGGCTGGGTGAACATGGTGAAGGAGCACCCGGGCCTGGGCCGGGGTTATGTGGATAGTGCATGACTTCTGATTTAAGACACTGTTGCAACACACGTTAGTTTTCGAACCCGAGCTAACAATAGTGCCTTAAACAATGATGGTTTAACCTTAACTGCGACCAGCCCCAACACGCAGTGTTGGCTCCCACAGTGTGTAACTGTGTATACGGAGCGTCCCGGGGTTAGTTTAACCTTAACGATAATCATATTAATCTGCCCTAACTTCTATAACGCTTAGAGTTCTACAGTGCACATTCTTCCCTGTCGAAGCATGGTGCAGCGTCTGGTTGCTGGTCGGGCTAAATCTGCCCCATCGGTGCATTGCCATGACCATGACATTGGCCATTGTATGGTCTGGAAGCCTTCTCCAAGCTCTGATGACAAGCTAAAAAAGCCTAGGATAGACTACTAACTGTTACAGGCTAACCAGTGCAGTGGGGTAAATTACAGAATATGTACCGGCAGCCAATCACGACGGAGAGTGCAAATCGCTCTGAAAAGAGCGTAATTACGCTTGCTTTCCCTGCCAGCATGCACTCTCCGCGGAACATATCCCCGACGACCAGATACACTCGGTGAATGGGAAACCTACAGACTGATCTTTCGGTCAATGTTGACCATATCCTGTTCAGTGTTAGTGTTCGTGTTGGTATCGAATGGCAGTTAGACTGCAGATGGATTTTTACTCACACCCTCATTTACAAAAGCCCATTCACACAAGCGCAGCCACTGCACTATTGAATAGTTTGTTGTTTGTTGGTTTTTTTAAATTATTTTTACCATAATTTCCACAGGAGTCATCCAAAAAACCATGCCAGAGGAGCAAGGGAAAGACATCAGTGTACGAGTTGCTCTTCGCTCCCGACCTCTCATACCCAAGGAGGTGTCAGAGGGATGCCAGCCATGTCTGTCATTCACACCGGGAGAGCCACAGGTGGTCCTGGGCAAGGACAAGGCCTTCACCTATGACTACGTCTTCAAGCCGGAGGACCCACAGGAGATGGTGTACAAGAGGGTGGTGGATAATCTTGTTGATGGTCTCTTCAAAGGTCCGTGTGAATTTCAGGAGTGAAGTTGGGACACAATTTGAGTAATGCCATTTAACTTAGATTTAAGTTAGAAGCCAGGTTAGAACTGGTTTGATTTGACCTTCAGGTGTTGACTGGCAGTAAGAGTTATATTTGAGGATGGAAAATAGAGTTTGCTTTGTACAAATTGTGTATGATTAAAGTCTATTATATTACTTGCTAATCCGATATTATCTTCATTGCAAGTTTTTGGTTTCAAATTGAAGTTTCACAAGCTCTGTAGATAGTAAGACCTACAATTTTGTTAGAACTAAATGATTGATCCATGAGGTGTAGATGTAAGGTTGGTGAAGTAAGCCTTTACTATATTTTGAAGTTTTTGAAACTTTCTATTTCCATTTTTAGATAGAGGTTTGGATGGTATTGGTTTGGGAATCTGATGTTAAAAAGTATTGATTGTCATTATTATTGATGAAAGAGATGCATATGAATGCAAAAGGCATGTCGAGCTGCCCCCCCCCCCCTCCCCCCCATTGTGCTCTTGCTACCAGAACCTCATACACTGCAAAATATCCTGGATGGATTATCTGTCATACTGTAAGTGAACAGTGATGCAGATTATTGTGCATGTAATCTATCTTACAATTTGTATATCCATGGCAGGCTACAACGCCACAGTCTTAGCCTATGGCCAGACAGGCTCTGGAAAGACCTACGCTATGGGCAATGCCTACAACATGACGGACGAGGTCAACATGGGGGTCATCCCAAGGGTCATCAGACGGATATTCCGTGACATTGAGGAGAAGAAGGACGTGGAAATCATCCTGAAGGTGTCTTACCTTGAGGTGAGCAGTCATGAAGGCCAGGGGTTACTGTCATATCAGGCTGACTACTCTTCTCTTTAACCTCACAAGAGTAATATTCCACTGGTAACATGATCAATGTCTTTTGTTTGCAGACATTACAAATGTTCGTCAGATATTATTTTTGTTGGTGCAAAGCGCATTTGTTTCAAGATCTTGTCATACTGCAGCTGCAGTGTATAGAGCAAACTAATCCTGACACAGATATTTTAAAATCAAAACTTGACAAAGCGTGTATGCTTTGTCAAGTAGGCTCAAATTCACTCAAATTCTCTGCCAAAATCTGTTTTTCATAGCACATTGATCAGTCTTGTGCTTCTGTTATCTTTTTGACATTAGGTACAGTGATATGTAAATGTATATCCGATCTGTGTCAAGGCTGTGATTTGTTGTGTCATTGATAAAATGTTGCCAATGCATATATCTTAGTAGGCATTTCATGGTGAGCGAATCCGTCCATGCAACCTTTCTTTTGCGACATGCCTTTAAATGACAAGTTCAAACAATTTTTTTCTTGAAGGGGGGGGGGGGGGGCTACCTCAACAAACTGCTAATGAATACAATGTAGGTCATGCCAAACACGTCACAAACAAATGATAATTTCTGCCAACATGTAAGCCTAAAATTTCAAACACATTGACCATTGTTCTAAGCTCTATACATCATATTGCAGTGTGACAGGGCCTTTGCAATTTACAGACTCACTTAGACTGAATATGAAACATTTTGGAGATTACAATATAAGACTCTTTGTTGCACTATTTTTTTGTAATCAGCTTTTCTGTTATTGACTATTGAAACTTACATGACTTTGTAAAAAAAATAAAAAGGTTGAGTAGCCTTTATAGGAACAAGCAATGCTTTTAAGTTCTGGTCGTATTTTCCATAAGTATTTATGCTATTGGGAGGTCAGAATTGCTTTCTGTCAGTAAAACAACTGTCCTAATTTTCTTTTTGTTCCCTCTCCTTTTTCTGATGATGAATTTACTTTTCTCAGATTTATAAGGAAGACATCAACGATCTGCTCATGCCTCAGAAGAAAGAGTCACTGGCCATCCGAGAAGACATTGCTGGAGGAATCAGGGTAAGCAGACTGTACTAAGTGGTTGGTGAGACAGTGAAAACAAGATCAGGCATTCTCATCCGAAAATGACTGATGACTGGCTTTGAGCTAATCTAAATGAAATAAGCCCATTAAAGGACAAGTTCACCTTCATAAACATAAGGATTGAGAGAATGCAACAATATTAGTAGAACACATCAGTGAAAGTTTAAGGAAAATTGGACAATCGATGCAAAAGTTATGCATTTTTAAAATTTCTGTTTTGGAACCGCTGGATGAGGAGACTACTACAGCTTGTGAGTCATATGCGTACAACAGTATAAAGAAAATATAAAGAAAATTCAACATATTTTCACTTTTTTCGCATAATAAAAGAGCACTTGACTTGCCTCTTTCTAAAGGCAGGGGGAATAATATTACCCATAACATTTGTCGGTAACGAGTCGGGGGAATGTGTACTTTTTTCATATGATGAAATTTTGTGAAATTCTCTTTATATTTTCCTTATATTGTTGTACGCATGTGACATCTAAGTTTTTTCACACACTGCAGTAGTCTTCTCATCCAGCGGTTACTGCACAAAAACTTCAAAAATTCATAACTTTTGAACGGATTGTCCGATTTTCCTCAAACTTTCAATGATGTGTTCTACTAATATTGCTACATTCTCTCAATCCTTATGTTTATGAAGGTGAACTTGTCCTTTAAAGCTCCGTTGGTCATTTCATTCATGGCAAACTGGATTTTGAAGTCACACAAACCTAGACCAGTTCTTGCCTGGTAAAATATGGAGTAGCCCTTCTTGTATTACCCTTTTGGGTCTGTGGGGCAAATACTTTTTGCAACTGTGCCCCTTTTGCAACTGTGCCCCATCATCATTGTTTCAAGTTTTGCAATATTTTGATAGTATCATCTGGTGATGACACTTCTGTAGCATCGATGGTTTTGAAATGACCTTCCTTTTATTTGTTTTGTTTTGAAGGTAAATGTATCATATTAAACCAACTTCACATGATGCACTGTCTATAAAGTAGCCCCTTAGTTGATTTTTCAACAAGACCATAACTACTCAATGTCTCCATGGTCAGCTGTTTGCAGCTTTATGATCACAGTTTCTAAAGTGTTTTGTCTCAATTTCTGGTTGATGAATAATAGGTTGCTGGCCTGTCAGAGGTGGTTGTGGAAAGTGCAGCTGACATGTTCCGTTGCCTGGAGAAGGGATCTGTTGGTAGAACAACAGGCTCCACAGCCATGAACCTACAGTCCAGTCGTTCCCATGCCATCTTCACCATCTATGTTGATCTCCAGCAGAAAGACTCAAGGTGAATATCATAGTACCTAAGGGATATCCATTTATCCATCTTTTCCATGTCGTACTAATTTTGACCTCATTCTTTTTTTTTTTTCAACTCGTCACCTGCAGCCACAAACCCTGCAGCAGTTTTCAGATGTGCCTTAGATTTGTTTAATGTTGTAAAGATCAATATTCAAATTGTCTACTCGGATCTCAACATTTGACAGTGAATAGTGAGCACATTTTGTTGATAATTAATGTACTTTTTATGGTGATTGGAAAATAACTCTTATTCTCTCTGAATTCATCAAGAAATTTATTCCTTCTGAGAAGGTACATAAAATCACTGGTTAATGACAACATTGTTTCTGTCCGTATCTATCTTAAAACCTGCTCTGCAGCGAGTCCTGCTGCCATGCCAAGTTCCATCTGGTAGATCTGGCTGGGTCAGAGCGAGCTAAACGCACCCAGGCCCAAGGAGAACGGCTAAAGGAAGGTTAGTCACATATGGGGTAGTCAGACTCTGTCCCATATGGAAGTAAATGATGTTGTAATGGTGCCATAGTGTTCTGTTATGTGCAGAAGAGTATGACGCTAGAAGGAAATATACGGGACTTGATTTTATCTTCTTTTTCTTTTGAGTTTCAGACATGTTTTTCCTCCATATGAGAATATTTTAAACTTGAGAATGCATTTCTGCATGCAGTTGTATACTCACTTTACCCATTGACCTCTTGAGCCTATTCTGCCAGTTACAGGACTTGACGTCAGCGGTGGCCCGGGGCCACTAAGAATTGATGCTGGGCCACCAAATTTCCAAAAAGTTTATCTCTTCAGGGCGTGATCAAGCAACTAAAATTCAAAATAAATTGTTATGTTTCATTTTATTGTGGGTCAATATATTTCTTTCTCAGGCCACCAAAATTTCAATTCAAAAGATTTCAGCGGCCCAAATGGGTCACCAGAGGAAAAGTTTGTGTCGAGCCCTGAATTAGACATGAAACATTTTTATTTGACTGTTTCTTGATTACATTTGTTTTTAAGGCATTATATTTATTTGTTTATTTACATTTATTGTAAATCATGGAACACATTTTGAATGAAGCAACATAGAACGTTTTGTCATTTTGTAAACTGACTTCTGTTGTGCATTTTGCCCCTCTGATCAGGTATTAACATCAATCGGGGGCTGCTTGCCCTTGGTAATGTCATTAGTGCCCTAGGAGATGAAAATGGCCGCAAAGCCCACGTCCCGTACAGGGACTCAAAGCTCACAAGACTCCTACAAGGTAAGAATACAAAGCTGCAGGTCTTTGTGGTGTTGTCAAGCTTACACAAATGATAAACATCTCCCTTTCACCTGTGAGCTTGAAATCCTGTGAAACCGAGATATGCTTGCTGTCACTGCCGGGTAGTAGAAACCAAATTTTGCTGATTTTGATCCTTAAGCATTGTTCAGTAACAAAACATTTCAAAAAGGAAACAAGAAGCTGCTACGTACCAGCTGATACACTTCATAATTATGCTGTGTCTTATTCTGTTTCATTGAAATCGTTTGTATCCTGGTGTATGTGAACCACATATATTTCCTTCCAATGTTCCAGAAAAAAACATAGATTACATGACACTAGAATGCTTTGCTTGTTTAACTTAGTCTGCTCCAGTTGAAAACTGTTTGTTATATCAATGTCCAGACTCTCTCGGCGGTAACAGCCAGACGGTGATGATTGCGTGTGTCAGTCCAGCCGACTCTAACCTGGAGGAGACTCTGAACACACTCCGCTATGCCGACAGGGCCAGGCGCATCAAGAACAAACCCATCGTTAACAGAGATCCACAGACAGCAGAGCTAGCCAGGCTTAAACAGCAGGTGAGGGGTGATGACTTCACTCCATGTTGTGGTGCCAGACCCTTCGAGAGTGATAGCGATTGAGCCACTGATGGGCCAAAAGTAGATTATTCTGAACACATTGACAAAATGAATGGATGATTTTTCTTTTCTTCTTTATCATTATGAAATGGAAGGGGTAGCCCTCTTTATAGGCATGACTTCATATAGTTTTCGATACTCATTGCTACATACAGTGGACCCCCATTATAACAAAGTCCTCCTGACCAGCAGTTTTCTTTTGTTATATCAAAATTTCATTATAACTGAACAAATAAACAATAGAAATATATCTAGAGTGGATAATGTTGCAGCCTGAATTTTTACTTTTACGTTGTAACCACAATTTTGTTAAAAGCGTGTTCATTATAACAGGAGTGCACTGCATTCCATACATAGTTGTATTGTAATGTTGACTGATTTCAACCTCATAAAGATTATTGAGAGGTCCTTGTTTTGAAATTGTTTCTGTGCAGGTCCAGCAACTCCAAATTCAACTACTTCAAGGCAAGATTCTCAATGGAGAGGGGGTACCGGGCGGTCTAAGGTAAATGCATGTCTGTATTCATTTGATAGCATTGAATACCAGTACTAATGTCACAATAATATTTTATTAATGGGCAGAACTTCTATTGCATATGGTAGCCCTTTGTTGTTCACATGTAATTGTTTTGGTAGCAGAATTTTCAAAAGCTTCCTAAATGCTAATTTAACATCTGATATTTAGATTGGCAACACATGTTAAGGAGGTGAAAGATTCTGTTTCCCTCTTGAGTTGGCAAATTTTTGCAAATATCTTTTCTGATCTTTTGCAGATTTAATGGATTTACTGTCTGTTCCATCTATGCATTTCCCCAATATAAGATACTGTATGCAGTCAAATTCAGAGAAGCCAAGTTAGTGAATGCAAGATGGTAATTTCAACCGTAAAACAACTCCAGGACTTAATTTTGTTAACGCATAGAGGACGGGCTTTTCGCTACAACACAAATTTCCCATAGACACTTGCCGAGTATACTTAGGACTTGTCCTCAACGGGTTAATGGTGGAGGAGCTGATGAGAAGTGTGTTGAAAATCAAGATGATTTTCACTCACATCATTTATCTCCTCATCTACTATGACTTTATCATTTTTTCCCCTTTGATCTGTCCAGCCTGGAAGGCAGTGCTGACCTGAGAACATTGTTGGACAGAAACAAGAAGTTGGAGGTAAATATATAGAACAATATCCATGTCTTATTTGAGTGTAAGGCTTTGCATGAAGAACTCAAGTTCAAGATTAATCCACATCATGTGTTATTCATACACTTCATCCTTTCATTTGTACTTCAATATTGGAAAGCTCATGGGTGACTAACATGTGTATTGAATACACTGCTCGTAATGCAACACAGTGAGGAACTCCCGTTACAATTTCATGCTGTGATGACTGCACTCATTGAGGATTTAGTTTAATTTTATTGAATGATAGATAATTTCAGTGGACATATCTGCTGCTGTTTGATGAGCATTTATCATCTCATTTGTTTTCCACAGGAGGAGAATGGCAAACTGTCACAGGAACTTCAGGCATCTGTGGACCAGACTACCCAGCTCTGTGAAAAATTAATCCTGGTAAGGTCTTCAATAAGGACAGGTTTCTTCTCGCCAACTCGCAATCTCTCTGGAGATTGATGACAATTTCTGGTTTTGCAAAGTTTTCATGCCATTTGTGCTGAATGTCGTACAGGTTAGCGGGAAATGCATTGCAGTTCCAAGTACAAACTTGACTTTTTAGTCTTGAGAGGGAGGATCATATTAGTTGTTTGATTTTGGGTTGTGTATGCTGATTTGTATTGTGGCCCAGGTTTGTAATATGACTGTCATCCTGTGTATGATACAGACTGTAGATTCAAGTGTACTTGCTTGCAGATGTGCTACATGTGCCTGCCAGAAAATTAATGCCAGGAAAGTCCACCTCGTGCTTGAGGGGTTGCATGTTTAAACAAAATAGGGCTACTTTCATCTATTCGTGTTGAAGGGCCTTTACCTTACATTCTTTTGACTGCTAGTTTGAGATAATGGAATTATATGTGTTTTTGGATGCTTTTTTAATGGTTAAAGATCATGGTGGTATGTTTGCTAAGGGTAGTACCCTTCTCTTTTCCTGGTGGTGATCTTGATAACACAAAAATAAAGTGTTGAGCATCCATTTAATTTTCTATGTGCTTGTTGTCACTTCCCCTTTCTTTCTTACCTAAAACAATGCAGGATAAATGATAATAATTGATTACCTGGTATGATACTTCTGTCTTTACAAAGGCTGAGATGTCCAAAGACAAACTGCGTCAGAAGCTGGAGGAGTTACGGGCCAGGGCGGACATGAGCATCGGAGCCCTGGACATGACGGTGACCGAGGAGGGCCAGCCGGACACAGCCAAGGTCCAGCAGCAGCTGGGATTCATGAAGGACCTCCAGAAGAAGATCCAGGAACTCCAGGCAGAGAACCAACGGGAGGACGATAACGCAGAGACATTATATGGAGACCCAGGCTCTAGACCAACGGTGAGTGGGGGTGTAGATCTCTTCTACCTGTTGCTGTATTCACTATATCGATCCAATCATGCCAACTTTCAAAGGCAAATGACCAAAGATTGTAGTTTCCAGCTTTTCCTCTTATTACAGAAATCAAATTTCCCTATTTCAGTATGATTCCCTTACATTTATATTTCATGAATCATTGCTTATCGTTTATATGAATATTCTGTGGCAGAGTAAGATTTCTTTTCTCTGATTCAGCATGTCCAGTCTGTGAATATACAGCATTATTAGAACAGAAGTACAGTCAACCCACCATCTTAAGTCAAATCCAAAAGTACTTTGAGTGTGGTGGAATCATAAATTTTCTGTATGTGCATTTGCAGCGTAAGTTTGAAAATCTGGACTTGTCACTTCATCAGAACATTGGCACCAGCACAGTTTTTTGGATGCTGTCAGGAATGGTAGAAGCAAGATAATGTTGATGTTGGTGGCAACTATGAATGACAACATATTTTGTGTTGTTAAATCAAGATTGCAAGACAGTTTATGTCCTTGCTTTGAACAATTCTCGAGCGCTACACAGACAAGTGATACTCTTGTATTTCGTTAATGGTTCACTTTCGTCCCTTGTCCCCATCATCCCATCAGACTGCCACATCACCAACAAACGGTGACTCTTCCCCGGAGGGCCAGCCCAAATCCGAGGGTGAAGGGACGACCACACCGGACGTGACCAAAACCCACACCCTGCGCCAGGCGGCCTTGAGTAGGGAGCTCCACGAGCTGAACCAGGCCCTGGCCATGAAGCAGGAACTGGCCCAGAAGATGGGCCAGAGCGACGAAAAGATGGCGGTCATGAGAATTCAGTACGAGGTGAGGAAAAAAATAAACAACATGGAGAGAGGAACAGAAGAAAAAATCTAGTCTCCAGATAGAAGAAGCATTGTGCAATTACAATGTATTTCAAGGCATTGGTGTCTTGTGGTCAACTTTAACCAGTCTCTCTGTTGAAGAAGATTTTAAAAACATTGCTATTGATTGATGACAGTGAGCCATATTGAATGAGAGCTTTAAATACAAAGAAATCTTTCAGAAGAAATTTATAGGATTGTTGGTCAATGGTGATCAAGAAATTAAATAAAGTAAATGCTCTTTCATATTTAATGTGTTGTAATGTTGGCTTCTTGCTATAATTTTGTGCCCATTTTCTGAGAAAGTGATTAATTACAGTGAACATGGGGTACATGAATTTTATAAATGACTATTATATGTAGTTACTATAAATCATGCTTTAATGGGATTTTACTTACAGACCACAATGAAACAGCTGGAAGACCAAGTCAACACATTGCTCAGGGAGAGAGATACGCTGAGTCACGAACTGACAGCCACCAAGGCCAACTCAGCAAGCAACAAGTAAGTACAGTGCACTCCCGTTATAATGAACACAGTTATAACGAAATTCCGGTTACAACAAGGTAAAAATTCAGGACACATCATTATCATGTATTTTTGTTCTTTATTTGTTCGGTTATAACAAAATTTTAATGTAACGAAAAACAACTGCCGGTCATGAGGACTTCGTTTTAATGGGAGTCCACTGTATTTTCAACACTTACAAATTGCTCAATTACATTGTCAACCACAATGTACACCATATAGTCTTCAGGGATTCCTACCAACACAACAAAGACATCATAATATTAAACCCTGTGACTTGATTTTGTGTATTCTGACCTCAATTTTGCAGATGTATGATTTGTGCATCGTTTCACTAACTCATCGTTTCTTGTGCTTTACTAGCATGTCATGTATAATTGATCAGATTTTCAAGTAATCATCAAATATGTGACATAGTTTTGGTATCTTGCCTTTCATGTATGTAGCATGCAATACAAAAGTAGAAAAATGGTGACTTTTTGTTTCAGAAGTATTTGATATAAGATATGAAACATAAAATCACCTACAAATCAGTACATGTAGTCAGGAGAATTTTTTTAATGGGGTACAGTGGAACATTGTTAACCCATTGAGGACAAATCTCGAGTATATACTCGGGACAGGTGTCTATGGGAAATGTGTGTTGTAGCAAAATCAGCCCATCCTCAACAGGTTAAAAAGAGGTCAGATATTACGCAGCCCTCTTTATGTAACAATGTGATTTTCCAGGTCCCAACTCTTTATATTTCTGTATTTTATGAGAAACCTGATGTAATATTAGGCAATTGTCCTTTTTTTTGTCCCTGTTATAACAAGGTGTCACTGTATAAAGCTGTAATTATCATCCTTTTCTTTTCCACACCCCAAAGACTGAGTGAACAGCGCCGAAAGAGACTCCAGGAGCTAGAGGCTCAGATCGGAGAGCTGAAAAAGAAGATTACTGCGCAGTCCAAACTCATCAAGTTGAAGGAGAGGAGTGACCTTACAATCAACAAGCTGAACACAGATATAACAGTGAGTATAATGGCAGCAAAACCTGTCTTCCTTCATAAACATACAACACGGAAGCAAATATTTATGGCTTTCTGTCCATGTTGTACGTGATTGTGCCAAGAAGTGTCTACTTTTACCATGTTTAGAGGTGTTCATGACTTTATGTATGAGTTTACTTGTCATTTAAAATGACAAATACCTATCATGTAAACACTGGTGATCATGGCTGTGTACTGTTGCTTCCCTCAGTCCATGAAGCAGGCTAGGGTGAGGCTGATGAAACAGATGAAGGAGGAGACATCCAAGTTCCAGCAGTGGAAACAGGCCAAGGACAAGGAGGTCTTACAACTGAAGGCAAAAGTGAGTGACTGCACAGCACAGAACTTTCAAATAAAAGCAAAAATGATTGCTGGTTGTACCAGTGTTCATTATCAATTTATAGTCCTTAAGTGCTGGTGTAAAAGCAGGCACTTTTCAGATCTTTTTTTTTCCTGTTTATACGTTTTGTTTGCAAACCATTTATATGCTTGCATACAGTTGATAAATCAAACCAGTGTAATCATTTTCAGTCTGCATCGTGTTCATCCATTTGCTATCAGACAGGTCTTCATGTGTGTGATTATGAATGATTTTTCTTGTTAACCAAAGTATTTATGACATCAATGCCAGATTATTGTTTAACTAGAGTTCACATTGGTATTAACTCATCAAAGAAGCCACATTTATTGAAGGATGTGCAGTTCATACGCTCTGAATTGTTTGGTTTCTCCTATCAAAGGACCGCAAGCGTCAGTTTGAGTTCGTGAGGATGGAACGGCAGCACGAGAAGACGCAGAATGTCCTCAGACGTAAGATGGAAGAGGTGAGATGAAATGTCTGTACTTGTATTCTCCCCGCATTGCCCTACTGTCTAACAACAAAATCTTCAGCAAAGTATAGTCGATTTGATATCATAAATAATGATGTGACAATCCTGTGGGTAGTTATTAACTCAGTTTGCATAATTGATTCTACATCTTCAGATTAACAGATATAAATTTACTGCAGTGTTCTAGATTGTATATTTCATGTCATGATATGCCTATTTTGTATATTTTATGTAATGATATGTGTAGTTTCTTTCGTTGCTGATACAAACTTAGAGAATATGCACATAGAATTTTTATTTTAAATCTTGAAAATCAAACAGTTATGTTTACAAGATTTTGCATTGAAAATGAGATGGAAGGTGAATCTTCAAACAGGAATTAAGTGTCTATTCAAACTTGCTGGTTGGTGTCAATGACAGGCGTCGGCAGCCAATAAACGTCTGAGGGAAGCTCTGGAGAAGAAGAAGACTGCCAGGAACCAGAAGGATGGAGGAAACCAACTGGAAGGCATGGGAAAGAGAGTCAAGGTAAGCTGGTAATATTCCTACCACAAAGGATGTGACATCACCAGTGAGATGGTCATTAAAGGGATAGTTTAGCTTTGGTTGGGATGGGAATTCAGGTTTTACTTTTTGTGAGATATCAGAAATCACTTATAAAAAATATTAACGAGCATACAATTCTAAGAGGAATTAAAAGTTTATTTGATGAAAATTGGTTCTGAAATGGCTAAGATATCCAAAAACAAAGCAAAGCAGTGTGGCCCTGCAAAACAAAGTGGTCTTAATAAAAAGTGGGACTCGCCTTTTATTAGGACCACCCTTTTTTTAATATCTCAGCCATTTCAAAACCAATTATCGTCAAAATAAACTTTTAATTCCTCTTAGAATTTGTATGCTCTCAGATATTTTGTTAGTGGTTTTAAAATATCTTGCCAAGAGTTAAAACCTGAATCCCCGTCTCAACCAAAATTATACCATTCCATTAATGTCTTTGTACTTGGTAGGTTTTTCTCAGATTGTTGAGTAACTGTAATTAGCTCTTAATTACCCATGCCGATGAAAATCAGCAGGGGGTTATGTAAAGGGTTCCGTATGTTTGTTTGTTTGTTTGTTTGTTTGTTTGTGTACAAGATAACAAGAGAACGGGTAAACGGATTTGCACGAAATGTTATGGGGATGTTTGGATAATGGCAGGAAAGAATCGATTAGATTTTGGTGATAATCGGTTGACCCTTGCAAATTCTGTGTGACCTTGAAGTTTTGACCCCATGGTATAGTGACCACTCCGAAAATTTCCCGTTTCTCACTTTGCGATTTTCCGCTACCATACGAAAACATAAACTCCCAAACGATCCGACTTCGCTGCTCAAATGTTCGTAAGAATTCCGAAATTTACGTTTAGGCCTATTTGAGGGACTATGTCCTTCTAGATTTATGAAAGTTCGTTCTCCGTCATCACAAACTGGCCCGTATTTTGATGATTTTTCAAATTAACATTGATTGTTTTTTTCGTTGGAGGAGCATTTGCTCGGTCGCAGTCACACTGCACGATATGCGCGCTCAATGTCAATGCGTGTGCAAGGCCGCTGAAAATGCATCGCGCTCTACACTGTTGGTGCAAAATTGCATCGGGGACGTTGCGGCGCTCGTTGGTGGCCGAATACTGGTGCAGTAGACATTTGCATTCAACCCCTGCATTGAATAATTCCCGTAGACACTAATCATAGGGGTAATTGCCATGGGGATACGTAAATTTTGTTTTTCTTTTGCGCTTTTGTGGATACCATCAAAGATCTTACACTCATACGACCTTTGATATCATCACACTCTCGGCTTGCTATAATCAAAATATCCCGCAAGAAAACGGCGTATTTCTCGATTTTTAGCGCTTTTTCCGCGACCCGTCGCGTAGACAATACTCTTAAAACTGGACTTAATTCGCGCGCGCTTGGAAAAGTTCCGATTCTGCACTTTTGATGGTGGAATTTGGGATTTTCGATGGATTTTTGGAGGAGACTTAAGGACTTTTTCTGTACGTGAATGAGTGTTAATACCGTATGTGTAATGATGTGATTTGCGTGTGATGTGACTGTAGAACCAAAGATCGTACACTTCAGTGTACGATCTTTGGTAGAACTCACTGGCTGGTGATAAAGCACACTGGCAATTAAGTGGCCGAATTCTGGTAGATGACCAAATGCACATTATGTTTACCCCGACTTTGTACTTAGGCGTGGGTCTGCCGCCTTTGACGGCCCCTCTCTAGTTGCTAATGCCAGTCAAATCTAGCTTTGGAGTAAATTCGTATACTCTAAACTTACATAGAATCTAGAACATAATTTTACACATGTATAGGAACTCACTGACAGATCTGCTCTACAGGTAGAGATGTACAGCTCAAATTCACAATAAATGGATAGTTATACAGGATGCATCATGTTCTATGACTCAACATCCTTCCTCAATGAGCAGACTTCAGGATAGTTCATATTACAAGGGATTGACATTAGCAGTTGCATTGTGGCCCGGGACCACTAAAAATTGGTGTCAGGGAACCAAATTTATCTGATGGGACGACTAAGATTCTACATAGATTGTTACTCTTGCTCGAACTCGGGCCACTACATAACCTTTCTCAGGCCACCAAAATTTTAGATGAGAAGATTTTAGTGGCCCAAGTGGACCATCAGACAAAAAAGTAAATGTCAAGCCCTGATATTACAGGCATTTTTTCTTGTCACCCTTCCATTGTAAATCAGTGGTATTGAACTCTGAATTTTGAACTTCTGCCCCTCAGTCATGGATCGATCACGAGTTGGAAGTAATGGTCAGTGTGAATGAAGCCAAGAGACATCTTGGGTCACTCCTGAATGACCGCAAGCTGCTGTCCAAGGACATCCGA
Source organism: Diadema antillarum (assembly GCF_040938485.1). Classification (NCBI taxonomy): domain Eukaryota; kingdom Metazoa; phylum Echinodermata; class Echinoidea; order Diadematoida; family Diadematidae; genus Diadema; species Diadema antillarum. Next base: position 345,602 of record NW_027271547.1, read on the forward strand.
GAGCTGGAGAGTGGTGATATGACTCAGCCAGCCTGCAAGGTATTCTTTTTTTTTCCCCCAGTTTTAGCTATTTGTGTTTTAGTAATTGTGGCTATAGGTTTAATTTTTCCACTTTTTAACTCCGCCTTTAGTCAATCTTATTCAGTGGCAATTACTAAAATTACTGCATTTTCAATGTGGTACTCTTCAAAAGCTGATGTGTTCATCCATATGAAGTAGAAATTCTGCCAAACATTTCGATTGGTCAATATGAAATCATGATTTCATTTCAACCAGTAATATTTCTGCCCCAATTTGGTTAATTTAAGTTTGCTCAAATTAATGACACTTTTTCTGGGGGGGGGGGGGATTTGGTTGTGATTTTGGTTCATTGTAATTCAAGAACCCTTCCTTTCAGTTTTCAAATCTACCATATCAATGCGTTGTTGACTTTTGTATTTGTCACTGGAGAAAAAATAATAATTTACACATCTCCCATGGATACTTTCATCACTTCTATCGTAGATAATCATGTGTAACATTTCAGCATTTTCAGGGGTATAAATTGGAAATTTTTTGACTTTATCAGAAATATTAAGGTCAGTTATCATATGTGAATATATCTGAATATAATCATTTATGAACCTGATATACTAATGGAATGTACATATGAAGAGTTTGTTCGCAAAAACCGATAAGTCCATATTTGCCAAATGGAGATATTTGTAATTAAAGGTCAAGAAAAATAAAGAGAATAATAAGAAAATTTTTGCTTCTTTTGACCAAAACTTGAAAAATATACCTTTATATATAGTGACCAATATATCATTTAAAAGGTATTATGTTGTACTTTATGACAGAGACCGTACTTCAAAATCTTCAAAAATGGACTTATCGGTTTTTGCGAACAAACTCTTCATATGGTTCTCTGTAATAAGAAGGGAACCACGTTAAGTAATCCCCCCCCCCCCTTTTTTTTTTGGTAGAAACTGAAGGGCAAGTCGGTGACTGCGAGACTGACTGAGCTCAACTCGGAGATCGAGCTTCGCAACGCCCAGATCTCAGACCTGCAGCAGAAGATAATGGACGCCGATCATGGTAAGGCTTCTTTATCCTTAGTGAATTTAGGCTGATTATGATTAATATTTTTTATGCATGAGTGAATACTTTCACCAATAGGCTCACTTTATTTAAGATGTCAAAAGGCACACCAACTATAGGGTAAACATTTCTCATTGTGGTAATGGACAGTGGTGACAGTAACGTTTGTGCCATACAGATGAGGATATTGGCTACAGTTCAAATGTATCATCCATCATCTGCCAAAGTTGAAACACATTATGAGAATTGCTAAAATTGAGCTGTCTGGTGTTATCTGGTACCAATCTTATGAAGCGGTACACACAGTGGCAACTTTAAAAATTAAGGTACCGTAATGCAAAGCTATGTAACCGTAGATGTTGCAGGTGTTGCCATTGTACCAGCCATAACTCACTACACGTACAACTATTGACCACTTCATGAAATGAGCCCCAAGTCCTGAATCTTTATCAAGAGAAAACACATACTCATTAAGAGGTACGTATAAAGTTACTATGGATAATAACATATTGGGATTGCTTCTGTACTTGCTACACTTACCTATTCTTTCTGGTATGCATGCAGCTCAGAGCCACAGTGTAGTATTTTGTAATATCCAGCATGTGCTTGTTCCTCCTGCTTTTCTCCTAAGATGTCTTCTGTCTTGTTTTTCTGTGTCCTAGATGAGAAGTCTCAGGCAAACAAGTGGCAGCACATTACCAGTATGCTGGAAGCTAAGTGTGGCATCAAGTGGCTCATGGAGTCAGTAAGTCCCTTGTTTGATTCAAATCGGTCTTTGTTTCACCTGTCCCTCGCAAATGCGAATGCTGCAAAGCCAGTGAAACAAAATCCTGTGAGGCGTGCTTGTACTATTGTACCTGAATTTCATTTCTTCTAAAATGTGTAATTGCTTCTATTTTATTCAACTTTTTTCATTTCTTCCTCTGTAATCAGTAGTATTAAATCCTTAAAAAAGAGAACTGAATATATATAGGTACATGTTGGTAAGGAGTATTACTCAGTCTATTGCCTAAGCCCCTTTTGGTACAGAGATTATATGTCATGAGAAGTGACCATTTCAAGCTATTGTACATTAACAAATATGCTACAAATTTGACTTTTGTCTCCAAAATGCATTCCAAACTAGAAAAGCACTCTGAGAGTGCAGACCTCCGCCAAGCAGTTACTTTCCACCGATGATCTTGCTCTTCCCAAAGAGATTTTTTTTTCTCCCCTCTACCACTGGGGAAAAGCTCTTTGGGCTCTTCCATAGAGATCAGTGATTTCCACCCATACTGTAGGTCTACATGCTGAAAAATTTCCCAATGTAGAAGCCTTTGTTACGTCATAAACCCTCAGCTGCGAGGCGCGCCTCGCCCTAGCAGAAAGTGGGGCACGCACTTTAGTGCGCACGTGCAAACCTCATTTCCACCCATACGTACTGCATTGTGTGCAGAGTCGCCCGAATCCGGTTCTAGGAACAGTACCCCCTGGAAAACCACCCTCCGGATAACTACCACCCGGATAATTACCCCCCAGGACAATTCCCCCCTAGGGCAACTACCCCCCGGACAACTACCCTCCAAGGGCAATTACCCTCCAGGGTAATTACCCCCTAGGACAACTACCCCCCGGACAACTACCCTCCAAGGGCAATCACCCCCCAGGGCAATTCCCCCTTAGGGAAACTACCCCCTGGATAACTACCCCTCGGATAACTACCCCTGGATAACTACCCCCTCGGATAACTACCCCCTGGGTAACTACCACCCGGATAACTACCCACTGGATAACTACCCCCCGGAGAACTACCCCCTGGATAACTACCCCCCGGAGAACTACCCCCTGGGTAACTACCCCCCGGAGAACTACCCCCTGGGTAACTACCCCCAGGATAACTACCCCCCGGATAACTACCCCCCGGATAACTACCCCCCGGATAATTACCCCTCGGATAATTACCCCCCCGGATAATCACCCCCCCCCCCCCCCCCCCCCGCCCCGGATAATTACCCTCCGGATAACTACCCCCCCCCCCCCCCCCCCCCCGATAATTACCACCAGGATAATTATCCCCAGGTTAATTACCCCCTCCTCCGATAACTAGACCCCAGATAACTTCCACCCGATAACTACACCCTCCGATAACTTCCCAAGGATGATTACCCCGGATAAGCAAGCCTACAACTCCCCCTCCCCTATAACTATCAAGACGAAAATTACCCCAGGACAGTGCACCACGCCAATTACCCCCTGGGTAACTACCTCCCGGGTCATTGCCCCCCCCCCCCCCCCCATCTTACCTTTAATAAAAAGAATATCATTACTACAGGAAACGAAGTTCTTTGTATTATTTGCCAGGAATCACGGAGATGCCATACTGATATATCATTTTATGAAAACAACATCTTAAAGATTTACGATTTGTATCGTTTGCACTTAGGACAATTTATGTAAAAGCTTAATTTCTCCCTCTGTATTTTGACTCTATGTTCATAAAAAACGAAGCTGTCCCTTCATATCCTACCCGGTAATCCAGTAAATGTCAATGCCTTTAACCAAACTATTTTCGCTAAATCTGTATTTTCTTTTACTGTTCCGAAATTTCGGATTTCTCTTGATAGTATAGTATAAAAGAAGTTTTAAGTTTGAATGCCTTTACCATTGAACTAAAGACATTTTGAAGAAATGTTACACTTCAGAATGAGTTAAACTTTTTGCAATATTTTTTAACCACAATTGTCTATCGTTTACCACAACTCCATGTAACACTTCTTTATTTTGAGGAGCTTATATCTCATGCCTCACGTGCCCTGGTTTTGACCCATCATCTTCCTCTTCCCTCTCGCTTTTCTCTGTCCACTGTGAAGGTAGTCTATTCCTGTCATTCATAACTCACCTTTCCTCTTTCTCTCATTACAAGGGATTTATCTCGTGTGTGTTCATGTGCAGTGCACTCCCGTTAAAACGAAATGCTCAGGACCGGCAGTTTTTTTTTTTTTTTTCGTTTTAACGAAATTTCGTTGTAACCGAACAAATATAATATGCAATGTATAACGAAAAGAAGGAAACCACGCATAAAAAAAATTTGTTTGTTGAATCCTCATCATACGCTGGAAAGCTATGTGAAATGGGAGAATACCTTTTTAATTTCGTTTAAATATTACATTTTAAAAAGAGCATAAAGTTGTTTGTGTTGTCACACATGTGTAGAAAATGACGGTGTAGGATTTGGTTACAGTTCGCTATTCCAAAGGTTCTTTTCTTACTAAAGTACGTTACTCCGAAGACTCCTTATTCCGAAGTTTCGCCATTCCCGGGATTCCGATGGTTTGTTTATGTGAAGGTTCGCATTTCCGCAGAATCATCATTCCGAAAGTTCATAATCTAGATCAAAATAATATATTGTTCATTTTCCGAAGGTTCGTTGATCTGAAAATGAAATGAGGTTCGTCATTCTGAAGGTTTATAAATCAAAAAAAAAAAAAAAAAAAGGTTCACTAGTCAGAAAGTCCGTTGTTCCGAAGGCTTTTTCATCCGAAAATGAAATAAGGTTCGTTATTCCGAAGATATTTTGTTAATGAAAAAAAAGATGAGAAAGGTTAGTTATTTCGAAGATTTATTTATCTTAAGACGATTATAAAGATTGCAATTCTTAAGTTTTGTTAGTGTACTCTCCTTTTTCCACCATGGATTAACGATACTTTTTGTAATGTTCCGATTAACGAACGTTTTGAATTCCTATCATTTTCGGACTAACGAACCGTATAAGAATAAGAATAAGGACCATATTTTATTATCGAATTAACGAACCTTTGGAATAACGCCAAAATGTGCTTAATAACAAACCCTCTTTCATTTCCGAACTAACGGACATTTAGTTGTATCAGAATCTGTGTGTTTTGTATTAAAGGACTTCGGAACAATGAAACAAACCTTATCTGAATTCAAATTATTTTATTACAACAACGCAAGTTCCCCTCGGAAACTGTGCGTGATACACGGAGTGAACATTTAATGATGCGTTCGCTCATGCAGAGACGCTTTAATAATGCTTGTTCCGCTACGCATTTTCGAATGCGATCCGCATTTCGTTATAACGGAGCGCATTTCTTTTGTTTTTCTTTGTCAGTGGCGCTCAGAAAAGACTTCGTGATAACGAAAATTTTGTTATAACCGTCTTCGTTATAAGCGAATTTTGTACCATAGACTTTAATGGCGATAATTTTGGGACCAGAAGTTTTGCTTCGTTATAACGAAATTTCGTTATAACCGTGTTCGTTGTAACGGGAGTGCACTGTATCTTTATTTGTGTACTTCGTCTCTGTCTTAATTTGCTTTCTTTGCATTGTTTCATCAATTTTGTAACTATTTTACTGTTATACCGTTAACGCTCATTTCAGAATTGCCCTACTGCATTATTGGGCATATTAACAACTAGTATATCAAGGATGTGGGAAGAGATTGTCACCTCCTTGGTATGATCACTGCAGAACATTACCTCCCTTGACAATTACTCCTTATTAAAATTAGGCTCCAAACAATCACCCCTCTTACAATAACTCTCCCCCAGAAAATTACGTCTCTCATTGTTATTTTCGAACACATTAGCTATTTGAATTGAAAAAAAAACCCAACATTTTTTCATATCGTGTGGTTTTGGTCGAGACCTAACTTCAGGTTTTAAACATCTTTTGGGTGAGATAATTAGAAACCCCTTACGAAATATTAAAGAGCATGTTATTCCAAGAAGGATTCAATTTTTTGAGAAAAAAAAAATACTCTTGAAATGGCCGGGATAAAACAGAGCAGCCCTATAATGTAAAAAGGATTCTGTCAACTACAACTTTCCCTAGATCTATTCAAAAAGAGGGTGCAGGACAAAAGACTTCGTTAACAACTAGGGGTGTTTTGTAAAAAAAAAAAAAAAATACCGTTAAACTCGTAATATTTTACTCTTTCTAATGAGACTAACTTATATTTGAACTGGATTTCCTCTTAAAGTGTCGAGAACATTTAATTTGAAAACTAGCACAATTCTACTTGTATGTAAAACAAGCTGTAATTTTACTCTCATGACAGATTAGGGCACCTTTTGATAAAAGTTGCCAGTTATGACATCTTGTTAGTATCTAATAATTTCAATAAAACCATGGGTTCTGCTTGATTGATAAGCTCGAGTCACTGACTTGTTACCATGGACCTGCTTTGATCGACCTACAACGATTGGTAATTGTGTGGAACTGACAGCTTGTCAGGACTGATAACTTTCATAAAACCGTGCCCGGATCCTATCAGAAATTATGGCTTTATATCGAAGAGTCCCTCGCTAATGTTAAGGGAATATGAATTGCAGTGAAATCAACTCTCCTTTTCTTATGTTTATCGTCTATCATGTGTTATAACGGTAGAAAATAAATGACAAGCCAAAAGAGTGATGGCAGTGTAAGAGAAAGGTGCATCTTCTGATATGGTGTTATGAACTTATGGAAAATATACGACGGGTGGTAACTTTCGGGGGGCGGGGAGGGAGGGTTGTCCAGTAGGTAAGTATCAGGAGGGGGCGGGGGGGGGGGGGGGGGGGGGGGGGTAGTAATCCGGGTGGTAGTTATCCTGGGGGTAGTTATCCGGGGAGTAATTATCCGGGTGGTAGTTATCCTGGGGTTAGTTATCCGGGGGGTAGTTATCCGGGGGGTAGTTATCCGGGGGGTAGTTATCCGGGGGGTAGTTATCCAGGGGGTAGTTCTCCGGGGGGTAGTTATCCAGGGGGTAGTTATCCGGGGGGTAGTTATCCAGGGGGTAGTTATCCGGGTGGTAGTTATCTGGGGGGTAGTTATCCGGGGGGTAGTCATCCAGGGGGTAGTTACCCAGGGGGTAGTTATCCGGGGGGTAGATGTCCTAGGGGTAATTGCCCTTGGGGGTAGTTGCCCTAGGAGGGTAGATGACCGGGTGGTAGTTTTCCTAGGGGGTAATGGCCCTGGAGGGTGATTGCCCTGGGAGGGTAGTTGTCCGGGGGGTAGTTGCCCTAAGGGGGAATAGACCTGGGGGGTAATTATCCGGGTGGTAGTTATCCGGAGGGTAGTTGCCCAGGGGGTAAGTGCCCGGATACGCCCGAATCCCAATATAGAAGCCTTTGTTACGTCATAAACCCTCAGCTGCACGGCGCGCCTCGCCCTAACAGAAACTAGAGCACGCACTTTTGGCTCATAATGTGTGTTGCTTGAGGTCCGTAGTCATACAACTCCCTTTGACCCGCCCATCTCTCTCTCCCTCACCCTGCCGTGATCCCCTTCCCCCACACCAGGCTGTGATGGCTCGCGTGGAGGTCGGCCAGCTGCAGAGCAAGGTGACTGAACTCCAGTCGTCCATCGACGACGCGAGGGGCGATAAGGAGGAGATGGAGCAGGAGATGAGCGAGCTGAAGATGGCCCACGAGCAGGAGAGGACACAGATACAGCGGGCTCATGAGGACAAGGTGAGACCGGTCTACCGGTGGAGTGTGTGTATCCATCACTCACAGAGCTTTAAAGTCTCAATCCATGGTTCTGTAGGAGCAAAAAAATGGAAACTCCTCAAAAAGTACCCAATACTGTACCTTTCCATCTCATGACTGTGGAGTACAAATAGCCTCCCTGATTTGGGAAGCATGTTGGCCCACGGGATGAATGTGCCGGTGACACAAGATTTGCTCCTGCGGCAAATGCTCCGGTCTTATTTTCTCCAGGGACTTAAAGGGTTAGGGTTAAGGTTGTGAGAGGGTCTTAGGTGTAGTTTGGTTTGGATTGGGATTAGGTTTGTTGGTAGAACTTATGTTTGGCTTTGTGTGCAGATATTCCATGGAAGCAATTGTTGCAGGAGCAAATGTCTTGGAACAGATTGTGACATACAAGTATCTCCCTGACAACTTTTTGGAACCTCCTTGAATTCATTGTCTCATGTACACTTATTTCAGAATTTTTAGCCTTGAGCTCATTTGATAAACAAGGAAATCAATGCTTAATTGAGGGTTATAAACACACACACACACACACACACACACACACACACAAATGGTGCAATACTTTGATTCACTGTGAAAGTCGCTATGCTTTCAATACAGCCTGCAAAATTTATGATATGCCACAGAATTCTGTACTTTATGACAAGGAGATTTGCTTTGCAAAATATAATTTGTATGCCTTTTTCCTTGACATGGTCAGTCCACTCCTCCTTTTCCACTGAGTTTATACTCTGCATCATTAACCTTGAACAGTAGATCATCTTCATGTCTCCTTATGAAATATCTCCTCCACAATCTTTTACTTGGGCCACATAGATCTTGTACTTGCTGACTCAGCTGTCTGCAGCCTCAGAGAAGGCTAAGGATTCCAGCACTCACAGGCAGGAAAAGGACGATGAGAGTGCTCTTCAACAGCGCTTACACTTCCAAGTAAGTGGAGTGTCACATGACTACATGACTAGTCTTACCCCAAGGCTTTCCCAGATGGCATGCTGTGAAATAGACCCCAGATAATGCTGTTAGTCAGCACATGTTAGCACCATCATTTTGAATTTGAACCTTCCTATCGAAAGTTCACAGGGTAATAAACCAGACGGCAGCACATCCTACAATCAGAAACTGTTCACTCTCTTTCCCTTTTTAAATGTATATCTCTACATCATCGCCTTCCCGCCAGAATTCTGGCAGCCAGAATAGAATTTTTGTTTGCGACATAATTCGATAAAGTTTTGAAAGCTCTTTATCATTTGAGGTAATCATCATTTTTTTTTTCCGAAAGCACAAGCTGTAGGCCCTTCTGTCTGGCAGGCAACGAATACCAAAGAATATGGTGTTATGATCAGTCAGTGCGTCACCACTTTCACTTGTGAATGTGGATCTCTTTTTGTCTTATCAGGGCCGCGTTTTATCAAAAGATAAAATCGATTTTAAATTTCCTTACCACACAGACTGCCATAGACTTACAGTTGAAATCAACTATATAATCAATTCTAACTCTTCATAAAACAGGACCCAGGATGGTCATAAAATTTTTGAAGAGAACACTTGGTGCAAATTATGCACCTCTCTCATCCACATCCCATTTCTTCCACAGGAGGAGCAGATAGAGGAACTGAAGACTATTCATGATCAGCTCCAGGACACCTTGCTAGAAAACAGTGAACTGAAGAAGGTGAGTGAAACTATGATGAGGACTAGACAGGTGTGCATATAGACCTCCAGGGATAACTTCTGATACTTTGTCCCTTAACCTTATCATAGATAAGGGTGTTCTCTACCACATCCCCACCCCTTCCATGCTTTAGAGATACATTTTGAACTAGAAAAACACTCTGAGAGCGCAGACCTCCGCCAAGCATGCAAATCATTTTCACTACTGATCTTGTTCTTCCATAGAGATATTTCCACCCATGCTGTGCTGAAAGTCGCCGATTTCCCAATATAGAAGCCTTTGTTACGTCATAAACCCTCAGCTGCACACTGCGCGCCTCACCCCAGTTGCAGAAACGAAACTAGAGCACGCACTTTAGTGCATGCATGCAAACCTCAAATACGTGCAGCCTGAACTCCCAAGTTCACTGACCCTCCCTGCCAAAATATCAAAAATCCTTCCTAAATTCCCCCAAAATTCTCGGATCACTACCAAAAGTTAATCGTTTGTTACTCGTGTCATTCTCAACCTTTCCTGCAAGTTTCATCCCAATCCGTTGTCTACTTTTTTAGTTATTTTGCGCACAGACAAACGAACGAACAAACGAACGAACAAACGAACGAACAAACCAACAGTAACGAAAACATAACCTCCTCCCTTGGCGGAGGTAATTACAATCCATTGCGCAAGTAATATTTCTCCTGTACCTTTTATTTTCACGTAATCTACTTACTGAAATTTGGGGGAATTTAGCAGCCCTAGCTGTAGAGGGCATATGGTTTTAAAAATTATTGAGTGGATGACCCTTAACCCATTGAGGACGAGTCCCGAGTATACTCGGGCATGTGTGTCTATGGGAAATGCGTGTTGTAGCAAAATCAGTCCGTCCTCAACGGGTTAATAGAATCTTAAGATATTTCATTTTCTAATGTAAATGTGATGTAAATACAGGTACACAAAAAACAAACAAACAAACCAAACAATAAATGAAAGAAAACAAGCAAATCGTTCATTTCACCATATTTCTCCAGAGTGATTGCAAATGTATTCCTCTAAAAATTTCTCACAACGTTAGTTCAAAGAATTGACTTCTCTTTCATCGACACATGTCTGTTCTCTCTTCTTACAGCAACTGACAGTGGCTTCGTACCAGGGCAAGAAGTCTGCCTTGATGCCAGTACTAACTTCACCCGAGGCCTCTCCTCTACCTCCACCGAAACCTAAAAAGGTATGCAAACACCCGGCTCCCGAGATGTAATTTCTCACTCCCATCGGCTGAGAAATCGGTAGTTGTACTGCCTGTGCCATCAATAGTGCCACAATACTGCCACATTTTGATTCTTTAAGACTTTCAAGCAACATGCAAAAGGTATTACTCACAAGTTGCAGTTGATGATAACTAGATTCTTTTCATATGTAACTGTTACTTAATCTTGCTCTTTTCTGCCCAAGGTTTGTATTGTTTGATTTCTTTAACACTTAATTGGTTTGGATAACAATCAATACTTGGCAGAGTGATTCTAAATTCTACATTGCAGAGAGGCAGAAGATTGTGTTCACTGTGCACAGATCTGCAAAGAAAGGCAACCATTGGTGTCTAGATAATTAAATCTGTATTATAGTCAGAGTTATCACTGCACTTTCTGAGAAAGGAAGGACACAGATCGTCTACCCTGTCTTTTTTTCGTCATCAATCAAGTAAAAAGATTCAACCCAATGTAACAGAAGAGACATTTCTTTTGCTTCATTACATGCTACAGAGGTCCTTCATCATTAATCTTTGTGTAGAAAAATAAATGACATTGATTTATCATTCCTAGTCATTTGGAGACTGCTTCATGTAAATCACTGTAATTTGGATAAAATGGTATTTCATTTTGTGTCGCGACACACAGAAATCCACCGCAGCCAAGAAAGGCAAGCAGCAGCGTTACACAATAGAGGAATGGTTCAGTGAAAACGAACTGACAGACAGCGAGACCGAGTACGAGCCAAATGACTCTGACAGCGACTGGCACGAGACGCCCCACGTCAAGCGGACGCGGAGAGTTGTTGCTCAGGCAAGGAGGTCTTCAAAGGTGAGACAATGAACAGCTTTTAATTTCAACTCAATTTGTTTCAGGATCATTTGTGCTTTCATCCTTTTAAACACCCATTCAGTCCTCGTTATTTTTCAAGCTATTCCTCTCCACCATGCATAATACAATGCACTCCTGTTATTACATGAATATGACTAAATTCTCATTACGACAAAATGAAAATTCAGGTCCTAAAATTATCATCTACAGTGCACTCCTGTTATAACGAACACAGTTATATAACGAAATTCTGGTTACAACAAAATAAAAATTCAAGCTGCAATATTATCTGCTCTATGTTTTTTTATTGTTTATTTGTTTCGTTACGGCAAAATTTCGATATAATGAAAGAAAATTGCCGGTCCAGAGGACTTCGTGATAACTGGAGTCCACTGTATACATCTTTATGTACTATACTGTTAGCTGTGAAAAAAAAAAAAAAATGCCAGTCCCGAGGACTTTTTTAAAATGGGAGTGGCCTGAACTAGAAAGTGATGTGCAGCTAATTAAACAGACAATAGGAAACGATAGACCAAATAATTTATTATTTTTAACATTTAATTAATGATACCTAATGGATGAAATATTTCAGCCACCTCACATGAAGGTAAAAATCTCATCACTAAGATTATTGATTGAACCAGTGAATGTAAGTGTTAGTGCCATAAACCACATCAAGCCACCTTGTACCATTCATATCATGCAAGCCAATACACTGTACTTCTTGCATGGATAAGAGAATACAAAAGTCTCCCTGATATGGAAACAATTTTCGCCCATTGAGTTGATTACACTGTAACACACAGGTATTGTCCTGATTTGTTTTTTGGAATCTGCCCGACTTTGATGAATGAATGTGGGCAGCGATAACTCACTGGTACCATGTGATTGTTCTCTGCTATCAGTCTGGGCTATTGTGGAAGCAGTAATTGACCATCGAAATGTATGTTTGTCACGTATCCCAGCAGAACAGCAGCAATCAGTCCTGCGGCTGCAAGAGCAGCTGTCGCTCCCGGGTCTGTGGCTGCGTCAAGAACGGCCGGGGTTGCGGCGAGGACTGCCGCTGCGACGCCTCCAAGTGCGAGAACAGGAAGGATGGAGGGCCGGATGAAAATTCTCAGCCCACTGAAGCGGTAAGTCATATTGCAAGAACTAATGTCTGGTGTGTAAATTACATTGGAATACAGCTCATGGGTTACTTATTAGTGGGGATCTGGGTTTTTCCATCAAAAAACAGGCATATTAGTCATTTTTCTTCATTACAAACATAGTGTCATTACCACAGAATTTTAAATCCAGCGAGATAAAAGTATGAAGATTAAGGCCTTTGTACACTTTAGAGAAATATTGCAACACTTTTATTATTTCAGTATTTCTGGAGGTATGGAATACTTTGCAAATAATTTTAATGCACATTTCACTTTGCAGTGAGCATATCATTTCATTAATGTACAGTAATGATACTAATGATAGTACGTATTATGAGGTGCTCTGTTATGGCTATGCATGTAAAGGGGTTTCTGGTGTGTACAGGATTTTCTTTTATTTATTATTTCTATTCATGAAGCTGGGCTCGTTTTATTGTGCATCCCTGTTTATATTACAAATGTTTGATACAAAGACATACACTGTAGTTTGATGCAAGGGTGTCATATTCATACCAGTTGTACAAACAAAGTCATTGGTTCTGGCATATCGTTTCTACGACTCGTTTTCTCTTGACAGCTACGCCAGAAAAATTCCTTATGTCATCTCCACATGTGTAAAATAATGTGTTTTGTTGAGTTTCCTAGCCTATTAGATACACATCATGACAAGGATTTTCTTTTTGCCCTTCTTCAGAATTCTAGCAGCACTACCATCAATATCAGTGATATGATGAACACCACTATTGTCCTGGACAGCAGCAGGACAGACACAGAGTCTCCGGACTCCAGGGACTTTGTTGCTCCCCCGCCCAAGTCGCGAAAGATCCTCGCCCCCATCAATGGTCCCACCAAAAACGCGCATCCTCTCCCAGCCAAACTGAAGAGAGAGAATGCCCAAGCGTCCTCCCGCAAGCGACCATCGGACTCCCTGAGGTCCGAAGGAATTGGAGGGCTGATCACGGAGGGGGAGCTGGGAATGAAGCGGAAGAGGAAGCTTCATCCCACCAACGGAAGCTTCTTCAAACCTCTCGCATGAAATCTAGTCGACTTCTCTTGAAAGCCAGGCAGTTGTGACCTGCGTTTTTTTTTTAATCTTCAGCATTCGAATGCTTACTCTAGAACTGTATAAACTGTATCGACTACATGACTTGAATTATGTGTGGATGTTTCTAAATTCCTAGGCTGCACAGACTTGGGGAAAATTTTGCTGCTGTGAGTGTTCTGCTATCTATATATCTTGCGTATTTGGGGATTTCCGTTTTCTGCTTTATTATACACACACCTACACATGAAAGAAAAAAATTGATTGGCAAAAACATGGTGGCATGTTACTTGCAATATTTGAACTTTGTTGTGAAGAGTTACTACTGAACATCTCACTTTTGTGCAGTGGACAGAACAAATAAACAATAGAAAACATAGAGTGGATAATGTTGCAGCCTGAACTCTTACTCCGCTCTTCACTGGAATTTCATGAATACATTGTATAACCGTGTTTGTTATAATGGGAGTGCACTGTATGCCAGTGGTAAAAGAACTGTCACAACCTTCTTTTTCAAACACCAGTAGATTTTATGACCCTCATCAGGAATAGTCAAGTATGAAATGCACATCAGAATATCACTGTTCAGTACTTCTTTCTACTTTAATGTGTGTCATGGTAGTGTGAGTGGGACTATCAAAGCAAAACATACATGACAGAATGGACAATGACTGATTATGTATCTATGTGAAGTTAATCAAGGTGTAGGTGTACGCAGAAATCTGCAAAACAGAGTTTCTGTGCTCTTTTAGACTGTAACATAATGGAAAGAAATGCCGAAATACATTCCTGCACAGGTGAAAATGCTTTAAATAGAAAACAAACATCTTTTTGCATTAAATGTCATGATGTGTCAATAGCAAAAAATAAGTAAAAAAATATTCAACTGAATTTCTCACTGAGCAAAATAAGATTATGTGTACATATGTATATGGTCTTGCTGAATATAAATATTGATAAAAAGAAGGCCATTGTTTCATGGGTAGCATTATATAGATTATCATTACTTGCAGTATGAATGGCTTTATTTGGCATGCATATTTTGCTTTCTACGTGCAGAATGTTCAAAGTGATAATTTCACTGGTTGTCACATCTTTAGTGCCAAACAGTAAAGCTAAAACGCTTTGTTTTGTTGATCACGAGTTCAATTGGCACATGTTATTACAATTTAACACTTTCAATGGAGGGAAATTACAGCACATACTGTACCTTGCACTTGGCAAGGATTTTCTCCAATTTGCCCAAATGTGTGACAATGCATGCCCACCCTCCACTTTTTTTTTACAGGCTAGTGCTCATTCATCCTACAGATTGTACTTGCCAAACAGTGAATGCTAGTTGACCCGAGAAAGCAGGTTTGGAGGCACCTTCCTAGGTATGCACATACATGCAGTACCACGAGTCTGCCTCCAAATTTGGCATCATTGATTGTATTCATGTATATAAAGACAGTTTCCATTATGTTGCACACAGATGTAGACAATACATGTACTGGCGCCTTCTCACACCACGAAACAGCGTAATGTTAACAAACCACATCCTGTTACTCGTGATTCAGACGAAAATGACTATCACATCACCACGGGGGTAACTGTCTACTTGCCTGATCTTTACAGTGAAAGTTTTAAAAATGTCTAATTTCAGACGTGGCTGGTGCATTGCTATAAATGTCAAGTCTGGTAAATGATGTATTGTAGGTGTAGTGTATTTGTGTGTTTATGAACTGCAATTCTTTGTGTTGTAAATATTCCAAGACTGTCTACTTTGCATTTGTAGGTACAATGTATCATGCAAAGAATATATGCATCGCTATGCTGTAGAGAATTATTGCCATCATATGAGATTCAATGATTCTTGCTGGTTTAAACAATGAATTGCAATCTCCAAAATACATGGACGTGTATATTGTTATGGGTGGTCAATCTCTCAAGTTGGTTTAATACCATCACTGCTTTGGGTAGTACATGTAAGAGTCTGCATGGTTTTGGCTTCACCCAGTACATGTAGTAAGATAACTGTCAATGTCTTGGTACAGGGTGTATCAAGAGTGATGCTAGATGAAATCAGGAAGCTGAAGGGTTTGAATAAGTAAAACAATTGGATTTGGTGCCTTATTGATTATTCCTTTTGTTGTTTGTCTGTATGAGTGATTCCCTAGTTTTGAAGTTTTCATGTAACATAACATCCAAAAGATCCTAATCTCATCCCTGTTCATAGAAACATCTTGATGAGTATCATAGTGAAGTTCTAGTACTGTATATTGTAAATAAACTCGATTATTGTGGTGTGAATGAAGAAATGGGAATTGACATTAAAATCAGCAATGCCTTTAATACACATTGTATAAGAACCTTGACCTACCCAGCACATTTGTTTCTGTCACTTTGTATATACAGGGTCTGCATAACTACATGCAATACAGTATCAGAATTGAGTTCAAGTTGGTTGTGGTGAGTGAAGTAAAATGAAACATACAGAAAGGTGAGTTTCACAGAAATGAAACCTCCCAGGCCCCCCCCCCCCCCCCCCCCAAAAAAAGAGAGAAATCTATCACCCTATGAAACTAAACATTGATGTGTACATAAAACAATAATATACTCATGTATACACTTGTATTTAAGTTTTTAAGTTGAAACCAAGTACATGTATGTAAAGGAGGTGAATATGTCATCATTTCTCAACTCAAATTGACCTGCACATAATTCACTAATTAATTAATTTTTTTAACAATATATATAAATAGTTGAAATAATAATATAAAGATAATGAAGATCGATAGCATCTGCATCAAATTATTATTTTTTTGAGTGATGACCTCATAATTCTGACATAGTCAGGAGTATCTCACAGACCATGGATCAAGCACAATACACGGCGGACAAAAGAATGATCAAAATAACTCACCCTAGTTCTTGACTTTTCACAGTTTTCGTAATCTTATTGTAACTTTATTGTTAGAGTTTGATTTGGGCCTAAAACATGAATACATTACAAACAATGCTTATGATTGGTAGGCTGTGTGTAGGCATCACACTTTATCAAGAGTTTCAGCCAGTGCAAGCTACAAGGCAAATAATGGGTTAACAGAACATAATACATGTATGCAGGGGCCGTTATTCTGAGAGCTTTAAATAATTAAGTAAGAGGTTCACTAATAACCATGACCACAAGCAATTTGGTGGGAAAACCTTGCGCATTATCAATTTGGTGGGAAAACCTTGCGCATTATCAATTCGTATGTAATTAAATTAAATAATTAAAATAAATACACTGGAAAATGTTGCAGCCTGAATTTTTATTTAGAAATCAAGGAGTGGTTACTGTACTTAAAAATCTTGTTGTCATGGAACCTGTAGAAATCACAGGGAAAAAAAATACAGGTTGAAACTTCGAGGAATCTAATCAATTTATGTGAGCTGCTTAGGATGAGAATTTCAAATAGTGAAGGATTGTAATAAAAAAACCTGTCTGTAATGTAATGCACACCGAGTTCTTTGATTGTAATTTAAATACATGTAGGTGGGTATAGGGAGGAGCAGGCATTGAAGGCATATTGCATGCTTGGTCATCATCTAGGCATAAACAACACATCTTGGGGGTGTTTCATGAAACTTTTTGTCAGTGATTTACACCGACAACTGTTAAAAGCTATCAAAATCCTTGCGTCTGACTGGCTGATAGCAAATTTGTCGGTGAAAACCTCCGACGAACTCGTTGATGAAATGCCCCCCTGATTGGATGGAATATTAAATGGGAGGAACATCATTTTCGGGTACTTAGTCCTAAAAATACCAATTTCGTGCAAAGATACAATTGTACACTGTACATGTAATTACAAAGTTAATTAAGACCTTAGAATACCACCCCTGGACATTATCTGCAAACAATGGAATGTTCGAGGAAAAGACAAATGCCTTTAAATATTCATAAAAAAAAAGAACAACAACAAAACAGTTTCCATTGCACAATCTACAACAGAAGTACACCATGGAATGCAAGATTGTACCACACGTTAAATCTTTTTGAAGAAATTATTCACAGGTCCTATATTACCGTGCCCAGTGGGGATACTACCAGCAAAGTTTGGTGAACATCCGTCATGGGGTTTTCATGAAGATGTGGAAAACGAAGAAATAGTTCATGCAATATGCACGGCGAACATCTGACAATGAATGATTGCGGCAGCTCACCTCAGCCTTTTTGGCTCATATATGGTGCTATTACAAAAAAGAATGTGTATGTGAGGTTGCCTGAAGACTAAATACATGTACACTGTAATTGTATCGCAAAACTCTGCTGGAAGCACTTTTCTTTAAACATTCATTTTACATTTTAAAGAACTGACTCAGATTGGCCAGACAAAATGTTTCTTAATGCTACAATGTACGGTGTACCACTACATAGTGTCATTACTGTTAATTGATGAAAATGTTAAGTACACCAAGAGGGTTGCTACATTCCATTCTCATAAGAACTACAAAATTATCCTGGCTACTATATTTGATGATGACTTACAAAATGACAGTACAATGTACATAGTACATGTGCATTTAATTCTTTTCATCCGTATACATGCAATATCTTTCAGCAGAAGACTAGTGATTAAGTTCACACACAGCTGTATCGAGAAATACATACACGTGTATACTTCAATGAATATTTGCACAATCATTATAGATTCACTGTAAGCTAATGGACAGAATTTGAGTACAGCTTGATAAATGTAAGTACATGTAATTATTGTCACTCATTTAAGTAGAAAATCCCATATAATGCTGATCAATGCATAACTGTATCTAGAATTACATACCTTATACGAGTACACACTATATTACAAAGTACATAATTACTTTGTATGTGTAATAATGATAAATCACTGTGAGATATAAAAATATCACACATAGAACTGACTATGGCTTGTGTTTCTCTTTAAGGACCACAGACAATGCTGGTACATGACTGTGTCAAGTAATACACTGTACATGTACATGTACATATCTTATTTGCACTTTTGTGATAATGCGCTGTATATTTTTTATAATCCCATTGATTTCTGTACATGATGGCCTGAATTCATGAAGATGGTTTAAATCTAAACCATGGTTTATGCAAATTTCTTCTGCCTACATACGATTGACAGATCAGATTGCGTATGCCAACAGATACCAAGTAACAAACACGAATTGATACGCGCATGTCAAAGGTACACTTATTTCACGCCTATTTTTAATAGACCATGGTCTAGGTTTAAACCAATTTTGTGAATTTGGACCTATAAGCTCTTTCCAAAAGATACATGCTTGTACATTTACTTTCAAACACATTTTTTTTTCTTTATAATATTAAGTTTCCACAGTACTTGAAGAATTGCAATTATAGAAATACTACATGTAGGTGTATAAAAATGTAATCATGCATCAATCACAGTTTTTGTTCTCTAAACTTTAAAAACTTTTCCTTTAAGATGCACAGTAAACAAGCACACAACAGCACAATAGGAGAAAACCTATGAAGATTTCAGGTGTTAAATCAGTATGTGTACATATACAACAAATAAAACATTTAAGCAATGTACCTTACATATTTTAAGAACAATTCCAGCACTACTACCATATGTTGTACACATTTTATCAATCAAGGTGATTTTGAATTCTGTACACTCAGTGAAACAGAAGCCATATACAATATTTGTGAAAATTTTGCAAAATTATACAGAAAGTTAAACAGTGATATGGACATTTGAAAATACATTGTAGGCCTATTTTGTAACATTTTCTCATGTTTTGTTTTGGTTGTTTTTTTTTCATTGCTAGGTATCCAATGGGACAACGGATTCAAAATGAGAACTTTTCTTACACCTTTCACCATGAATGTGCAAAGTGAGAAGCACACAAAGATTAGCATGGATGGATATGTGGCACACAGAATACCAATAGCCATTATAATTGTACAAAATATCCATTTTGAGCTCAACTACTCAGCAGGTTTCCATGCCAGGTCGTGCATTTCAGCTGGTCCTTCTAAACTTGTTCCTAAACATCAAAAACCATTCGAGCAAATATTTCATTTTTGCCTTGAAAACATTTAGACATAACATTATCTGCTAGACAATGGCAAAGCTCTCTCCGACTTCATTATTCCCTGTAAAAAAAAAAGCAAGAAAAATAAAGAAGTAATCATGATAATAATCTGATCAATTCTCTTCGATGAGTTGCTTGTAAAATATTGCATGGATTTCCATTGCCACATTCATTACTTGTCACTGTCAAGCTAGTCACACCAGTTAAAAAAACGGATACTGTTTGTCTTACATCCAGCAAATGCGGGAAAGGGGGTGAAAAAAAAGGAGAGAAGCCACCATCTCTGGAACATCAATTATGTCCATTTGTGTGAACACAAATGGACACTCAATTTTGCCTGTAAAAACTCAACTTTTATCACATAAATGTACAGTATATACAGTGCACTCCCGTTATAACGAAATGCTCGGGACCGGCAGTTTTCTTTCGTTATAACGAAATTTCGTTATAACCGCACAAATACAATATATAACGAAAACAAGGAAGCCACGCATATATGATATTCTGTTTGTTGAATACTCATCATACACTGGAAAGTTATGTGAACAACAAAACAAATAGTTAATCAATTTCAGATTATTGTGTTACAATAACACAAGTTCCCCTCGGAAACTGTGTGTGACACACCAAGTGAACACACAGTGGTGTGAAGCGTTCACCCATGCAGAGACGCTGAAAATGCCTTGTTCCGCAACATATTTTCGATAGCGATCTGCATTTCGTTATAACGGAGCACATTTCTTTTGTTTTTCTTTGTCAGTGGTGCTCGGAAAAGACTTCGTTATATCGAAAATTTCGCTATAACCGTGTTCGTTGTAAGCGAATTTTTTACCATAGACTTTAGTGGCGTTAATTTTGGGACCAGAAGTTTTACTTCGTCATAACGAAATTTCGTTATAACCGTGTTCGTTGTAACGGGAGTGCACTGTAATGAGAATACTCTTTGAATACAACCCGTTGAGGACGAGTCCCAAGTATACTTGGGCAAGCATCTATGGGAAATGCGTGCTGTGGCAAAATCAAACCGTCCTCAACGGGTTAATTCACTCCTAAGGGTACAGTTTGTTTCCTCATGATTGCCAATCTAAACTGCAACTGAAAAATAACATTTGTATGAAGAAAAAGTTGTGCAAATAAACATTTCAATCCAACAACAACAAAATCTTTCATTACATAATTCAAGAGTTCCTTTTATCTGAGGAAGTCTTACTCTAGCTGGGTGTTTAATACTGAGACAAGCATTGTGAGGTTAAACATGAGACTACACTGTATTTCATTTTGGCCCCCAACATGGCACCTGACTTTAACAGTGTACCAACAGGTCAAAATTATACTACAAGTAATTTTACCTTGTCACTCCTCGTGATTGCACTGTATCATTTGAAAAATATCACCTGTGCAGTCACTGCAATGTTGAGGGTGAGCTGCTTTGAGATCATAAGACATCAATTCACATCATATTCAGCTGCATTAAAGTTCTCCTTCCACAAACCTCAGTGTACATTGAACCTACACATCCCAAAACAGCAAAGGAATGCCATGATGACGGAAAATGGTATGGCTAAGTTCATTCCAGCTGCAGCGTTTTCATGTCAGGGTCAATGTTCAATGGACTGAAACAATCGCATGGTGCTTTGTTGACTGTTGGCACAGTGTACACAGCACACAATACAGTAACATCCTGGCAAAGAGACAGTGAAATGCATTGGCAAATGTTTGTGTATACTTCATCACCTTGCCATCTAGCTCCAACGGATTGATGGCTATCTAGTCTCCTTTCCATCCCAGTATTACTCTCATTAGCTAACAGAAACCATTTGCTTATTATTCCGTCTTTTGATTAGTACTGTATATCTGCTAAATATTCAGCCTGCATTTTAAGAGGAGTTGTTGGACTGCAGTCCCATTGCTACAGATACATTTATAGTAATAGCTTTAAAAAGTCACAAACACATTGATACAAGCATGAAGTTAGCATCATAAAGCTACATCATGTTCGCTATACGCCAAGCTGTATTCTAGTGACCACGCACTCTTGGATACTTTATGCATGAATGCAATTAAGAACGTCCTCATCCCCGGCTTCAGCACTTCCTTGACTGGCAGATCTCTGGAGGGAATGACATTGATAGACTTTGCACTGACCTCTACAAGATACAGCTTGTCCCTGCATTCACAGGATGCCTCCAGGACAACGCCATTTTGAGTGCGCCGTTCGTAGACATGCAGGCATTTTGTGACTGCCTTCAGCACAGACTCACGTGTCCCATAGAAGGATGAAATGTTGTGCCATTTGGGGGTCACGCCATAGTCGACACTTTCTTTCGCAACATCAGAAGTAGCCAATGAGCACACACAGAGCTTTGTGGCCACTCCGCTGTCCGCACACTTGCCGTACTGACTGTAAGCTGTCAGGCGCTCGTAGCTCATTAGGCGGAGACCACCAGTACTGGAAGACTTGGATAGAGACATCATCATGGTCACAAAGAAAATTTCTTCCTGTTGTGTGGCGTTTCTTCCTGCTTTGGTGTACAGGTCAAACTTTATTACAGCATCCTCCTGTTGAAAGACAATCCCATGCACATGCACAAAACAAAACCTTTCCATAAATAATCATCTTGAGAACTGTAGACACTGTCAATATTATACAGGAAGGGGGATGCATCATGGCTCATTGTTACTTCAATTACATGCTAAGATACAAATGCCACAAGCACATGAGGGCATATGGCAAGATCTGAGTTGTTTTGATTAAAAAAAAAGGTAAAAATATCACAGAGCTGACCTACATTGATTTCACCAAAACAATAGAAATGAGCTGACTCTAGCTCTTTAGAAAAAAATGTCATATTGAACGACATAAAAAGCACACATTTGAAACAGACAGCGCATTGACTACCATGCACTTTCCTTGATGTTTGTACTGCTCAATATGGAAAACTTTGAGCAAGAAAACTTAAAGGCATTTTGGTGACAATATTGTTGACAATATTCAATACGAAAATCTTTACAGTGAAATAGATTCTGCTTCCTACCCCTAAAGCTTTCAATGGTGTCAGTTAGATTGGCAAAGATATTACTATGCCAAATTGATCTGGCTTGCTTTAATAGGCATTTATGACATTATGTATTTACACAAACATGTACCGTATGCATTCTTGTTGTGAAATTGAAGTGTCCTAGAGCTAAATACACTGCAACTCACCCCATGGTAATTTTCTCTGACATTGGCAAACCAGAGAGCCTGGAGCGGCCGACACCTGCCAAATCCTGTCCTGGCCTGTGGCTGAGCCTCCACAAACTGGTTCTGAATAGCATTGTTGAGCTCCCCGAGAGCAAACTCCGCAAAGATGACCCTACTGGTGTCGTTTGGCACCCGCGAGTCGTAGTTCTCGCATATGCACACGTTTGGTTGGATGCGAGGGATGTGGTCGCAGGTCCTGTTTGGCGAGATGGCTCTCAGGAGGCCCATGGGATGGGCATCGTAGTGCCTGTGCTCAAGGGCAACCTTGGCATCAAGTCCTGGGTAGGATAGGTACCTTAGCATATAGTGGATGTCCAGTATACTCACAAGTCTGTCCTGGTTTACTTGCAGGGCACTCAGCTGGGAAGGGGACAAAAACTTCTCTGCATCATGGGACAGCATGACGAAGAGCGCGGGATGGAACATCTCGATTCTGCCTTCCTCTGTTTTCTGGATGAACGACCCATAGGAGTTCCCATGATCTGCTAATATGATGGTCATTGTGTTCTCTTGAGTCAGGGTGAGCTTAAGGTAATCCGCTAGATAGGAGTCTAGATTCTGGACTCTTACTCCATGATCATCGTGGGCCACATTCAGCTCAGTGTAATGAAAATATGGGACTCCCCTTCTCTGCTTGGATTGCTGCAGTTCTATGAGGTAATCTAGCATGTATGCATGTTGATATTCCCCATTGTAGCAGATGGCAGGAGGACCATGAAAAGGGTCATTGTGTCCATTGTGGCGCAAGATCTCACAA
Source organism: Diadema antillarum (assembly GCF_040938485.1). Lineage (NCBI taxonomy): Eukaryota > Metazoa > Echinodermata > Echinoidea > Diadematoida > Diadematidae > Diadema > Diadema antillarum. Next base: position 369,161 of record NW_027271547.1, read on the forward strand.
TTAGCAAGAGCCAAACCCATCTGGTCAATGCCGGCTGTTTTCATGGCATCATTCAACTTCTGCCAACGGAAGCTGAGCATTTCTTTTGGGGAATGAACAACAAAGTTTTTTGCAATGCCCCACTCCCAAGTCCAGCAGAGGTCTTCCATCCACAGGGTCTCATACCCTCGCTGTTTGAACCCCTCAAGTATGATCCTAGTATTCAAGGCATCAGGAGGCATCTCCTGAACACCGAAGGGTTTCTCCGGATTATACATGGACCCAGAGAACAACATCTGTAAATTTTCGTAGGTGCGTCCCTTTAAGGATTGCATCAGATTGAAGTTGAACACACTGTGTTTTTCCTGCTCACTAATCTTGCGTAAAGTTTGAACAGTCCTTGGGAGAGACCGATAAAAGTGACTGTGGGAAACTGAATCCAAAAGAATGACATTGATGTTTAAGTCTGAGTGCCTGTTTTGAGCTGGAGGGTGAGAACCTGGTCTACTAAGCGGCAAGAGCAGTAGCTGTTGGGCCCACTCCTCATTATTTTCTTCCATAAAGTAATCTTGCTCAAACTTCTGGAAGCTGTTACCAAGATCATCTTCCATCTCTGCATCCATATCCACGGCTCCATCAGTATCACCAATCTCCTCCACCACTGCTTCATCACCTTCTTCAGCCCCTTCCTCGGCCTGACGGAGCTCCAAAGGACACTTGATGAAGCAGAATCCGTAGGCTGCCTCTGGCTTGGCTGTCAAGAGGAGGTGTTGCAGGTGCACTTGAAGTTCCTTCATGTCAGCAAACTCTTCCCAGTGCAGAATACCAAGGGCAGGGTTGATGGTCCCAAGGGAGACAGGACCAGGACACACCCTCTGGTTACAGTCCACTTGCACGTCTTTCCCCTCACCCTAGAAACAGCGAGACCAAAAGCCCAGACGTGGTGAGATGCATTTGTACACAATCACAGTTTTCACTAAGTATTAAGCAGCTATTTCATCTATTTCACCTGTTGTGAGTAGTCACTTCTGAAGGACAGATTTAAAGTGTAATCCAACTTATTTATGGTTTTAATGTAGACAAGCATGTATTACCAGAACAAAATGACACGCAGTGTTCACTGTCTATACAGACCAGACTTGATTATTCATTCTCAGATTCAGAGACAATGCAGTACATTTTTGTCTTGTTTTGTCTTGTTTTTATTTTGTTTGATTTGTTGTTGTTTTTGTAGTCACATGGTTCATTCTATCTGGATGTTCTCAAGTCAACTGTAACAAAAACTGGGAGCAATTTCATGGCAGCATGAAGTCATGCCAGCATTTATTCATGCTATCTGCACTGTTATTATGATGGAGAGTACCCTGCACTGTTTATGTAAGTTTGGACTGGTGCTTTAATCCTCGGCTAAAAGGTTAAATCTTATTCTTAATTCAATCCCCTCCCTCTCAACAATATCATTTCCAAACTGACAGAGAAGTAATATCAGCAAAGTCCAACAAGAAGAGAACACAGCATACTGTAAAATGAGGAATGTTCGCGTGCATTCTAATTTCGCGAGTGCCAACATACGCCAACAAAATGCACGCAAAAGGTCTTGCCTACGCAATATGCATTGGACATCAGTGGCAATTCACGAAAATTTCATGTTGCGAGAAAGGTCGTCGGCTCCAATTCGCAGAATTTTCATGCCGCAAAATTGTGTTTTACAGTACTCAAATGATACTGAATAGGCTGCCACAGATAAAAAGACCGTAAATATTGTGATTCTTCACCTTTATTTGACACAGCTTGTACTTCTCCTGGTGACTGCACGTTTCTGCCTTCTGCTCAATGTAGAGATCATGCGCCAGTTGGCATGACCCAGGCCGTGGTGTGATCCTTTTGCATACAACATTTGCAGGTGCTGTTGAGTTGATTTTGAATCTGGAAACACTGCACTCTGAAGAACTGCTGTCCTGATTCTGTATGCAGTGTATGATGGATAAAAAATAACATATGAAAGCTAATGCTTACAATAACAGTCAATTTAAACTTTACAAAATACACAATCTTTCACAGAAAGGGAATATTGCTGGATATGATCTGATAAAAAACCCCACACTGTACATACACCAGCATCAATCTAATGAAAAGGAAGGTTCCTCTTGGTGTTAAATTACTGATCTTGAGCAGATGAAAATGAAGGAAAAACGCAATTGAATGTGACAACAAAGAACAAAGGAATAGAAGATGCATTTTACAACAGAGCAAAAGACCACAAAAAGCAGACAAATATTGCTATTGGAGGACTGAAATGACTTTTTATTTAATGTTACAATTTTTTTTTAAATAAATTTGTTTAAACGCAATATGATTGCCATATAAGAACCTTCGAGAACTCTTCAAGCAACACATACTCTTAAGAATTCTATAATGAAAATCTTAATTAGAGCATACTTACAAAATCATCCACAGAACAGGAAGAAACATTGCAATAAAAGGGACCAGAAGGAATAGATTGTGGTCATTCTCACCAACTTGGGAAGAAGATCTCTCTCAATGAATACAGCACTGTTGATCCTGTTGCCCGCCAAGTGGCCCGACTTGCCTACTTGACTGTGCTCTAGGTTGCTGCTCCATACGCTCTGGAACAGTAGCATAACACTGGAAGCAGCCAAAAGGAGGACACAAACCTTGAAGAGGAAGAGAAGGGAGCAGCAATGCCGCCGTATACGCCCCATCTTGCCTGCCTCAGATTTTTCCATTCACAAGCTGGGCTGCTTCCACCTGAATCCTCCGTTTCACCAGTAATTGTGACACCAGATTACATTTAACAGTACTCAGTAGCATAGTACCAACGTTACGTAGATCTTCTGCACATAATAACATGCTCTCCTTTGCGACGAAAGAATACACAAACTATGTGGCATCCTATTCTAATTCACATTGCATTGATAACGCTAGCTTACGCAAATTTAAGCGTATGAATGTCCAATGTCTAATAACAAGGGATACAGCACAAATACGAGCATATGGGACCAATAGCACACGTTGATACAGTGTCAATCACTCGCCAGGTCGACTCTGAAACAAACAAACAATGTTGAAGAAAAGATTCCTGACAATTTCACGTCAACATGACAAGTGTCACCGAAAACTTGGCAGCAACAGCATGCAGACACATATCGTAGCTAGCTAGCAAGCAGTTTGCTCCAGGCAAGCAGAGCTACAGTACAGTATCTCCAGAGGCGCTCCTCGCTCGTGCATCGATCCATCACCCTCATGATCAGCTGACGTTATGTATTGTACGCACTCATGATGCACTGTGACGAGGCCGGACGGGGTTTGTGGATGCGTATGGGAGGGATCGGAGGTGGAGTCATCACTGCAAGAGATCATCCAGGATCCACCCCAGGCCGCCCGTAACTGGGGGTCAGGGGTACCGCGGATCCCCCCCCCCCACCCCCCCCCCCCCGCCGTTTCGTTTACTCCTTAAATCAACTAAACTGAATATAAACTTGAACTAAAAAGGTCCACTTTTTCTCATTCTGAACCCCCTAATTAAATCCTAGTTACGGGCCTGACCTCCCTGGTAATTATGATGATGATGACAATAATTCGACTTCTCAATTCCATGTTGAAGCCATCAAATTTCGACCCTTTTTAAAAGGGAATGCCGGATCTTTCTGCTCATAGTCTAGAACAGTATCTCACCCATTTTCCCGCAATTATTGGTTATGACCATTTGTAATTGTTGTCGTTATCGTTTTTGTCTTCTCCTTTCTTTTTCTTTCGGGGGGGGGGGGGGGGCGGGGAGGGGGTCGAGGAGTACAAGAGAAAGACACACATACACGCTTAGGCATACACCTGAGGAACACTGTCATCGTCCGTAATGATCAATAGTTCAATTCAATTCAATTCAAATGATTTATTTCCATATAAAATAATACAAAGTAAAATACATACCGCTTACATGAGTACAGAATGTTTTAGGGAATTTTAAATCACATTTAAGCTTCAACAAAACATGGATACAATTATAGTAATATTAACTTTGTATTTCAATAAATAAAGAAGCAAGGAAATACACTGTACAATCTTACTTCGGAACTATAGATGGAAAAGAGGAATTCACAAGAAGAACATAGCTTGTAAATTTTGTGAATTTCTCTGGGAGATGAGGGCATCTCAAGATCCGTCAAGGACTCCAAGTATGAAAATTTTTATATCATGATTCCAAAATAATACAGAATGATGTGTTACGGAAATGACTGGGGGGGGGGGGGAGGTAAAGCGTGAAAGTACGACTTGTACAGGCAAATTATTTTTCAAAAAGTATTATCAGCTTATACTATTTTTGACACGATAGTACAGAAAAATAAAGAATACAAAAACTTGCGTGTCTGGAAATTGAATAAAATAATTCCATCACTGTTCTCCTCTATCCATTACTACCCCCCCCCCCCACCTCCTTGGTCATGACACAAGGCCATGTAGGAAAATGATTTTTAAATTTTAATTTTGTAAAGGCGCCTCCCTTTACGGAATTCCTCCGGATCCACCCCTGCCATGACTTGATATGGCAGAGGGGCATGTCTTGTAGATATAGACCTTTTCTGCCTAAACAATCATTCGTATAGGACCTAATGCTAAAAATATGATTTGGTATATAGAAAGGTGTATCTCGTATTATACATAGGCCCTTCTGACAATTTCTTTACACTTGTAATCGCAATTCCGTGTGAATGTATAGGGGTCTCTCTCGAGATAGGCCATTTTGCCAAATCAAGAGGATGGAGTACATTTTTTTTTAAAGGACGAGATAGGACCTATTACCTTGGAAACAGAAGCTCACTGCACGAATTATGTAATTGATTAATGGAAATTTCGGCCTTGACCCCCCATGGAAACAGAAAAATCGACACCTTTTTAAAAACTTTTTATAGGCCCTTTTACCGCGCACACACACTCGACCCACTGTATGTGACGCATACACATCGGATTCTGCAATCAGAAATACATGTCTCTATACATAGACCTTGCACATCTCCTAAAATTATTACCACTTTAAATCACTTGCTCATTGCTTGTGTGACCACAATTTGCATTTCGTTGTAGCGATGAAATACTGTGCAGTGAGCTAGAAAATGCACAAGTACAGCAACAGTCTCAATCTTGTCACACCTTAGGCCTACTCTATATACCATGCATGAGTCTATTGAAAATGGCTATCATCTTCTTCTGTTCGATAAACAAAAAGATATAATATACTGCATGTTCATCTTCTCTTAACCCTTTGCCGACTGTCGCTAAATTACACTCAAATGCATACACAGACAGCAATGTACAATCAGGCACTTCCCACGATTGTCCCTTACAATGGACCTGCAGGATACCGACGGGCATTAAGAGCTTGGGGGTTGGACTGTAACAAAAGGTTATTGATTTATCTAATTTTAGATAACTTCTTTTCACCGCACATCAGTAAACACTGCCTTCTCAGTTCAGCCGCTACCGATGCCCATCACTCACGCACTCGATCCTCTGTACAACGTGTTAATACACAGCGATTTGTTCAGCACACGACAATATTTATTGTACCAGAAATTTGCATCTATACATTTTCAAGCTATAATATTCTCTGAATACAAGCATGGTGGGCTCATCAATAGCGTTGTCAAATAGCTGTCAAAGCTATTCCTTAGATGTAAGATCAGGGTGAATAATTGTAAAAGTCTTTGAGAGTTTTCGCGGCCAGATAACGACATTCATCAGGATGTTGGTGGCTCGTCATCGGATCCGGTACGTAATGGTCATAGGCCAGGTTTTCCATTTGCCTATTACCACTTCTTTGTTGTTCTTGGGTGTGGTCGGTTTTTGTTTTTTGTTTTTTGCTGTTGTTGTTTTAGTTTTAAAGAGTAGATTCAGGGTAAGGCACTTCAATTCAATTCAATTCAATTCAATTCAATTCAATAGTTCCCTTGTTAGGCGCTGTTAATTTTCTCACGTCTACTTCATTATCGATAGATGATGGCCATGGTGGCACATCGCTTCTGTTTTCGGTTATATATTAATGTCGCTGATGGTTTAAGACAAACATGACATTGTGCCTGTATCATATTATAAATAGATATGGTGTTTTTTTTTTTTGGTTTTTTTTTTAATAAGATGCATCACAATGTGTTTTGTGTGTTGTGTGTTCTGGGGTATGTGTGTGTGTGTGTGTGTGTGTGTGTGTGTGTGTGTGTGTGTGTGTGTGATGTGCATCTATGTAGGCCTATGCATATATGTAATGTTTGCAATGAACGATAAAAAATATTACGTAATTTTTGAACAGCTGAGCGATGTCTCGCACTCCCATCGGTGAGTTACCGGCCGAGTCACTCCAGCTCCCCGCCGAGTACCTCGTCGACGGCGAGCAGTGGCTTCGCTTCAACGTTGGCGGCGTCATGCTGGAGACAACGCGAGCCACCGTTGACAAACTCCACTCATCCTTCTTCTCACTCCTGCTCGATTCCAGCGGCGACGACGTCCGCGCGCCCGTCGACGGCGTCTACCGTATCGATCGCGATCCACAGGCTCTCCATGTCTTTTTCAACTATGGACGGTACGGAAAGATCGTGGTCGTCCCCGAGCACGTCAGTGAGAGCTTCCTCATCCACGAGCACAAGTTTTACGGGATGTCAGACGCCCTTCTCGACGCCATCAAGAAGTACTTTGTGGAGCGGAGCGCGGCGCCGAGCACGATACAGTTGGAGCGGGTGACGATCACGGAAATGGCAATGGACAAGCGGTACCTCCACCACAATGTCTATGGACTCATTCGGGGTACACAGCTTTGCTGCTTCACCAACGTCCCAGGCAAAGGGGTCTGTTATCAAGACGTCGGGAGGTGGTTCGCCTACGAGAAGCCTCGTGACAAATGTAAGAAAAGTCACTCCATCTATATGATGATTTATACATTTCAACTAATAGCTTTGTTGTTGTCAGAGACGTACGTTTGACCATCAAGAAATATACGAAGATATATTTTGAAGATTGAGGTGTATAATCATCTTAGATCTGACTTGGATTTGTAATTGTGAGTGCGAATGTGTAAAATATCTCCGTAAATTTATACTGCGTTAATGCACTTTTATATGTATCTATGTAAATTATAAATTTACATCTTGCATGTGAATATGTAACTCCTTTATTCCATTGAGACATCATTTGTCTAATATCCTGTGCATGCCCATAACAGTTAATCTAACAGACTGGGAATCATCACTCTATGTATACCAAAGAAATAATCTCATTCATCCTCTCGTGTTCTTTGTTTAAAGACCCTGCTCTGTTCAGGACCAGTTGCTCTCGTTGCAGTCACACGGTGTGTTTGGCGGATGATGCGCTCATAGGGCTGGAGGGCTGGTGTCACAAGTGCTCTCTCTGTCTCCGCTGCCAGGACATCCTATGCAACGATCCTGACGTAAGGGAGGACAAGGCCAGAAATGTCGACGAAGTCAACTCGAAGGGGAATCGCGTGGTCCGAAAAACGGCTTCGGCAATTTTCGTTTCCGAAGTGGCTCCCGTCGCGCTTTCTCCAGAGCTATCCTCCGAGGAAGACTCTGACGTCGAAGATGAACAGACCGACCAGGGATTGGTGGGCAAGGTCAAAGATCCCTTGGCAGAGATGATGCTGAAGAACAGGCGAACAGGCGTTGAGGGTTTGGCCTCGAGGAGATTTTCGCTGCTGCCATCGGATGTGGACCAAAGCAAGTTCATCGAGCCGAGCGGAAAGATGAGATTGCCCCAGATCCCAAACGGCGCAGCGACCAAAGCGAAGGTCTCGAAAGAGGCTCGACGAACCAGGAGGTTCACTGAGCCGGCGGCTCTCAACATCGATCAGTTTGCGCAGTTTCTGAAAGGAGGAAACTGGTGACAGGGTTGTAGTTACAATTATGTCCTACATGGCTTCTTTCGATTTTGACGATGAATAGTACTGTACTTTTAACAACTGCCTGATTATGTCAGCGGCCTGATCACGTAACATGTGTTCATTTTCTCTAATGTTATTGTGACAATAATAGGCCTAAGGTCTTATTTATCCAGGGTAACCTCTTCAGTATCTCCACTGCTCTACCAGAGGGCCCTGCCATTATTATTACCCTAGCGTTGCCAGGTACCCATTTATACTCCTAGGTCGAGAGGGACATTGTATAATTATTGGTAAAAACATCTTGTCCTCGGACGTTGAAGCGCCTTGGCAGGCGGGAATCGAACTCGGGTCCTCCAATCGGGAGACGGGAGTCTTATCCACTAGCATACATGCATTCTATCGTCCACTATGCCACAGCGCCCCCACTGTGATAACATGAACTATAAATTTGCATTAATCATTATCGTGCATTGAAATCAATGCAAAGAACTGAAGTCATCGAATGCTGCTGCGAGAAAAAAAAATCTGAGTGTCTTGCGTGGTTTTACGGTCATTATTCATGCACACATTTCAAAATGACATTCAAACAAGCCAGGTTTATGTTGTGTCAAAAATCGAATATCTATGGACGCTTCTAGCCTGCTTGACAAACATTTCTACGGTGGAATACCGATTCAACGCCTGTCTTTGTTTTTTTTTTTTTTGCAACAATCATGGATCTTTCACACAATAGAAGTGTGTATAAAATTTGAACAAAATTGTAGAAATGGCCCATCACGAAACATGCATGACCGCATTTGTGGAAGACAGTAACAATTTCATTGACAATGAACAATGGTCATTGTACACTATTATTTTTGTCACTATTGCAGTGGGTAAAAAACTTAGCGCGAGTTTTATCATGATTTGTATAGTATTGTATTCTCCATTCTCGCTTTATACTGAATGCACATGGTTCCATTCCATAGCAAAATAAATTTTGATATAAACATCATTTATATTCACTAATTCACAAACTCTGAGGGATAAGAACGACCGGGCACGGTCTGTGCTATTTTGAGATTTGTAGTAGAATTTGAGGTGATATTTGATGTATACTGGATGACTACTTTGTAGAAGTCAAACTTTATATGCCTTGACATCCTTGCCAAGTTGTGCTGTGCATTTGTCATTTGTATAAAAGCTAAATATTGATGGATAAGATAAAATATCAGATTTTAAATATTGAAATAACTCTCATTAAGAAATGTTAATCGGTGTCCGTAAAACTCTTTTGTTTTAGACGCACAGGATATTCTTTCACAGCTGAATTTCTGTTCCATCATACAGATTCACCCACCACAGACACACACACACCTATAGCATTAGTACACACCAATCTGCTCTCAGTCTCCGTATGGTGATTTATATATATTATATATATATATATATATATATATTATATATATATATATATATATATAATATATATATATAATTATATATATATACATATATATACATATATATACATACATGATATATATATATATTCTATATGTATATATATGTATATATATATACATATTATATATGTATGTATATATATCCTGTATGATGTGCACTATTCCATTACGATCCCCTCAATCTCTTCTATTTTTTTTTACTCACTTCTTTATAGGTAGCTACTATGATCGTCTCATAATACATGCTTCTTAATGATAAAATATGAGGAATGTAATATCACTTTGTGTATTTCAAAGTCTTAATATTATTGCACTACTAGGATAGTGTGTTCACTATACTTAAAACCATCTGCCAAAGGCATTACATTGTATTACGTGATTGGATTGTACAAATGTACATGCCAAATGCTGACAGATGTATACACAAGATGTACAATGTAGCAAGTACACTGTATCGAGTTTTAAGTACGGACGATCCAACTATATTACATTCCTCATATTTATCACTAAGCAAGCAGTTTTACAACTGGATTAAGACAACTTGTTTGTAAAGGCCACTTCTTGTGTTTCCTTTGGGCGGTCTCTACAAGTAGAGTAGACAGGTTTTGGGTGTTTTTTTTCCCCCCCATAATATTAGTGTACTACAGTATTTTACTTGAAACACAATCAAGTTTCTCAATATTCTTCATGCATAACAAATGATAGTGGGTGGAAAATATTGTATTTAATACATGTACATCTTCCATGAATAAGCCATACACAAGGAAATTTAAGGCTTTTGTCCAAAATTTAATACGCTGTAGATAGAGTTACAGTACCATAGAATTGATACCTTTACAATACTTTGAATGGCAGCAATATCATACACAGAATTATGAAGTACACAAAGAAAGTGCACTAGTGCTCCTGTTATAACAATGCCTTGGGACTGGTGGCTTTCTTTTGATATATTGAAATTTCATTCTAGCACAGCAGTATATCATATAAAGATATGCATGCAGATGATAGTTTTGGGCCTGAACTTCGACTCCGTTGTAACAAGAATTTCATTATACATGTAATTGTGTTCATCATAATGGGAGTGGATGGTACTGATAATATAACAGAGTACTTACAAGTCATCATACGCTTTCCCATAGTGCCAATAAATCAATGTATAACTTGTAAAATTATACAAAATGTAGACACAATCATGGTTGAACACAAGACACAAAACTGTTCTTATCTATCACTATACATAAAACAAACCATTTAAAACACTTCAGATCACAGTGACTAACAAGCACTTTCCCGGATAAATGCATGCATATGATTCATGTATGTAGCAAAGCTCAAAACGAATGTGTTTGACGGAATTTTTTTCTTTTTTGAGATCACAATGACTAACGAGCACTTTCTCAGATAAATACATGCATATAAGTCATGTATGTCACAAAGATCAAAACAAATGTGTTTGACATAAATATTTTCTTTGAAATGCCACCCAAAACAGTAACACATACAATCCATAAGTGTGCTATCTCTCAGAAATCAAGCAGACAGAATTGCACAGATTTCTTTTTCCTCGATCATCTCTTATGTTATCCATGATTCAGTCCTTCAGTGATGACAATTGGCTATAGCAGGTGACACCAGCACCAAATCTTTTATTCAAACAATTTTCCCTACAGATGAAGATCATTTATGCATGCAAGAGGTTGCCCAGTAATTTTCTCACTTCACAAAATTCAGTACAATGTAAATGTCACAAACATAATACATAACTCAGAACCACAAACATTAGGTATGAAACTGCACTTACATTACTTGGCATTTTACTAATTTTCTGGGCACACAGAGAATGATATTTCACAATTTGAAAGCACATACATTGCAAAAGAAAACCATTTTGCCCTTTTTTGCTCTTTTGTTTCTTCACCACAGGATTTGACAGAAGATTTGGATTTACATGTATGTGTGAAGTTAAAATATTTGTAACATTCAAGTCTATTGCACAATATGGGTGTTTTACAATATTCACTGTCAAGACTAAAGGGTCTGTCTGAACATGTGCCCAAGTTACCATTCATTAATATACGTAATGCTGCACATACACACTATCTTCGCGACTGTGAGCATAACACTTGTGAATCTGGACTTGTAAGACAAGTTTGCGGATAGTTAAATTCACAATGGCGAACCAAAGAAATGTAACGCATAAGTACAATTCCTACACTTTAAGAGAAAAAGTTAATTCCATTTTGTAAAAGAAAATGCAACAAACTTCCATTTTATGGGAGACAAAATTCTTTTTTTTTTGTTCATAAGTTGCTTATTCTGTGAAAATCAGTTTACTTGCAAAATTCATTGGAAAAAAAATATTGTGAGTTGATCGATTGTCACGTAAGTCACAAAATAAAATACTGTGAAATGTTTGTCATAATAAATATGAACTTACGTTAATTCATTTTCTACATAGTCCATACTCATGCACTACGTAAAAACTCGGCAACATTTAATGAAGACATGTTACACAAACTTAGGGGTATTACAAAGTGAATGTGAGACTCACATGACTAGCAAAGTTACGTTGCAACTTAGTTGTCTCACACTACATTCCACTGAAAATAGTCTCAAACTTTATCTTAGTTTCCAGAATAATCATTCAACTGTTGCATTCCTTTCACTTTTTAAAAAAAAATTAGAACAAGTTTCCCATTGTTTTGGAACAACTCTCCTCCGATCCATCCCCTGTTGGCCTCAAAGTAAATGAGTCCAGTTGATTGGAGTAATGACTGACCATACAATTAATCAGACAGTATGTCTACTACCTGATTTGTAACTTAACATCATCATGAACTCATTTCCGTTTTCCTGTCCTAAGATGTGTACATTTTCACTAAGGTTGGAATGTATAACACCAAGTCTCATCTAAGAGGGAAAAAAAAAATCCCAAAAGAAGAAATTGGGGAAAATCTCCCCCCCCCCCCCACCACCCCCATCTCTCTCTCTCTCTCTCTCTCTCTCTCTCTCTCTCTCAAAAAAAAAGGGGAAAAAAGGCAAGTGTTCTCAACTGGGTTTAATCAGTTTTCACAGGGCTTGGTTTTGGTCTCGCCTCTTCCTTATATGCTGAGTACACAAATAATCCAAGTATGACGTGGACTGCTCCTATTGCTACAACCGCTGAACAGAGTGTTGCTGTGTGTTCAGACACTTTGAAGATATCTGGAGGGGTAGAGCAGTTAATGTGATTATAAATCTGAAGCAAGAGAATATTCAACACATATTCCCTCTCATCATTCTATCTTTTGCAAATTATGTGACCATACATACAATGTACATGAATTGTGGGCATTGTGGCAGAGCTATCAATGAGAGAAAAGCACAGACAAAACATTTTATATTGAGTGTTGCAAGTTTGAAGCTCTGTGATTCAGTATCATGCCAACATCTTTCTTTTACACCAGCTTTGAAAAATTATCTATTAAGGTAGGTCATGTACCTGTAGGTCCTACGTACATGTACATAAATACCATATACCAGGTAGATCTCTAATGAGGTCAATATTGTTATGTACCATTAATCATACAGCATTATAATAATACATACATCTTACTCAATTGAATCAAAACACTGTAAGAGCACATTGATTCTAGGTGGCAAAAATCTGGATGGTTGCTTATGATCTTTAAAGTCATGTAACATGGTACATTGATCAAGATGTACATGTATGTAAAGTAGATATGTACATCCCATATTGTAATCTACAATCAATATATCTTGAGCCCTAGAGATTCAATCTACAGAGGAAACAAGGTATTGAAATTTTGATCCACTGTGCATTTTATGCAAATGCACAGCAGGACTTTATGCAACTGATGTCAACAAATCAAGAACAGGAAGGAAGAAAAAGTAAAATATCTATTCTTACAAACCCTGATATTCTTCATTTATGATCATTAATTGTATTAAAAATTCAAATACATTATAGGCCTACATGCCCTGATGCTTACCCCCTTTTTTGCACTTGGGTATTCATTCAAAACAAGTTCAAGCTTTAGGTTAGATCAAATTATCAACCCTAAATAGAAAAAAAAAAATCAAGAAAATTACCTTCAAGTACTATGTGCTTCATAAAGAAGTAGAGAAATATAGGAATTGTGAAGAGCAGGAAGGAATACAGAAGCAGCTGCCTCAACGCTGAAGGTTGTGCAGGGTTTCCCCTAAAATGGAAGGGAAAAATGAAGTAATTCACATTAGTTTCATCATACACACTGTACACTGTACAGCAATGGTGACTAAAATGTATGTAAAAAACATGATACATGTATTCACATTTTATCAAACTTGCAGAGAAAATATCCTTATATACACATCCAAAATGAGTGGCTATAAGTGATTATGACCTGATAATAGTGATAATGAATGGTAAGAACATGTATTGTATTGTAACAGGCCTACTATTGGGTGAAAACATCACCTGGTAAAATGTTCACGATCCAGCATGAAATCTATAAACATCTCAAAAAGCAATGATATTGAAAGAGAGCATGAATCTGATAAAAAATTCAAAATTGAACATGTAAAATTTAAATATTGTGCAACAGTTAAATTCTTATTTTGTTAATGTTGGAGCAAAACTCTCATCATCAGTACCGAACACTTCGCGTGATTTTACTAATTATTTTTCATATCAAAACAGTAACTCTTTTTTCTGTACACCAGTATCTACTCATGAAATAGTAGATATATCTTTATCTATTCAAAGTTCAAAGGCAAGCGGTCCTGATGATATTGCGCCAAGAATTATAAAAGAATGCATTTATTGTTTTGTTGAACCTCTTTGTTATATTTATAATATATCTTTGCAGTTTGGTGTTGTCCCTGATAACCTTAAAATAGCTAAAATTGTTCCGTTATTTAAGAAGGATAATCCAGAATGTATTGAAAATTATAGGCCGGTTGCAATTCTTTCTATTTTTGCTAAAGTTTTGGAAAGATTAATGTACAATCGTCTTTCTAATTTTTTAACCAAAAATAATATATTGATACCAGAACAATTTGGATTTCGAAAATATTTCTCTACATGTTCTAGCGTAATATCCTTCACAGATTATATTTTGCAGAAAATTGATGATGGTAATTATTGTTGTGGAGTCTTCATGGATTTGTCTAAAGCATTTGACACCATCAACCACAAGATTCTACTTAAGAAATTGTGTCTATATGGAGTGAGAGGTGTACAGTTACAGTGGTTTGAAAATCATTTGTCCAATAGAAAACAGTATGTGATGGTCGATGGTGTCAGATCCTCTTATCTCTCTGTAAATATTGGTGTACCACAAGGTTCTGTTTTGGGTCCTCTGCTTTTTCTTATTTATGTTAATGATATAGTAAATTGTTCTCGTGTATTTAAGTTTTCACTTTTTGCTGATGATACAGTGGTTATGTTTTCACATAAGAATATTGCTTTATTGATAAGGACAGTGAATACACAACTTCAATTATTAAATGAATGGTTCAAGAGTAACAAGTTATTTTTGAATCATAACAAAACAAAATATGTTATTTTTCATTCTATGACTAAAAAAGTATCGTTGAATAGTGATACTTTAATGATAGATAATAATGTTATTGAAAGAACTGAATCAATATCTTTTCTAGGTATACTTATCAGTGAATCCCTCAGTTGGAAACTTCATATATCCAATGTTTCTTCAAAAATCTCACGGACCGTTGGGATTTTATCAAAACTCAAACATTTTTTACCAAGAAAAATATTGATTATTATTCATAACTCTATTGTGTTGCCACATTTAAATTACTGTAATGAAATCTGGGGAAAAACATATCATGTGCATATTAATAAGCTTGTTCTTCTTCAAAAACGAACAATACGTTTAATAAGTAATGCCCCATATTATAGCCCCAGTCTGCCATTGTTTCTCAAATTACAGATTTTGCCATTGCATGAACTTGTCAGATTGAATATCCTTATCTTTATATTTAAATATCATAGAGGTATGCTCCCTTCTGTATTTGATAATATGTTTCTAACAAATTCTTATTTTCATATGTACAGTGTATTCCACTCGTTCCCGAAGTAATTTACGGTATCCCTTTACTCGTTTGACTGTACAATCCCACTCTATTAGGTTCACAGGTGTAAGTGAATGGAATTCAATAAGTACTGCTTTGAAATGCAGTACAACTCTTTCTAGATTTAAGTGCTTATTGAAGCGTTCTTTCTTTGAACAGTTAGCCATGACTGAGTAGTAGAGTAGTATGTAAACTGCATGTGTGTGTGTGTGTGTGTTGTATGTATGTGTGAGAGTGTGTATATACTATGTACGTATTAATGTGATGATTTTTTTTTTATTTACTTGATTTCACACAGAACCAGTTGTAATATATGTTGCTATTGCAAAGTTGTATTTTCATGTGTAGGCAACCTAACACAAGCACAAGATGCTTTCAAGGCTGCCTGGCTCTCATTGTAAACGCCATTATTACATGTTATTGTGTTTTATTTTGCCGAATAAATGGCCCAAATTGGCCTCAATCAATCAATCAATCAATCAAAACTTAATACAGGTACAGTAATGGCAGTAGACTATTTCATATTTGTTTGTGCTTGTCAGCTTTTGTATTGTATTGTTTTGTTTTGTTTTGTTTTTCAATCCAGGCTCTTATAAATTTTGTTTTCCTTTCGACCTCTAGCTCTCCTGGACAACCCTGGGGCGCTGTAATGAACGTGTTGGGGTCGCTGGTGCAGTTATAGCTCTGTCTCAGATCCAAGAAGCACTAGTCTAAGCATTTGAAATTGAATAATTATTAATAGTTCCTAATCCTAGCTACAAAACAGAGTGCCAGAATGTACTATTTTGAAGACTATTCTCCCTGAGCAGTTGATTATACACACTGCTACTGAACCACCAGGCTACCGGTCTAGAGTATGAAGATACGCTCATAATATCGTATATGATTCTAATTCAAATCATAGACGTCTAGAACTCTACTACTACTAGCTCAAACGTTTATAGAGTGATCATGCACCCATCGTTGCCTTAAGAACGCAGAAACGAAGCAATGGGACTATGAGCAGCTACTCGCTATCTTCTACCATGTCGACTGCATGCATCAACCTTCGGCTTCGGACCCGGATATGCTACGGGTTTAAGACTCATTCTTAATATAATCGAAGCCGGAACATCGCCTCAAACATTTCTAGCGCTAAATATGATGAAAATTAATAGAAACGTAAGATGAATCAACGTACCCGCTAACGCCTCTGATATCCTGTGGTTGTTGCATATTGCACCTCTGTTGTTGATCGCTCCAGTACGATCTGATGAATGACACTCGACACTAGTAATATAATATGCACGTCGCACGCATTCCATTGAGCTAGCGCGGCGCGGCGAAGAAGAGCTAGCTTCCGGCAGGGCCACCCGGAGATCCCCGATCACCGGACACGGGGGAGTCGACGAGGAGACGTGTCGTTGGCTGCGAGGTGTGACGGAGCGGCGGATCAGGGAGGTGGAAGCCTCCTCCGATGGTCACACAAACCATGCAGGGAGGTGGGAATCTCTTCCACCTCCCTGCACAATCCTTGGAGTGAAAAGGGGAGGCGCCTTTACAAAATAATTGTTCTTTTTTATTTATTTATTCATTTTCCATGTTTTAGCAAAAAATAAAGAGGGGGCGCGGGCCCAGTGCGCCCCCTCTGGATCCGCCACTGATTATTGCTCTAAGTGTCTAAAATTTACCTTAGTCTTCCACGAGGCGAAATTGACACACTTATTTTTCCTAAATCAAAATACAAAAAACTATATATGAAAACATTATATACCCGATATTTTTTATTTTGTTAATTTTGTCAAGGAGAGTTACTTGCTTGCCCGTGGATGAGCACATGCTGTCATCCGCAAGTCATGCGGTTTCCCGCGAAATACACTCCGATTAAAGCTATTATCAGGTTTTCTTAGGGAAAAAATCCCGCTCACGCCCTGTAGAAAAGTGCTCAATTCCGACAATCTTTAATAATTAGCCGTAACTACAAAATCTGATTTACATGTACTATAGTCATCCATAAATTTCATCTTGTTAATTTTCCATTTCCAGACATAATATATATATACACACACACACACACACACACACATATATATATATATATATATATATATATATATATATATATATATATATATATATATATGTATATCTTCTTTACTGTGTCTTGTCATTTGAATGCTGTTCATGTAATTGTATTGCATACACTGTATTTTTTAAAGCATGTGAACAAAACAAATATCCGTGATAAGGACAATTGATGACTGAAATGATATGAAATATGCATATATATATATATATATATATATATATATATATATATATATATGTTTGAATACATATACACATAACAGATGAAATACGCCTCCAGACTTTCTACTTCAGTTTAATTAGTTTTCTCTTTCCTTCTTCCTTTCCACTTTGTTTTTCCCTTCTCTCTCAAACAACCATTTCCTCTTCCCACGGGAAATGCTGTTCATTTACATGTAGGGGCTACTTCATTATTTCACTCCATAATTGATGAACAGTGAGGAATCAGATCTAATACAGATTGAACCAGGCAAGTCTCATAAGGTAACATACACTGTATTTCGCAAAATCATCATGATGAAATCATGATGTACAGGGGCGTATCCAGGAATTCCGTAAAGGGGGATGGGGCGCCTTTACAAAATTATGGGGGGGGGGGGGGGCGCACGCGCCCCCCTCCACGCACCCAGTATGCCCCCCCCCCCCCCCCTCCTGGATCCGCCACTGATGTATATGGCTATACCTTTTGTATTTCATGTATTTATATATATATGTATTAATACAGTGTACATTTCTGTCTCTGCTCGTAAAAGTATGTGATTTGGAAAAAGAGCATGTCACAGTAACTGTGGTATAATTTCATGTAGGAAAATTCGCAGTAACAATGTTCTCTGAGCCATATAACCAATCGTAAATTGAAATGCAGGGTCTAATGGAGTACATGAGACGATCACTCTGCCAATTCTGAATTTTGTGACAAGTAAATACTAAAAATGAACAAAATCAAACTATTAAAACATACACAATGAATCTACTGGATAACCCCACGGGAAAAATATGGTGAAATTCATACCTATGCTAATGCATGTATATGTTGATAATACTAAAAAACAGAAATAAAATCATTAATTACACATTCACTCATAATACTCAAGTGCATGTGAGAACTAACGGAATACAAACATTAAAGATAAGAGATTGCTTGCTGATGCTGCTGTTTAATTAATATCAAAAACATTACATTTACAACCACATCCAAAAACATGTAAGTAAAATTACACACCACAAAAGCAAATCTTAATCATATCTGTTTTACATATCATCATACAATATATACATATATATATATAAAAGCATAATCTCATTCTATATTTTTAAGCTGGCATGCAATCATACAGCTACTGTCTCATATGCAATGACTTAATTACCAAATTTTATCAAAAGCAAACATTATCAAGATATACATCATTCTAAAACTATACTCACTGCAAATCCCAAAGAAAATATGCAATCAAATTCACCATCAAAACCTTGCACAAAGACAAACACTTCTTATGGTAAACAAAGTTAAGTACTTGTAAAAAAAAAAGATGCAAGTAGAAAAACATATGTGCATAGACGCTTCTCTGTCACTGTGACATACAAGCATATGACTGTACCTTCATCTTCTCACTGAAGGATGGAAGGCAGACTTTACGGTATATGAAAGATTATTGTCTCTTTCTGACACAATTGTATATATACAAGCATATGACAGTACCTTCATCTTCTCACTGAAGGATGGAAGGTAGATATCATAATATAAGGTAGATCATCTCTTGCTGAAAATAAAATATCATTTTATACAATACAAGCATAATTATAACTGTACCTTCATCTTCTCACTGAAGGATGGAAGGTAGATACAATGAAAGGAAGATCATCTCTTGCTGACAATAAAGTATAATTCATAATACAAGTATAATTACGACTGTTTACAACTGCACCTTCATCTTCTCAATGAAGGATGGAAGGTAGATATTAGGACATATGCAAGATCATCTCTTTCTTCCACAAGAATACTATCTATAATACAATCACATAACTATACCTTCATCTTCTCACTGAAGGATGGAAGGTAGATATTGGAAATATATGTACAATCATACTACTTACAATACAGTACAAGCATTTCACTGTACCTTCATCTTCTCAATGAAACATGGAAGGTACATTTAATAGGATATGTAAGATCTCTTTCCCACACATAAATACCACCAGTTATTACACATGCCAAAATCTCTTCGACAAGCATCTTCTATTGATGGTTTTAAAGAGAACCTCAAGACCTACCTTTTTTAATTTAAATTGACAATTGTTTACCTGTATGTATATGTGTACGTATATTGTTTGTTTGTTTATTGTTCTCATTATCTTCTGTGATACTGTTGTAATGTGATACATTATGTACTCTGTTCTATAAGGCCATGAGTATCTTTTTAGGAAGAATGAGCGTTTTATAAGAGTCTCTCTATTATATTATTATCATTATTATTATTATTATTATTATTATTATTATTGATTATACCTTCATCTTCTCACTGAAGGATGGAAGGTAGATATTAGAACATAAGGAAATTTGTCCCTTTCTGACACAAAAATACTATTCATAATACAAGCATGACTATACTGCACCTTCATCATCTCACTGAAGGATGGAAGGTACATTGTAGATCTCTGGATATATGTAAGACCATCTCCTACCAGCACCGAAATATTATTCATAATACAGTTGTACAAGCATATGAATGTACCTTCATCTTCTAACTAAAGGGTGGAAGGCAGATTTAAGACAAATGTAAAATTCTCTCACCAACACACAAGTACTACTTACATGTATCTACAATACATTACAACAGTTTCACATTTTCTTGTCATTTCATTTCATTGTTGCTAATCCTAATAAAGCATTTCTAAGGCAGAACTTCGCTTCCTAACCAAATTAGTTGCTAGGATACTACATATGCTAAATTTGTTTGTGCAACACAAGTACGTGTAGTCTGAAAGATTCCTTTTACCTTTTAATCATACACTTTACTCATGGACCATATGTTTTTCTCTTATTCCAGTAATATTTTCAGAAGTTTATATTGTAAAAGTTCCAATGTCTTTCCTAGTGTTCAATTACACACAATTCATAATATTCACTGGTCTGTTAGAAGTAGTGCAGAGTGGTTGATTTACTTATTTCTTTACCCTTGAATTACAGCAGATAGGGAATTCTGCATACTAAAACTAAAGTGGATATTTCTTTCACAATACATGCACACACAAATGAATGTCATTGAAATTAACCACTGATAAAGGATCTATGAAAGCTGAAATGTTGAAAAATTCGAAAGTTTCCTCATTGATATTGAAACACAAATGTCTGTTCTTTATCTTATATAGATTAACTTTGCCAAATTTCATAACACATGAATAATTTGAGACATTAGTATCTCACAGGATGCTCAATCAAAGCATTTGTGACCATGAATGTGCAGTTGTTGTCTGACAATTCAACCATAATTCAAAATACAGTGTAATTAAAAATTTCAATTATTCAGCAAGTACAGTTCAATTGATTAAGTATCAGTACTTTCTCAATTATCTCACCACCTCAATACACAATAAAAGAAGAAAAAGAAAAGAAATCTCCCCTACTTTCTCATGCAATACCACAGATATTCAAACTTGTAAAAGGGGGTTTCCAGGGTTATATCTAAAGAATATGAATATACTACTAAAAAAAAAGTTAAAAACCACTTTTTGTTTCATGTATGATTCTTTTTTTTAATACAAGATATTTCACTTCTGGAACTTCCCCAATACAACTGTCCAGAATGACCTCAAACACTCTGCAATCAATTTTTACATCTGGTTGGCTTTAGTTGTTGCATGATGTCTCCAGCATCATTGTAACATTGAGACAAAAAATAAAATAAAAGAACTAGACGCCACTCATTGCTTGAAAAAGAAAAAAGAAAAAAGAGAATGAGAATGATTAAGTTTAGCTGTGTGCCTTTTTTTTTTTGGTTCTTTTTAAGCAAAAGGGCCTTCCCTTACAAGAGAAGAATATGGCAGAGAAAAGACAGGCATTATCCTTTCCACAAAATATAGCATTGCTTCAGTACAAGTCTCAATTCCATTTATGCTGGGATTAAGAGCACAATGTGATGTGTTTTAGATTAACAAGGTTTATTGGCAGGCTCCTGTTCTTCAATTTTCTGAGAGAGATGTGTTTCTTCTTTCCATTTCGGGAAGCTTAACCCTAACAGAGCCGGGGGGAGGGGGGAATCCGACCCCCCCCCCTTGACGTTTCGCGCTATAATTCTGTAAAGAGAAGGCCTCGTCATGAGGTTTCTTGTCTTTCATCGTTCAAGTCTCCTGCAACTTTTGAGGCCAATTTGCAACGTCCATGCATACTTTTTCGAAGCCACACCCATTTTTGTAACGGCAATTTTGTGATTCTGTGTACATTTCCTATGGAAAACAATGCTCTGTCATGAAAGTCATAAAAATCTGATTATTTTTACAATTAATCATTTTCAGTGATTAACTCTACGCTAACTACAGTAGAAAAGTGGTGACAATTTCCAATAAAATACAAAAAAAAACAAAAGTTGAAAAACAAAGAAATACATAAGAAATTATGAAAACAATAAAATACATAAGAATTGAAATGAGTTTTGGAAGTTTTTGTGATGTACAATCCGCCCCCCTCCGGTTTTAGCATAGCCAAAAAAGCCCGGCATGATTAGGGTTAATTGGGATAAAAAGAAATGTAGATGTAAAGTTGAAACTTTATGTGAACTGTATTCATTTTGGCTTTACTTTTTAATGCTTCTTTTCATCCATGCAATCAATGTAGTGCATGAAAAAAAAAAAAAAAAATTGGTGTGAAAATCCTACAAAACATAGCCAAACAGTCTGTATACATAAACACTGCCATTTTGAAACGGTCACATGCAGAACGTCTGTAATGAATGCGCCAAGTTTCGGGATGAGCTGATAATCTCAGTACATCAGGTTACATTGGTATAAAAATGTCTTCTTCTTTTTTTTTTCATGCACACTAAGAAGTGAGTCAGTGCATTTTGACCCTTTACCAACTGAAGATTCTGGACATAATGGCCTATTGTTCCCTGAATGGTACAGCAATTGTGCTTATTTCAACAACTTTCTTAATGATGTACAACTTCACCAAGAAAACGGTGTGTCACAGAAGTAATTCCGACATATTGTTGTTGACCTTTGACCTCTTTCAAAATTCATAATCACATATCATATATGAAAACAAAAAAAGATGGTACAGCATAAAACTATCAAAAAGCAAAAAAAAAAGATGGACGGGCAGTTTGGGACGTTTTACGAAGAAATAAGAAAGGCAGTTTCAGGCATTTCAGTTACAAATGGGTTAAAAGACAGATAGCTTCACAGTTCTTTTTCTAAAAAGTAACTCGTCTACAGATTGGGCTTTTTCCTATCTCTCTAAAAGAAAAAAATCCAATTGGCAAGAGCTTATAGATTGTTGCTATCTTATTTTAGTGGGTTAGGAACATCCAATATGGACAAGTTTCATATCATTCTTAATATGTAGAGTAGAAAATCTCTTCTGTTGATGTTTGAACTGTGTTGAAAAATAATGACCTTGGCTGGAAACCTTTCGTTAGTGTGTGTTACACTACTGCTGCACATCATGGTGCTCATAGCTTACTCCCCTCAGTGAGCTAGGGATTGACATATCACCCTCAGGAAAATAAAACAAGACATTACTGGATCCAGGCGAGCCTGGCTCCTGGTTATTGGTCACATGACATGCTCTTTCCTCACGAGCCTGGGCCCCATCCTCATCATCACTACCATCTAGCAGAGCAGCTTGAGAGTCGACGGCGTTGAAGGGGAGCTCCATTTCATTGCGCACATCGCCGCCGTTCACGCTCAGTGGACGTGGCTGTGACAGCACCGAGTCACCACCCACAACCTGAACGCTCAAGTCGAAGTTGGCAGCACCTACATTCGGGGGAATGCATCCTGCTTTCTGTTTGCCGTGGTACGACACTTTCGCACTTCCAGCCGATGGGCTCTGTCCCTGGACGCTGCAAGCATTGGTACGGGAGGAAAAACACTTGTTGTAATCAAATGTATTCATGACAGAATGAATTCCAAATACACTCAGCAGAAAAAAAAGTAAACGCATTTTCAAGTTTATATTTCTCATAGAATATTTGGCTGAAAGGTAATGTATTATATACCATATCAAAGGTAATTCAATTGGCTATCAACCTGGTAGGTCAACAAAAATGGGAACTTTACACATGAGTGAACACCTTTGTTTATCTCTTCCAAGGCAGAAAAGTAAAAATTGCAAAACTGAACAAGTTGTCATTCATGCATATGTGCTCTCCCATAGAACAATAAGAACAAACAGCAAATTTCACACAAAAGGAAACATGAATTAGGTTGCAAAAATAAATCTTTGATCTCTATATCTTTTAAGCCCAAATGATCACTGAAGGCTAAAAATAAAAAGGAAAATAAAGAATCTTATGTCAAATCTAAATTCAAATGAAATGAAATAAATGTAATAATTAAGAAAACTGGTAGAAATTTGAGGGTTTTTTTTTCAAATTAGGAAATTGTAAATAAAATTTGGTTCTTGAGTATGTCTCATGATTTCTCAAAACACAAGATTAAAAGAAATAAATAAAGAAATTCTGCTCAATTTATCATCAGTATGCTTATTATTCCCTATGTCATTTGAAGTTTGACTTGACAGAAAATTCTTATTTTCCCCCTTTAATTTCCCATTTTGCTTTTCTTAGAGGTTATAAAGAGATGAAGAGAATGAAAACTTGTTTTTGCTATTTCAGAGACTCCAACTCTCCTGCTTTTGATGGGAGATCTCCCGCCGAAAGCCAATTTTTGCAGGATTTCCCGTTCTCCCGCTTGAAATGATTTCTTACTTGATTTCATTGTATGTTGAAAAATAAGCCTGAGATAGCACAAGAGAGCATCTAGAACCCTAGACCGCAAGGAACTTTGTGCTCATACTTGGAGTCTCCCATTTGCTAGGGGTTTCAGGCGGGAGAATCTCCAGATCAGAAGGTTCTTACGGTTGGAGTCTCTGCTATTTCACTCATGTCTCTCATGGTATTAAATTGGTCTTTTGTTGTCAATGTTATTGTGAAGGGCATTTGCCAATGAAAGAAAACATGTTAATTTTTGCAATTTTTAATTTTGTGCTTTGAAGGACAAAAACGTATGTGCTCATTCATGCATAGTTTTCTTTTTAATCAACCTATGAGCTTAATTGCCAATTGAATTACCTTTATATGGTACATAATACATTGATTTTCATCAACATCTTCTATGTAAAATATGACCTTAAAAAAGTGTTTCCTTTCTTTTTTTGCAGAGTGTATTATCTATATACCATATTTACTGGTGCATTATTAACTGCTTCCCAAAGTTCTGGCCAGTCACAAATGTGCCTGCAAAAATCCTGATTACTTCTCACAAAATAGCAGGGTGCAAACCTGGTGAAGTGGTTTGCACACCAGCAGATACACACAGGCAAACAAGTAGGAGATTCTGATCCTTTCTGGTTCATCCCATACAGTTAGTAAACGGCATCAGTCAGACACAATGTGCCATGAAGAGAAGATAACTGCTGACAAGGGGCATATAGCCTGATATATATTTCCTTCTCCTACTTCTTCCACCTTACTATTGGGTCTCCTGAACATAGGAACTAAACACCAGAAATAATCATTATTTCTTTACAAGGACAAAAACTCGACTTGAACTCACCTGGTTGCAGTACCAGGTGAAAGCACAGCTGATGACGCAGCTGAAATTCATGAATACAAAATAATATTACAGACAAATCTCATGGGATATGAGAACCATAGATATCAAACATGGGATGCATCCAATACACTAGCAATATGCTCACTCCAGCACAATACAATAGCCCCTCATCTTAATATCAAAAAAGAATTGTATGCTCTTTAATATTCCATTTTAAGTGGTTTTTAATTACCTTGCAAAAGCTTAAAATCTGAATTCCCCATCTCATCCAAAACTATAGGCCTACCATCCCTTCAAGGACAATGTGGAAATTTATTAAATGCCTTCTGTCTTACGAAAAAGAAAGTTTCTTTACAACAATGCCACTGTTGCTAGTTTGCTGGTCGACTGAAATTCAGTTGGGGATTTGAATACAATATGTGTGGTACTATCATGGAAAAAAGGGATTAGCTACAGGAAGTTACATCTTACATCAATCTTCCTTACATATATCTGCAAAATGGTTTATATCATAAATTCTTTTTTAAGGCCTATATGAAATCCTCTCACTTTCATCTTTCTGCAAGGAAAAGAAATATCTACACAGCTTTGTGGTATGGCAGGATAAGCACTAGAATTCAATGAGCAATATAATTATATACCTTTTTTTTTAACCATCTTGAACTAAAATCATATCAATAATGAAGAGCACAATCACAATGGGCAACCAAACAGTGCTAAGATATCCATGTTCAAGTACATAAGTAAATTTTTCACTTTGACTTTTTGTTAAATAGTTCAATAATCTAAAGAATATTCTATGGTGAATAGAATTTTTTTGGATAACATACCGCTTTCAGGTGGTAAGAGCAAACCATTCACCTCCGGAATTGCCGGTGCTGAACTTCTACTCCTTTCTGACTCTGAATGAAGAAGAAGGGGGGGGGGGGGGATGGAGTTTAGTAATGTATGAACTCCACAGCCATATCTGTTTAATATGGACTGGCCTTGAAAGAGATACAAACTTTGTACAATCACAATATTTATGGCCTAAACTAGAATTGTATTGCTCAAGTCGTAGACTAGACCCGGACAATAAAATTCTAGTGAGGGCAATTATTGTTGTATCTCCCCATAGTAGCCAGTCCATATTATCATTAATAACAAAATCAGACATCGACAGTAAACATGAAAATAAATTATGGACAATTAATGTACTAGTAATCGCATCTTCAGTTGTATTTCAAAGATGGAAAAGCACAGACATTAGGGCAATTTGTTATCACTGCATGCTAAGCTACAGCTAGCCATCTCTTGCTAAGTTCACAAATACCATGTTTACAGCATCCATCTATTAACCCTAAAAGGGCCGGGGGGAGGGGGAGGGGGTTGAATCAACCGCCCCTCGACATTTTTCGCAACTATTCCGCCGCGCGAAATTTTGTGACTACGCCGTTCGCTGACTTTTTACTTTCAAGTCTCGCGCATCTTTTGACCCCCCCTCGGCCACAGAACACCCCAAAAAGCCCGGCCTGGTTAGGGTTATACTTCCCCCAAAGGTCGGCTTTCCTTTTTTGCCATGTATTTTGCCATTGACTTTTCAGAGCAGGCAAGAACAAAATTATTGACTGGCCACTAATGATGGTCAAAATTTTGGGCAATGAAGAATTAAAGTTGCCCTGCTCCCCGACAGTGCTACTTATAGTTATGAGAGCCATCAAAGACTTTGTATGATGCAGCTTTGAGTTGACTGCATGACACAGAGTTGAACTCTAATGACAATTCGTCTGAAAATATAAACTGACCTCGTCTTCGCTGGGGCTGAATCACATAAACGTAATATGCCAGAAATGCACCAATGCCAATGATAGACACAGTGAGTAGCCCTGCAACTGGACCAGCAATGCCAATGTTGATGTGGAAGATTTTCTCTTCTGAAAAAGAAAATGTGCAAGAGAGAAAGGTCTCATCAGGATACTTCAAATATATCACATCTTCAAAAAATTCAGGTTGACTGTGAGAAAAAGAGTAAAAACTAAGAAGTACAAGTGTCATTAACGTCAGGCAAACTATAAGAAAGTTTGGAAAATTGTATCACACTAAATCACCTTCCAACTTTCACATTTGTTCATACACAGTAACATTAAAGCCATGCCTTCAGTCAATGATATCTTAACGAGCAAAAAAAAAAAAGAGTCAATAAATAAACAGAATAAATCAAATCAAGCATGCATTCATTTGACTTGCTACGGACATTAAATGCTAAAGAGGGGTATCATTCCCACTTGCTACTGACATACATGTATATGCTAAGAGTAGTATTATTCCCCTTATGTTCTGAAGGACATAAGTCAATAAATCTTTTACCATTCTGGAGACACAAATCGACCATACCACAGAGATGTGAAGATGTGAGACTTGAAATAAATTGACTTACTCTTGCTTGGTGGAAATAACAGAAACTACACGAGTATATGAATGTGTACGGTTATTATGCTGAACATTATGGCTTATTTTTTGTGTGTTAAGATCAAAACTTTGATTCTTGAAAATAGCTTACCATTTGATTTGGTGGCCTTTCCAGGCAGTGGGAGACCAGGCGATGCTGGATGCAGTCCAATATTTGGTGACGGAGAGCTTGATTCCTCGTTAATACTGAGACTGGTCTGAGAAGACACAGGTGACACAGTCCCTGCAGTTGTCTTTGCTGATCCAGGTGACCCCGAAGTCGGCAGGGACGTAAGTACTGTTGATGGCTTCGAGGATGATGTAGGCGGCTGTGATGATACTGGCAGTGTACTCGTTGCTGTTGATGTGGACGGCGAAGGAGTTACTGAATCTGGCTTCAACCAAGTCGCACATTCGGGCGAATCGTACTCTGACTCGCAATCAAAACAAATGTTTTTGATTGCATAGTACTGCCTGCAAAGAAGAAGTGAAGAAGAAGTTAAATTAAGACTTACTCAAGCATTGAAGTGGGCTACAATCATTCTTCTACAAATAGGAAAGTATTTAGAGAAACATATACTAATACATGTACTAGCATATCTAAGGAAGAAAAGACGTTTGTATACTAAGACAAGTTATGAGACTTTGATACTAGTAGTATCATGGTCCATGGTAGTATGTAGCATGTTACTTTTACAGCGTAGCATTTCAAATTTGTTCTTTACCAACAACAACAACAACAGAATCAATAAAATGCCACATGTTTAATTGTCACCATTTGAGCCACATACTGATAGCAAATAAATGCACAGGTCTAGTAGGAAAGTAGGAAACATACTACCATACCATATCTAAAGAAGAAACGATGTTTGCATATTAAGACATGTTACGATACTTATAAGTAGGCTTAGTATATGTAGCATGTTACTTCTCCAGTGCAGCATTTTGAATTTGTACTCAACCAACGACAACAAAAAACAATCAATAAAATGCCACATGTTCATTTGTCACCATTTGAGCCACATCCCGATAACAAATCAATGCATAGGTCAAAGGACCTTAAATGGACCCTACTGCCCAAGAAGAGATACAGACAAACAGACCAAGCTGCAGAATTCACTACAAACCAAAATTCTGTTATCATGAACAATCTCTGTGGGTCGACTGGATTACGAAAGCACTATCCCTTTTAAATTCATGCTTCGTGACTTATTATATCAAACTATTTTCAAGTAACCATCTAGACATCAAGACTGAATTTATACATTGATGCATGTTGCAGCACTTCAAAATCTTCAAAATGGAGTGTCTATTCAAAACAGCACCACACATTGAACATCTGGTTTCAAAATTCAAACAAAGTTTACTTCCTCTTCCACCTTTGACTTTTAGAAAATCATCATTTCAATGCTAAAGGGAGCAGCAAACTCGAAATGCTTGATCTTCCATCAGCTGACTCCCCCTCTCCTCCCACTGTGGCTTAGATGTTGTCAAAGACCCACTTGCTGTAGTACTTGCAAGCAATGTGATCAGGGGGTCTTTGGAGTTCTGTCACAATTCTTTCACTTTTGAATCACCAAAACTTGCTACTGGCATTTGGTAGTGCAATGCAGCCAATCAGCAAAACTGTATTTGAAGAAGTACCTAAATGATACATTTTGTATTTCTTCTTCTTTTGTGTTAGGTCTGCTGCTACTAGGGCTGAATCCAGCAATGTGACCATTGATAGAAGTGACCATTCTAATAACTCTTCAATTCAACAGAAGTCCATTCAACAGAAGTGGTTTGGGCCTTCTCCATACTCATGAATATTAATCACATCATATTCACAATGTTCTCAAACTGATGCAACACAAGCATGAGGGAGTTGGAAATACGGCTATGTCTGGCTGGACTATGACTCCAAGGAGAATACTAGCTTACATGCTTGAGAGGGATATCAAATGCACTTTACCCTGGAGGGCAGGGACCGCAGATGGTGTCGTGAGTGGCGTTGCACGGTGACAGTTTGACTACATTGTGGTCACACTGCGCACACACCCTGCAGTTCACCTGGTTGTGGCCGACTCCATCCTGGTATTTCCCTGGTGGGCAGCCTGCACAGCTGTCTGCACTGCCGTATCCATAACCACAGAGCTGTAACAAGAAGGGAATGAAACCAGGATGTACATAAACTGTAGAGCATGGACTCTCACTCATGTTTGGGGTGGCTGATTAAGATAAGGGATGATGAATATGATACTGGTGAATGGCATAACTTTTCTCTTCGTTTAGCAGCCAATAATAGTCAGCAAATGTAGTTGTGCAGTGTTTAACATCATGTGCAAATTCAAAGAGAAATGCCTCATATCACTGCATGGCAGTGATAACATTTTGATTTTACAAGTAGACTTTCTGAACTGAGTTTAGCTGCAAGTATCATATATCCCTAATGCATGTATCCCTAATGCATATATCCCTAATGCACTCAACTCTATCAGCCAGTAGACCTTTGATCAGTATTAAGAGCATGACAAAGATAAACCGGTACCTACTATAAAAAAAAAAGAAAGAAAAAAAAAATCACCTTTGATGAATATTGATATAAATACTGAACACTTGTTGCTACTGATTTGTTAACAGTCCTCATTATCTTGATATATTTCAAAAAGGGTATGATTTTAAGGGGACGTTCAAAACATATATATATGAAGAGGTATGGTGGCTCTAATAAGGCATGAACTCACAATGTGAGATTCATGGTAGGTGCCTGGATAGCAGGTGGTGCAGTTGACACAGCTACGCATCTGTCTATCCAAGAACTGATTCGGCATGCAGTCAAGTCTGGTGAGCCGTTTCTTCCCTCCATTCCATCTCCTCGAACCACGTTTCCCTCCTGTTTGAGTATCAGAAGAAAAATTGCTTCAGGGATGTTGCTATGACAGCATTTATGAATACAGGACTCCATGTTATATACCATGTGAAACATTTTGAACAGGCATGATTATCATCTTACTGCAGATAAAATGAGTAAAAATAAGTTACTCAGGAGGAGATGAAAGGTGGGGATGGGGACGGGGGAGGGGGAGTTACAACCTTTCCTTTATACCTGTGACCATTTTATCATTGGTTACTGGTATTTGATGTGTTGCTACTATCAGCAAAATCTCACACAGCCACATATATACACCAAATACACTATATCCTGTGTTTTGACAGGCCAAGTGTTTACTTTCCTTGAGTCAACACAAACACTCACACCCACGACGCACACACACACACACACACACACATGCATCTACGGTGAAAATCGAGGACATATTTTACCCACAAGAATTTTACCACATAACCGAGGACCTGTGTGGTAGTAGGAATCTGGTCAACCGAGGACTCATTCGTATACTAGTATTACCATACAACCGAGGACTTATTACAGTAATGTTAATCGAGGACCTACAAACATGTACCCCTAAATGCAAAAGCAGACCATCTGGAATATGGTCTGCGAACCGAGGACGTCCTCGGTTCGCTGGGTGTCGTCAGTTAAAATGTAAAGTTTGTGTGTATATGCCCTCGTTTTCCATCATGGGTAAGTGCAAGCACACACAGACACAGACAGACATAATACACACACACACACACGCACACACACACACACACACACACTATCACTGAGGAATCCCTTTCAAATGACATTTTTTAAATCTGTGCATGTGGACAAACAAAACAAACTGAAAATGAAACTATGAAACTGAAACTGAAACTGAAACTGAAACTGAAACTGAAACTGAAACTGAAACTGAAACTGCAAAGCACATTGTACAGTACATCAAGAATGTAATGGGGGAAAATACACATTCTGGTAAATTCTTCATTTCCCTAATAGTGTGTTACAATGGAATGATGGAATCCCATTTTTCTTTGCTCATTTTCATTCACATTATGAATATTTGAGTGGCAAACAAACCTCCAGAACTCTGTTTGCTGGTTCTTGACACTCCCTCAGTCAAACTTAAAAGTGGATTGCTTCCGCTGACAGACAGGGTGGAAGGCTTAGGATCATAGCTGACCACTTCCTTTGATGCATTCTGAGAG
This sequence comes from Diadema antillarum, assembly GCF_040938485.1. Classification (NCBI taxonomy): domain Eukaryota; kingdom Metazoa; phylum Echinodermata; class Echinoidea; order Diadematoida; family Diadematidae; genus Diadema; species Diadema antillarum. The sequence goes on from NW_027271547.1 coordinate 400,904, forward strand.
TGAAGAGAAAAGGAAATATAGAGCAGGCTTTTTCCAGAACATGATATCTTGAAATGTAAAGTATATTCTAAAGATGGCATCCTCAAAACAGGCTCCTCTAAATACAGTTACAAGACAATAATCAAGCTACATGTAGGATTCAGAAGATTTTTGTGACAGCTGAATTCATGAATATGAATATCAAGCAGATAAGGAAATCTGAATGTGTGAAATGTCCATTGTAAACATAGAAATATATCAATAATAAAGTGAGAGTAATATTACGGAAAACAAACGTACCCAGTTGTTGGTTTTGTTTTTTTTGTCAGTTCAATGAGTGATTTATCAAGCACCCAATATTGATAAAATATGTGACCCACTGCAACAAAAGGATCCGAAAGTCGGGGGAGGATAATTTTCTGAAAATGACATGCCATTATTCCTTTACTCTTCCACTTTAATATCATATTTTAACAAGACTCACAAAAGTACTCAGTTGCGGAGATATCGATGATTTTAGTAGCGCATGTTGAGTGGTTTAGGAAATCAGTGTTTCAAGAAAACCGCCTTCAAAGTTTTCCTTCCAACGCTATCAGGATGAAGGGGAAGCAAGACAGTTTCACCGTTTGACAATAGAAGGTACGCTCCTAGCAAACTCCGCGATGTTCATTCAAGCTTAGCACTAGCGGTCTATACACTACCAATCTGCAACCAGGATACCACGCACTGACCAATGAGATCACTCCCCTGTTGCTAGGGGAGGAGTCTAGCTGTGGCGCTAAATCCAAATCTTCGGACACGTTTCTGTTCAGTTGAAAGTCGGAAAATCATGGCCCAGAAAAACGCTATTTTCTTGCCTTTCCTTTGATCATTTAGCTTCGAAATTTCGCCAGATTATAGAAGATGTGTACATTAGACTACAAAATTATGTAAAAAACAGAAATCCGAGTGTTTTGACGGATTTTGATGATCTGACTTCAAACTCGATTTTCTCGGCTCATCCGTCAGCAACATTAGGATCCTTTTGTTGTAGCAGGTCACATATACACAAATTATGTAGGCCTATTGGTACATACTTTCTAGGTGTTCATTTTCTGTTTGTTTGTTTGTTTGTTTGTTTCCCATTTGTTTAAGGGGGTAAGTAAAGCACAAACAAAATATAAACACAAATCCCAAGAAGCATCCAAGAAGCATCCAAAAAAGTATTGCGCATCATGCATGTTTCAAAACTTAAAATGTATCAAATTATCAACAAAAAAAAAATCAAAATTACTGGAACCGATTCTGGCTCATAAGGACTACATAAGCTCATAATTTTCAGCCTACACTATAAAGTGGGTTTCATAGGTTCATGTACATATCTACCAACACTGACAGCATTAAAGCCAGTAAATGTGTTAGTTTGCAACATCCTTTTCAGCACATCAATGATTACAGAGAGCTCTAGAGTTTGAACAAACAAGTAAAAATCATGAATATACAGCTTTCTTGTAATAAAACTTTACCTGAGCATCAGGTGGACCAGAGATGTTGGTAGTATGAGAGTTAGCAGCTTTCACATGCATAGTAGGCAGGATGAAACTAGCAAAGAACAGCAGTGATAACACTGCTGAGGCAGGCATCATGGCACTATAACAACTGATGGCCACCATGTCATCATCCTGAAAAGATTGTCAATCAATAGTTATGGTTACTTGCATTCTCTGCCTTTCTTACAAAACAATAAAAACAAGACTCAGCTAGATTACTCAGGATTGGTGAAGGTATGGTCATGATTTAGTACATGAGAATAAAAACAATGTGTTTGTGTGCGTGAAATTTTTGCAAATTTCACAAGGAGCCAACATTCGCAAAATTACCAAAATGCATGTGAAAGTTCTTGTCTACACTTGTCTGTGAAAGCCAGTGACATTTCATGAAAATTTCATGCTGCAAAAAACACCACTTGCTATTATTATGTTGCAAAAATTTCATGCCACAATATTTCTGATTTACAGCTAGTAAAGATAACAGCTTGTGGATCATGCAGTCAGCTGACAAGAAAAGCTTATTTTCCTTCCCAAGGCTGACTGGTTTGGCTTCCATTGTCTTTTCATATATTTTTTAAAAAACTAATTTTAGCAATGCTTTTAAGTCATTAAAACTGATACACTATTCACATTCACACAGACAAAACAGAAGGATAACAATCGCAAACAAAATCTGATATACATTCTCTTTTGAAAGACTAATGGGAATATGCAGCTGATTTCAGATTGCAATATAGGTCCTATAATTAGTTGACCAAACTGCGCACGAAATCTACCGAATGGTGATGGTTGCCCTTGTGTTTGTGCACTGTTAGATCACACTACTATGCATGTTTGAATGATGGGACAAAAATCTTGAGGTTTTTCTTCTCCGGCACTCACACACATGCAATGGTGCAAATTATTGTGCTATTTCTCACATCATCACTTTATTTACAAAACATTGGCAAGATTTCTTGGGAATTGAATTGTGACGCTGATCACGCTATTAGGTGGGATTGGTACACATGTAAACACAGGCAAAAATCTTGAGATTTCAAATGGACTATGATGCAATTATCTTGAGAATTGTATCCCATTTAATTTGTGTCACTGTGAATCCCATTGCACTAATGTACAGACAAGTACCTGGCCCTCTTTCTCCCTATAGCTGTAGTCCTTAACTAATGTTCACACGTGCCAGATTCCATTCGCATGTCTGACTCAGTTGACGGCATGCCAAGTTCGCACATTTTGCTCAAATTCACAAACCCGCCCAAACTGATCAATAAATTGGCAAATTACCATAGCCGGCATAGGGCAATGAAATTTTCACTCCTGATTCTATTCCTCACACTACTAGCTTGTGCTGTGTGGTGTTACAATGCTGTTCCATCAAGTTTTTCTGAGTAAATTATAATTTTTCTGTTGCAGTAGTGCACATCCATGCCTACAAAAGTTGTTATGCGCCCCCCAGGCTAGAAAATAATGTAGCTAGGCCCTACTGGACGTTTGCAAGAAAATATAATCATAACTTTATTGCAGTGAAGACTTACATGTCAGCAAAGCTTAGAATAATTCTCCACAACTTTGCTAACCGCATGCATGTGTATCATACATAACATGGATTGGATGGCTTTGATTAAAAAAAAACACCCCCCCCCCAAAAAAAAAAAAAAACAACAACAAACAAACAAACAAACAAAACAGGATGTTTTCCAAAAGTACGCACAACATGACAGGCCCAGACCTAGGTATATTATGTTGCTAGCTAAATTTTACTGTTTGTTGCTGATAAACATAAACACAAAACGGATTTTGTAACTGCGCCATACCAAACAATAGAGCGGGCGGGGTCTATTGTACCCTGCAGTTGGGTGTGGACAAAACTACCATCGCACAGACATCATGCAGGTCTACGTACGTGATGTGAGTGTGTGTGCTCCCAGTTGCACCCCTCTATATGCTCTACACGTACATTGAGTCATTGCATTATCCAGCACCTGTTGAAAAAAGCGCGACACAACTGCTTCAAATACATACTCTGACAGATGAGTTAATGCTCGAGAACTGATTCCCGAAATAAAAGGAGAATACATACATACCTCACCGCTCTTAAAGATACATAAATGACGACTCTCTAAGATGCAAGGAAAGAAATCATTGGCACTGCTGTACACGAGACAGATTAACAGCCTTCTCCACTCCCAGCAGTTTACCCTGGTAGTGAAGTGCATTGCGTCATTCCGAAAGGGATTTCCCCCGCCCGAGCTCCTAAAATGTAATGACTGCAGCGCCATCTACGTTAGGGCCTGTTATTATTGTTATTATTGTAATATCAGGGAGGTAGTAATATGCACAGGACAGTGGTGGATCGGTGAGGAACTGGATGCGCGCTCAGTTTTTAGATTGGGCTGCAGGTTTCCAACGTTGTGTGAGTGTGTGTAAGCGTTTGTGAGATGATGAAAAGCCTCTTATGAAATATGAAAGAACATTTCTCGTAGGAATTCACAATCCGTTTGACGAAAATTGGTCTTGACATGGCTGGGATATCCAAAAAAGCGATCCTTATAAGATGCTACAAGCCACGACTTTTACTAGGATCTCTTTGTTTGACATTATTTTTGGATATCTCAGTCATTTCAAAACCGATTTTCATCAAATGAATTTTCAATTCCTCTTAGAATTGTATGGTCTTGAACATTTCATAGAGTGGTTCTTTAATATCTCCCGAAAGGTTAAAAGCTGAAACCTCATCTCAACTAACACGATAGGTCTGTTAACCCACAAGAGCAGAGGTTAGACTGTTTCCAAAGTTCAAAGTTCAAATTTATTTTCATTTCCATCAAATGAACAGAGAAAATTATGTGCAATATACAAGTAGGACGTATTTATAATAATTGCAAAAAAACAACATAATTTCCAAAGATAGATTTCAAAGTTAATTTTCAAAGTTAAACGAGAGCATCCATTTGCACTGATCCACGAAATAGGTCTGTGCATCATTCGTTTTATAAAATGGGCCCGTGAATCCATGAAATGTGACTATTTTCCCCATCATGCATCTAGTCAAAAATACAATACTTTAGGCTGGAACCATGCAAAAGAATTTTATAGGACGCATGGCCCAGTGTGGATCTGTAAAGTAAAATATCAATGCATGATAATATGACCAATCAGATATTGCAAAGATTCTATAAAGCCCATTTTACAAACAAATTTTATTGTTCTAGGATTGTCATATATACTATACAATTTAAAGACATGGCATTTAGGAGATATACTATATCTTTTGATATTCATATATTTTTTCTTTTTTACTGCGATTCATGTACGCCTACAGATGGATGCATTTGTCAAGAACGTATCATGGATCAGCATCAGTACATAATAATAGGGAGCTATACATAAGCAACATGGACATTGATTAAGAGGAAATAAAACCCTGTTCTGCGCATGAACAAGATGTCAAAATTGATTTCCTATCGTCTGAATTTTCACTTTATATTGATAGGGATCTGCTCAAATTCACGACACGGAGAGCTACTTGATGCCATTAACACGAACTACATACGGTGTGCTACTTTATTTTGTATACCAACAAGCTGCATTTTTGCGAAATCTAAAGCTACTTTGCAACATCAGATCGATGCAGGAAGAAAGAACAGTTAGTGCAACCACAGCCATTAACATCTGCATCACAAATCTGAACAAAAGCTCCCTAATATCAGTCACAAGCATGTAACCTACTATCAGTACTACTATTACTACTACTACTACTACTACTACTACTACTACTACTACATTGTACTACTACTACTGTACTACTACTACAGTTCTCTACTACTACTACTACTACTACTACTACTACTTCTAATACTACTGTTACTACTACGACGACTACTACTACTACTACTACTACTACTACTACTACTACTACTACTACTAATAATAATAATAATAATGATAATAATAGTAATGAAGACAATCATATTATCGTCGCTGGGGTGACAAGACCTTGTATCTGCAATTTTGGTGAAAATGACTTTTTTCGCATTTATGGTCAAATAATCATTAAGTGATGTCCTGTCCAAATCCTAGTTGTCTTACCCCCGAAATGAAGCCATCATGACACGTCAAAGGAACAGCTGTCCTATTCGGTATAGTGCTTTGGCCGCCATGTTTTTTGGCTCTCCTATGAACATTTGACATTTTGTAGATACGAAGCGTGACGTTGTTATTATTATCATTATTATCATTATTATTCATTCATTCATTCATTCATTCATTCAACCGTATGGACAGCCATATTATTATCATTACAATTGTATTATCATTATCACCATCACAATCAAATTATCATCATCAAGCAGCAGCATGATAACTGTAATTATTATTAGTATGTCATCCACAGTTCAGAACAAAGTTCTCTATTAAGATCACTATCATGTACATCATTGTACTAGTACATTCTATAGGGCCTACATGTATTGTCAACAACACACAAGTAGACACCCACACTAAACACAAACACTTATCATCAAATCCTCGATGGGTCGTCAGTGCCAAATCATATAATAACAAGTACTGAATGAACATGCAATCACAACACACTGTCCATTCTTGGGAACATTATTATTTCAGTTTTAATAAATTATGTAGAAGCAAGCATGACATTTGACACAGTACAATTACAATGTATACAGAGTGCTTTCCTCTATTAAATCTCCATTCCACCTCACAGCAGACACAATACAATTAATTAGTAATAATACTATGTTTTATGCTTTTCTTGTGTGCATTTGTTGATAACACTGAACAGGCTTTTACAAAAATCTATGAATCCTGATCATCAGGGATGATGATAACAGGTCAGCTAGCCATCAAATCTACTTTGACAGAAAAGCTGTATGATTGCATTTCTGGGCTACCAAGTCTAATGCATGAAGCATGAGACACATTTTTCATGTTCTCACACAAATCTCCAGGAAAAAAAAAAGCAACAACATAAAACTCACACTGGGGAGGGGAAATCCAACTTGCCTGATATAACATATACCAATACCTGATAAGACAATGACATTGTTTTTTGTTTGTTTCTTTTTTGTTTTTACCACGGATCAGGCTTGTTGTTTTGTTTTTTGTATTAACATCACATAAATATACTTTATACAGAAAATATAATCTCTTTGCTCAAGATGAAATTAAAATGGTAAATTTATCACAGGCCTACACATTACATGTATCATAATATTTATGCAAGATGACATACAGTAACAGGTGGACCAGTGACTAAGGGCCACTAATAGAAACAGATGATGGGCCACCATTTTCTAAGACATGAATGTGTGGTGTCACGGAAAAGTCACGTTTATGCCTCAATTCAACATTGCATATGTCAGAATAAGTGAACTTATTCATGGCGTACCAGGCATCCAATTACTACTATAGCCCTACGTTTAAAGAAATCAGATTTATAAATCATCTCTTTAGGAGCGTATTTCATATGAATTATTGACAGTCTACAGCATCATTCAAAACTATAAAGTGGATTGCAATACTTTCAAATTGTATACATAGACTGGTATCAGTGGAAAAAATACAAATGCATAAAAAGGGTGGTGGTTTTTGAAAGAATGCATCAAAAAATAACACCAGCAAATGAAAGAGTTGAAAATGAATGATAAAAACATATTATGATTGACAAAATATATCATTCTCCTAGATTCACAGTCACACATGAATATGTACAGCCTCAAGGAACAGAATAGAATAACTGTAATAAAATGAAGATAATTATTTGCTTCCTACGTACATACACAATTCACACACAACGAATGTGGCAATAGCATCTAAGTAACTATAATTTCACTCACACACAGTTAATCAGCCAGTAGCTGTATCTAACAACAATTTATGAATAATTATGTATGAATACTTCTATAACTATCAATAACATGAATACCAATAGACAAGGATAGTTGTGTGGGGAAGAGCAGGAATGTGTGTACACTTTTGTATGTCCACACAGGAATAAATTCACACTCCTCTATTTTATGACCTCAGCCTCCCCCCACCCCCCCCCCCCCCAAAAAAAGATTTTCTTGCACTTAATACATTGATTATGTTTTCTTTTGTCCTGTTGGGGCGCATCACAGCTGGAAAAAACACTGTCCCAACATTGACACAAGATGGCCGAACGAATATAGAATTTTCAATTTCATGTAAAGTTGGTCACAAGCTGATGGTAAAAAGCAATCTACAGGTAAAGCAAGTATGATACCTACAGAAGGTAACACGGTGGCAAACGAATTAAACACAAAGGCTACAAAAATATGCAAATCTTTATGAGAAGTTTACCAGAAGGACACATGAAGGAAAACAAGTGGCTACACAAAGATTTTGCCTCCATTCATGAAGAGTTCGAAAGCTCTGTTGAGAAAGCGTACCTCATGAGTTATTTTTAGAAAAGGTAACATTTTTGTAGCAAGAGGGTCATTCACCTGGCGCTTGAACTACTTACAACTGTCCCGAACAAAGAGAATGATACATTGCGACATATGCGCATGATACGTGCATGCTTTACAGTGAACTTTTGGTATGCTTTTGGAGCACATTGAGAAGTGGTCCACTTTTGGCTCGGTACAGTACTGTACGGTACACTTCAGGAGCGTTCAAGCACTCCTCTGGTGTGGGTATTGTATGGTATGGTTTGCTAAATAGGAGAGCGCTCGAACTCACCCTTACATGCCCTCATGAATGGTGCAATTTTAATCAATCAGATCAGAATTAGGACATTTAATTCCTTCATCACATGTCCATTTTTGCTCAATATTGGGACAGTGCAATGCATACATTGTAAGAGGGGGCACATTATTGTGGCAAGACAAGGCATTTCAATGCTCACTTGTGCACCAACCAATAATTTCCAACTAACAAAATAATTCTCAATTTCTTTTTTTCTGAGTTGGGTATAACTTTTTTGCTTGTCCCTTCACTGAGTAAAACAACACTTTAATACATGTCTATTCATTTCTTTGTAAAGAACACAAACAGTGTATGTACCTATCATGAAATAAGACAACTGAAAAAAATGGTAAGTAAAATGTACTGATAAACAAATTTGTTATTTGTAAATGAAAATATCAATACAATTCAACAAACTAAATTCACATAGTTATGTAAGAGCCTTGTATTCTTTGCTCCCCTATACAAAAACATATTCCACCACCCTTGTCTGTCAATATACATGATATATGTGTATACCAAATTGGAATAGCACCAACAATAAATACATCTCTACTCTATATCTACATACATTTACGTTATCATGCACTATATGTTCTGACATGTAAAAGTTCTGGAATTTTTCAAAATGCCATCTCATGCCATCGTAAAAGGGAAATACGTATATGATAAATATGTTCTGAAACATATGATGTGTTTATGTGAATATTTTAAAATATTGTGCTACCTTGTGCTTATTTGGTAAAATATCCAGATGAAAGACATAATAAAGAAAATCCTAAAATATACATGAAATCTTTTATATATTTACATACATATATGAGTATCAAATGGCATATATTTCTTCACTTGCAATGAGGTATCATCTGTATCATTTGCACATAAATAAATATACAAATGACTTCCCTAACGAGTGTAATTTCTGGCTGCCTAACATATTAAAGCATAACGTAAAATTAATAATAATTGTAATGATAATAACAACAACAACAATAACAATAATAATAATAATAATAATAACAATAAATAACAACAACAACAATAATAATAATAATAATAATAATAATAATAATAATAATAATAATAAATAATAACATCAATAACAATAATCATAAGAATACAACCCAAAATAAGCATAGGTAATCATCCTACACAGCTCTCCCAGCGGGTTCAGTCATTATCAGAACTCAAAATTGCCATGCAGCTACCTAACACATTCCTGGATGAAGACGGTCATTGTGTTTAACACATCTTGTCCAAGGATAGAGGTGCTATGCCAGGTGTCAGACCCAAGACCACTTATTTACAAATCCACAGCCTCCACCACTATGCTACTATGACCCCACAGGAGAGGATACAAAGGATTATATTTGGTTTTTGAAGTCGCCGAGGATATTTACTGCTATGCTGCTTATGATAATGACAAAATTAGCACTGGCCAGTCAGATATGAGGAAAACTACACACTGCTACAACACAACTAGTAATAAAACTAATTGATTAAAACAATATAATGCCAATAATGATGATGATGATGATAGCAACAAATGCTAATAATTTAATTGATGATAACAATGATGATGAAGATGATGATGAAGATGATGATGATGATGATGATGACGATGATGATAGTGATGATCATTCTCATCACTATCACTATTACTGTTTCTATTACAGCTGTATTACTATCATTATCATTATCATTACTATTCCTATTACTATTGGCTGTATCATCTTTACCAGATGCTCAAGAAATCTTACAAAAAGAAGAATCAAGACAATAAAAATGACAGCTAGTGGAAGCCAAAATCTAGCCTAATTTAACAGAGATCTGCCCTGAGAGATCTGCCCTGAGAGACCTATACCCTGAGTAATTGCTCTGAGGCGAAGTCTCATCGTCAAAATTGAAGCTGAGGTTCGAGATGGCCGACTCTGCCCCTGGCGAGCTTGGTCCACCGTTCACCAGCGCAGGAGGACCAGTATTCCAGGCGAATAGCAGCTCCTCCCTCTCATCAATCACCCCTCCACCTGTCCTAAGGGACTGGGCCAGCGAGGGTGTCACGGGTGTGGCAACATGAGGTGCTTGTCTGGGAAGGGATTCTGATACAAGAGAGAAACATTAATCCTTACATCTCAGTTATCTAAGTTTTTATGTTGTGAGTATAAATATATATAGAAAACTGACGGACGGACGATGGACAGACAGACGCCACAGGTGATCCCTTAGTCTCCCGCACCTCTGGTGGGCTCAATAAAAATGACTTCGATCAAAGGATTAGTTTCCTCAATCAATATCCATTTTTTTTTGTGTGTTAAAACTGTGTGTATTTTTTGTCCAATTTAACTTTTTCAATGAAGTATTGCACTTGTTTTGCTATGAAACTCATATAAACATGTATGTAGCAATCCAAGCTGATGAGCTCACCAGGGCGTCATTTCATAAAAGATGTTAGGATATCAACTCTTGCTGGAATGGCAACTTCCCATAATAACAGCCAATCAGGAAGCTGGATACTTGTTGTTACCATGACAACTGCCATTCCAGCAGACGAGTTGCTATCACGTCAACGATTTATGAAATGGGGCCCAGAACTTGACTTTTGCTGACCCCATTCGAGTGCCAGTTCAACACAAGAGAGTTTGTGAGCCCAGTGCACACTCTATTCATATCTCTCGGGCAATTGATATTTCGGGATCTAGGGCAATTACCCCCTGGGCAATTACCCCTGCCTTCCCCTTCCCCTTCCCCTGACCCTAACCCTAATCTTTACTCTAACCTTATCACTAGCCAGAATTTAGCCGTGGGGGGGTAATTGCCCTGATACGGATATTTCGCATTGTTCGATGGCATGTGTTGTTGACCATGGAAATGGGAAGCATGTACTGCTCGACTGCTTTTGCACAGGTATACACAAGAAACTTGTTTGGGGGCATTGAAGACTCACAGAGAATTGTGGAAGAAACGGGTTACATCTTCTGAGTACATCAGCAATGGTATTGCTGGTTCCAACGGCTTGTGGATGACTGACATTCTACAGATTTCCTGTTCTCACGCAATGGTTCTTAACAAGAGGCATATCTATTTTTTTTTTAAAGTGCTAATCTTTATTCCTGAAAGCAAAACTTACCATGAGAGATCACCACGATGGAAGAGATGCTGTGAGAATTTGATCTTGAGTCTGTCCTTCTGCAGCACTTTAAATGTGACAAACCTGGAAAAACAATTCATATCATTTAGCAGTATGTTAATAAGTTAGGTAATAACTGAATGAGCATCATGTCTTCTTGATGGCATTCTTTATTTTTCACTCTCTAATTTTTCAATTTTCATATCTTATACTCCTCAAAATTAGTACCCCACAATATTGGACACATTACTTTGTTTCTTTTTCTTTCTTTTTTCTTCCCATCCGTACAACAAAGCTGAATAGATAACATAGTGTATTGACTCAACATTAACTTGTTTTGTTTAAGTTCATATGCTATATGCATTATGTTATTCTACCAATGTTTTACAAATCAGGGGCAGATCCAGGAATTCCGTAAAGAGGGGGCGCATTTACAAAATTAAGGGGGGGGGGGCGCACGCACCCCTCTCCCCATTTTTTTATTTTTATTTCTTTTGTTTCAACAAAAAATAAAGGGGGGGGGGGCGTGCTCTGGTTGCGGTCCTCCCTGGATCCGCCCCTGCACATGCACATTCTTTGTGAAATCATTTGTAATTCAGCCTAACAGGCTGCAATGAATGATTCTGGTGGATGAAATAAAGATACCATTAATCAGACTTACAGCAAACTGTAACTTGTTCATATTCCTTTAAAGGGGAATGAAACCCAAATCTCTATAGTGTGCATATATTTTTAACATTTCTGGGGCAGCCAAAGATGCACATAAAAGATCCTGCACAAGAACAGGGTCCATAATCCAGTGAAGTGGTCCATGACATTCCCAAGTACTATTTTTGACAGTGCATCTCAAAACGAAAAAAAAAAAGTCGCATGCACTGATTTTGTGTGACAACTTAAAATAGGTGAAAAAGGTGACTTTTTATACTTTCTGAAAAAGCAAATTTTCTTCAACACTACACTAAAATTTGGGATCATAAAATGAACAGGAAAGTGTGTTTTTTAGCAGTTTATCCCAGACACTTTTCTTAAAATAGCATGATTAGGTATGTCTTTAGAGTCCCCTTTTTATTTCTTAAAAACCCTGTACACACTCTTCATTTTCAGCTCTAATAACTTTAGAAAAGATGACTGCTGCTTTGAAAGATGGCACTTATCATGGACAGAATGTGTTAATAGAACATGCTCAATTTCAGTTTAATCCAATCATCCCTTCATTGTGGTTAATCCATTGGTTTACATCTTTTTTTTTTTTGGTCCCATTCACTGCACAAATAGCATGGCTTGGTAAAGATTAAACGCTTGAATAGACCTTGTGCTTCAGAGCCTCTTTTGTGAGTTCACACTTTTCTGGGGTATGTGCTTTCTTTCCAATATTTAGATAGGTTAGGAGAGTTCATTCGATTTGATTTATACATCATCTTAAAGCTTAAAGTCTGCTCTTTCAGAATATGCTCTTAACTAAAAATCCATGTCTGGCGACTTTTTGTTGGTTTTGTGATGCAGGGACACATTTACAAATGGATCTCATGTAAGACCAGCTCGTGTAGTTGAATATGGGCTATCCAGTCATCTTCTCAGATGGAAAATGAAAACAAACAAACAAACAAATAAACAAACAAAATATGTCAGCTAGGGCTCCAAGCAATGTTGTCAAAAATCTGTCCCATATATTATGTTTCATGACGATTTCATCACACATTGTATTATCGTAATTATTAAATGGAGAGATTCCAACTCTATGCTGAACCTCTGACCTGTTAGCTCGTGTTATCTGCTAGCAGATGAAAGAATAAAAGTAACACAGAAACTGTGCAGATAGTACATGTATACTCACGGGTAAAAATGAAACTGGGTTGTTTCTGTCTGATGACATACACACATACCAAAATGGCAAGAATGATGATAGTGAGTAGCCAAGGCCAGAAACCTGGATAGCAGGGATAAATTGTGATCATATCTAAGAATTCCATCAGCAGGGTACTTAGCAATCAGAATGCACCAGCATAATATATTAAGATGAAACAGCTCCACGCCTTTTGTTAATTCAATGTTGCAGTTTACGGTACATTACATGCGCCCCGCCCTTAGAACCAAAGGCATAAATGATTTTATATCTATACCATAAATTGCTCTACACTGTGAAATTTACAAAAGCTGGGGTGTTTTGTTGAAAACATCTACTAAACCCTTCCTTATAAAAGTATGATGTGGTTGTTCCACTGTTGGATCTGGAGAAACATATGTTTGAAATTACAAAGTTGTGGTCCACGAGGTTCCACTCCTGCATCCCTTCTCTACCACCATGGGGCCAACTGTACCAGTATAAAGTAACAATAAGCTGTAGTGTACTGACGTCTGTTGAAATTATTCTTGGAACAATCCCTTTATTAGATGAAAAACAATCAAAATGATTTTCCTAATTTCTGTCTTCCTTTTTTTTTGGGGGGGGGGGTGGTTGCTGTCATTGAAATATTCAGGAGGTGGATTTTCACCTCAGTTGTTTTACTGAGATAAATTTCACATGACAATACAGACATAATCACAGCATTTCTACAGGTATACTACCTCTTTGTTTAGTACATCTTTAGCTAGAAGTATCCAGTTACAAGCACTAAACAATTAAGAGCAATTCTAACTGGAAAATGCAGTTGACTTGGATGCCTCTGTCTCCTAAAACACTCACTCATTATATTCTACCACAAATCTGACCCTTCATTTAAATTCAGATTCCACTCATCTCACCTATCTTGACTATATGAGCTTTGAGGATTGCCTTTCAAATATCATCGCACAGTGAAAATACCCCCAGATTATTTCCCCCACCATATAACATCACATTAGAATTTCCTTGCTATTAAAAGTGAATGCTGGTAAACACAATTTTGAAGCAAATGTTTGGTGACCTCAGACCTTTGACCAAAAGGGATTTATGTTGTCTATTTATGTCATATAGAACAGGGCATATTTCGCTTAAATGAATCTGAATGTGCAGTGTGCTCTTTGACCAAATGGGATTTAATTTGTATATATATTTACTTCATATCAAACATGGATTTTCCCTTAAATGACCCGGCATGAACGTGCAGTGCTCTCTCGAAGAATGCCACACTGGTAGACCTATAAATAGCTAGAATGCAGTGTATTACTCACCACGTCTGTGTACTCTGTAGACTAATGGAGGTACGGAGATGTTTCCAGAATGCTTTGGTGATGGTGATGATGTTTGGGTGATGGGTGGGGTACTGGTGGTAATCCCTGGCACATCATGGCAGGCCGGTGAATCTTCCACTGAGGTACACTTGAGGCACACGTTTTCAGAATATTCAAACATCCTGAAACACATGATTGGGAGACAAACATTGCAACAAAAAGATATTTAAAAAACAAAAAGTTAAAACAACAAAAATCATTAAACAATAAGAGCAATTCCGACTGAAAAGAGCAGTTATTGACTTAGAGGTATATACTTATTACCTCCGCCAAGGGAGGAGGTTATGCTTTCGTTACCGTTGGTTTGTGTGTTTGTGTGTTTGTTTGTCCCTGATGTGCAAAATAACTCAAAAAGAAGTTAACGGATTTGGAAGGTTTAGAATGGCACAAGTAACAAACGATAAAATGTTGGTAGTGATACGACAATTTTGGGGGAATTTAAGAAGGATTTTTTATATTTTGGCAGGTAGGGTCAATGAACTTCAGAGTTCAGGCTGCGCATATTTGAGGTTTGCATGTGCGCACTAAACTGCGTGCTCTAGTTTCAGCTATGGCGAGGCGCGCCGCGCAGCTGAGGATTTATGACGTAACAGAGGCTCCTATATTGGGAAAATTCAGGTGATTTTTCAGCATAATATGTATATCTATGGGAGGAAATCACTGATCTCTATGGAACAGCCCAAAGAGCTTTTAAAATCTCATCGGTGGAAAGTAGCTGTTTAGCGGATCGAGGTCTGCGCTCTCAGAGTGCTTTTCTAGTTTATGTAAGTCGAATTTGCTGTTTTACCTAGTTTGTACACCATTGTATTTCTACATGGACCCCTTTGAAAAATCAGTCGTGTACTGAAAGGGCTATATCCACCCTGACAATGGAAATAATTATACTATATAGAAAAACTAGAAATATCGTCAATTTCACTCAAAAACTAATTGCCCCATCATATATTGCCCCATCATTGTGGACTTTTCTCAAAAAGAGAATACCAAAACCACATAATCAGAATTGTAATTTTTCCTATCAGATAATTATCAGATGGGCAAACTCTGAGATTGTGGGACCCCCCCCCCCCCATGTCCAAAGGGGAATGAATTTGACCATTTGTACAAATAGAAATTATGACATTATGGATAATATAGTCCTGCGAAGTTCTACATGAAACAGTACACATACTCAAAGCACATATCTCTTTTGGTGTCATAGAGTAAGAAAGACACCTGAAAATTACTGAGTAAGAGACTTTGAGGGCTTGGGAGGGCCCATGATATGCCTCTATAGTTGGGACATGGTCCCTACAAATAAATATTCTATCACTACTGCGATATTTAATCTTGTTTTTGGGGGACAGACGTATAACCAGGAATCTTTTGACCAAAAGAGCACTTTGTGAAATTTGGCCAAAATTTCTCAGACTGTGACATGCTTGTCACAGTCTTCTTCTCACCCAGGAGGGCAGGGGCCGCAGCGAGTGTTCTCTGCTGAAGAGCACGCCTTCAGCTCCTTCACGTTTGGGTCACACTCTCTGCAAGGCCGACAGTGCGTGCCAGTGTAACCCGTATCCTCTTGGTAGTAGCCATCTCTGCAAGGAATGCACTGGTCCTGCTGTCCATCTCCAAAGCCGCATACCTACTCATAGAGAAAAGAACAGAGAGAGATTAACACACAATTTTCCATGGTGTATTAAGGGTTTGAACCATACCTAACCTTTGTTTTATAGTATAGCTGCTTCTTTTTTTTTTTTGCCATTTTCACACATCACCATCTTCTCAGTCTTAATTCACACAATCTTAACTTTGGTTGCTTAGGAATAAGTACTAATTCATAATAGAACACAAGATAAAGTTGACATTGGCAGCGGTTTATTGAGGGGGGGGGGGGGGGAACAATGCACACATCACACCAGAAGAGTATTTGTTAAGACAGTTAAATAAGAGAAGGAAGGACAGCATATAAAACATGATCTCTCTAATAGACAACTACTAAATCTCAATCATCAGATCTATCACTGCTCTTACAATCTGTAATAAAACGGTGATACAAAACCACAAATAAAAACAAAAAAGAAATGGCAAGGGTGCTATGTAAAGTCATTCATTTTTTTTTAACCCCACATTGACATTATATGAAAAGTGAAGGGCCACATACTACCAGAAAGAATGACTAGAAAAACTAAAAGCTGCATGGGGGGAGTTGGGGGGGGGGGGGGGAATGTACTGCAGTTTCATCAAAAAGTGAAATGTCTCTTTATTTTGCTTGCATACTGCACTTGTTCACCAGCATGCACTGGCATGATTGTGAAATTATCTCTTGCATGCATATTCAGGTGTGGGACTATATGTTTTCAACTATATTCCTCTCACATGGGCTTTATTTCATCTGTCCTTCAGTTCCAGCTACATGTATGTCATTTAGGGTGTATCATTGTACCTATCAGTGCTATGTAGGCATTGTGAATACAGTATACACTTCACAGATTTTTTTTTTTTTTTTTTTATAGCTTTGAATTAAGTACAACTACCTGCATTCTTATCCCTGTCACAGATACCTTTTAGATGGTTTTATTTAAGTACTTCTTTGATCGGCTCTATATACTGATCATGAGGGATAAAAAAAAAAGAAAAAGGAAAGGAATGCAACTCACAGTTTGGCTTTTATGTTCAGTACCAGGGTAACATACTGTGCAGTTCATGCAAAGGTTTCCATTGCCCAAGTATTGGTTGCGAAGGCATCCATTAGGTTCAACGTTAACCTCACTTTGGAAGCTGTTGTCATACGATGAATAGCTAGACTCCTGAGCTTCTGAGATCCATCCTTAAGATGTGGGGATATCAATTTCAACAATTTGTGTTCTACTGATGACTCCATCATTGCAATTTAACAAATGTATGGATTATCTAATTGTAATAATTAAATCTTTAAAAAAAAATGTCTATAATGTTTGGGGGAAAAAGACACAATGATCTTGCACTGGCAGACTTTATTAGCGGTGAGCTAGAAGTGTATACACAACCATTTGTAATTTCAGCTCTTTCTGAGTACTGTATGCGAGGCATCATTGAAGGATATTTCTATTCTAAGGGTGTTGGTGATAGATTTGTTGCTGTTGCACATTACCAAAAAGTGGAAATGACAGGTTGAATGACATCAAACTAAAATGAGGTGTGGCAGGGGGGAAGTATGAAATGTTTACCATCATGCAAAATTCCACACAAAAATATTATAAGTTACATCTACACAAAGTATTGACAATAGTAATGAAAAAAAAATATATATAATCATGATACACAGGAAAGGAGGTATTAAAATGGCATGGAGATAACACTCAATGAAATCACTGCTGTCTGTTATTATAGGATCCTTGCAATCTGATATTAGTCATGATTAACCCGTTGAGGACGGACTGATTTTGCTACAACACGCATTTCCCATAGACCCCTGCCCGAGTACACTCGGGACTCGTCCTCAACGGGTTAAAATATAAAAGTGCAATTAATGGTTGTTTATATACCAAACAGTTTTGTCACTGCAGCCATGTCAATTTACGTGTCATGTTACCACACAAGACAGTACACAGCTATACTCACACTTTGAATATAGCAATTGTTTGAGAAAACACACTGAAATTTACATGGAAGAACAGAACTGTTATAGGAAAGGTTCTTGACATGATGTTTAGAAGAGGACAACAATGTTTTCTCACACAATTTAAACAACATAAATATTTTTCATCAAAACTATTCAGAACCACACCAGTGTAAAATCTGTATGATTTTACTAGGGGCTTCATATGGGAAAAAGTGCTTATTAACCAACCTGAAGGTGAAGTGGCATTCAAGCCAGGTTCTTCTATGGTCTGCTGGGGGTCCTGCTGTCCAATATGTGATGTGAAAGTGGTCAATGAAAAGGATGATCAACACATGAATTTCAAGGAGAAATTCCCCACAAACATATACACAACTATGTGGGTTCAGTTTTAATGAACTGCCCATCAGCAAATATGTGCATCAAAGCATGCATTCCATTGGTAATGGTGACTCCAGTCGAGTTTCTTAGGCTGTGTCTGTACTGACATAGAGATCAGTGCTACCATTGATAGCAGTGATTTAAAAATGTTCAACGAGTTTCTTGGGCTGTGTCTGTACTGACATAGAGATCAGTGCTACCATTGATAGCAGTGATTTAAAAATGTTCAAGTTATCAAATTTGATGTATATAATGTGTAGGTCAGTTCAGTTGTATCAGAAACAACCTACCATATATATAACTATTACATTTTTGCATTAAAGCCTAAAATATAAGGAAATATCATTATTTTTCTCAATGAAACCATCACTGCATGTATTGTATATATGGCTTAGTCTCTGACAAACAATTTTATCATAACTATTGTTCACATCAACAATACTAAACATTGATTACACTGATTAACATTTTTTTTACATTGGTTGTTTCTATTCCTAACTCACGTTTTAGAACTATTTTGAAAAATTAAAGCTGGGTATTTGTTTCATCTGCAAATGGTATATACTGCCTTTAGAGTTGCTAAAAGATACAATGCTTTACAGAGATTCCTGAATACATCCAATTAAGTTACTAGGCCAGCATTCCTATTACATGGCATCCCCATGTTGCCAAATCTTCAAAGACATTTTTGTATAGCATTGTCATGATAATGCATAATTTTCCACATTTCTTCTGCATCAAATTGTCCTCTGTATGGAACTCTGTAATTCTTGGTACACATTACAAGCAGATTTTTTTTTTTTTCCAAGCTTACCTATAACAACCACATTTTGGTAGGATTTGCTCAAATGTGCAGAAGAGGCTTGATTCTTATTGCGTACATTTATGTGTAATCATGCCATGTGAGTTACAGATGAAGCTGTCTGGCATGTTTGAATCTACTGTATCTTAAAAAAAAAGCTCTGATTTAATCAAAATTCTGAATCCCTTAAAAATATGTCTTCACCAGTTATGGTAAGAACATAAGAATCAATTACTTTTATGAGGAAGTCATTTCCTACATCTGTAGAGTCAAGGGAATGTAAGAACTGAATAAAACAATGTGATAACTCACGTCACGGTCAGTATAATTTTCTAAAAACTAACAAGCATATATTACAGCCATTCCGTGGATATCAATTTTCTCTCCATTTCGTTTGTCCTGATAACACTCACACTAGGTAATTTAACTAGTGCATACGGTACATGTACAGCACTCACCACATCTGAAGTGATCAGTGTTGCACCACATACAGCGAAGGCACTTATAAAGAATACCGCTGAATAGGTAGCCGCATTCATTGTCACCACCTCTTGACAGTCTTTGATGCACTGCTAGAACTGTCCCTTTTTTCTGCAGCCACATCAAGAATGACCATGCACAAATGGGAATAAGTTGCAGTCAAACACAAACCCAACCTGACATAATAATAATAATAATAATAATAATAATAATATTATTATTATTATTATTATTATCATTGTTATTATTATCATTGTTATTATTATCATTATTATTGTTATTGTTATTATTATCATTATTATTCTTGTTATTGTTATTATTATCATTATTAAATGTATATATCATTGTTTTGTCATTATTATGTCGAAATCACTTGTTTGTTTTGAGCAACAACATGAAGTTAACGATGTTTAATGTCAAAACTTCTTGGCAACTGATTTGGCTCAAATTTACACGATTGGAAGTAAGTTATTAAGTTTGCCTGTGATTTTGGTCCAATTTGGTTTTGTGGAATTTGAATTGGATACAGAAGTACGTTGTAATGCCAGGACGAGCACATTAAAAATTGACATGTATCCACAATACAAATTTATACTGTTCAATTATGAGTAACTACATTGTACAACTAGCGTACATCAGAGATCTGCCAGAGCAAGTGACCCCGGAGATCTGTCTTTTTGCCGAAGAAACAGTGTAGTGTACCATGGAGTGACAAGCAGTGCAGATCAAGATCTCCTGCCAGATGACCTCCAGTGCCTTACCAGCTGCAGGAAGAGAGGTTGCACATGAAATTTCATCCAACTACATTAAGTGCTCTTCCCTGCCAGTCACCAGGAGTAGACATCCATTACAGCCAAGATACCACCTACGCTTGGTTGTACATGGCCACACTCTGGATAAGGTCACAACTCACAAGTGCAAAGACATGTATGACAGTCCAGCAGAACATGAGCTAGGACAACCATAGTCCATATAGTATTAATGACATCTGCAATACAGCCAGCAGAACACTTGGCTTCCTCAGAAGAAGTCTGAAAATAAGTTCAAGAAAGAATAGATCAGGGAAAGAGCGTACAAGGCCTTTGTAAGAACAGCACAATATGCCTCCTGTGTTTGGGATCCCAATTTAGAAAGACATCACTAGAGTCTGTATAGCAAAACGAGCTGCTTGCTTTGCGCTGAACAGGTACCATATAACACATCAAGTGTCAGCCAGATGATCAAGACCCTTGGCCGACAGTTTCTGGAGTACCGCAGGAAGATCTCTCATCTCTCTATATGCTCTTTAGGATCAACAGTGACCTTGCCCACTGCACTGCCCAGCCCAATAATCAAATCACAATTCCTCCCCCATTACACCCCCTCGCCATTTAACGACGCTCCCATATCAATACAAGCCTATACTATAGCCTATACTGCACTAGTAAGATCACTTCTTGAGTACGATGCCACTGCCTGGGACCCGTATCTACAAAAGGACGGGTAAACAGATTTGAAAGTGTCCAAAGAAGAGCTGTTCGATTCATTACAGGAGATTATGTAACTAGAGATGACAGCTTCATCACAAACAACCTTCTGAATTACATCTCCCAAGCTTGAAGGAAAGAAGAAGGAACCTCAAACTCACCCTCTTCTTCAAAGTGGTTGGGGGGGGGGGGGGGGGGGGGGCTGGTGCCAGCTCTCCCAATTCAAACTTTCGCTCAACCTACAAAATTCGGACGACGTATAATAATTCGCAAACTGTGACACTGTAAATATTCTAGTAGACAAGTGACAAATAACAGTACCGGTAAGTGCTTTAATAATATAAGAGCACGAACAGAACAATTCAGGAACTCATTCTTTCCATATCTACCGTCATAAAGTGGAACCACCTGAGTGACGCCACTATCAACTTGCCATCAATCGCCCCATTCAAAAAGGCCATTGACAGAACCTCCCAAGTACACCTGCGCCCTCTCTCGTCCGATGCATTTGCCGTTATGCCCAGTAGGGCCCTGCATCGTACACATCCAGAACCAGAAACG
Organism: Diadema antillarum; assembly: GCF_040938485.1. Classification (NCBI taxonomy): domain Eukaryota; kingdom Metazoa; phylum Echinodermata; class Echinoidea; order Diadematoida; family Diadematidae; genus Diadema; species Diadema antillarum. Next base: position 422,745 of record NW_027271547.1, read on the forward strand.
GTTCCGGCTTTTTACCTGCAGAACACAATACAGGGGGTAATCTTTTTTACTGAGGACCATAAAGGACTGGAACAGAAGACCTTCCAAAGGAAGGAGCGGCTGCTTTAATAACCCTTGACACATTTATGTCAAGGGTCAGCAAATTATAACCAACGATCACTAACATCAGGGCATCATGCTCATTTAGTTTAAATAGACAGAAAAATCTGTCTGGTTTATCTTTTTTTTTTTTTAAACATCCACAGCTCTTCTCCATAGACAGGGGATTCCGTGAAGCCAGATGCAGTCTCCGTACTAGAACATATCCCCGGCGACAAGATACAGCTTACACTACAGACCTCAACAGATCTTTTGGTCAAATTAACTTACAGCATCATTGGGCATTAAAATAATAACATTAACAATGATAATTTGTAGACCTCTGGCTCTGTAGATAGCAGTTCTGCAGGTCCATGCAATAGACAGGTCAAGCTTGGTCTGCACCCATCCCATAGCGCCATGATAATCAACCCACCCAAGGCATTTAGCATGCTTCGGGTAGACAGTATAAAAAGATCCGTCTGTCCGGAGGACTCTTTTATATTTTGCCATTATTGCTGTCCCCGTGAAGCCAGACGCAGTCTCCGCGGAACATTCCCCGACGGACAGATACAGACCGATCTTTCGGTTAAGCTTGCGGGCATCTTCGGCAAGACAAGACAAGGCAAGACCTCTTAATGCCACTTAGCCCGACCAGACGCTGTTAGTACGCTGTGCGAATACTACCTACAACGGGGCTACAGCGACTGGGCTGTGTATAGTTAAATGCCACTATGACATCACCACACGATCAGATCAGTAGGCCTATTCGTTACCTGAATACGTTTTGTAGATCGCTCCTCGATCCTAGCTAGTGCTCAGCTCAGTCATCATTTCATTGTCGGAGTATGACCGACTACGTCTACGAAGCAATTGCGGTAATACTCAGTAACTGTCTAGTGTTTTTGAGTGTTATAATGACACACTTGTATGCACGAGTAAGCCTTACATGAACGAAATCTAAGGTTTTTTGGCCGTCCGATTAGCGCTCGCTTGTAGAAATCCATTCTTACCGCTCCGCCAGGTACATCGCTATTTAGGGGAATTCCCTGGTACCATCTATGATGACGTACTACATTTTCAGTGCGTGTAGTGCACAGCTAAGAGTTCTGTGGTGTAGTGTGCATAGTATAGGATGTGACGCTCACGTGCGCTGGTGGCGCTGCCTGCAATGCCTTGTCTTCATACTGCGCGGAATGGAAGTTGTGTGTCAGTAGCACTAGTAAAACAAAGATAATTATATTTTCTATGGGAAAAGTTAGCAATTACCCAATTTTTAAGTACGGGAATGATACTGTTGATGTTGTTTATGATTTTGTCTATCTTGGAGTGAAGTTTAATTACAATGGAAATCTTTTTAAAAAAAATCTAAAGCAGGTGCGGTCCAAGCAAGGAAAGCCTTATTCTCACTTTCACTAAAATTACGAGGGTTAGGTTTACCGTTAGATATCCAATGTGAGTTATTTGACCATTTAGTTCTGCCAGTTCTTCAATGTATACGGATGTGAGGTATATAGGGCTATGAGGATTTGAGTCAGATTGAAAATATTCGACGAAAATTCTTAAGATCCATCCTTAATCATGTTAATGTAAATAAATGTACGCCCGATTGTACATGGTTTACGGTGAGACAGGTCGTATATGTATATTGAAGTGAAGAATGATAGGTTTTTGGTTGAAGATAGTCAAGGAAAGCATTGTAAGTATACATTCAGACTTTAGAATATTCCAAAGTCAATTACGGACAGAGAGTGAGAGCGTTGGACCCTTTGTATACCGGGGGCCTAGGCAGATTACTCTTCTGCTGAGAAGACTGCTCCACGTATACTGAGCAGGTCTGGACAGAAAATTATCTTGTCAACAAGCAATCAACCTTATAGCCGACCAAACAAAGGCCCTCAAATTTTTACTAGATCTAGACTTTATGAGGGAAGTGATGACACACACCAATTTGACCCCCCCCCCCCCCAAAAAAAAAAAGGTAATTAGAAAATTAATAAAAAGGAACTTGGCGTAAATACTCAATCCTGAGTGATACACGCCATCAAAACCAAAACAACAACAACAACACCATGTGCCCCGGTCGCACGTTCCGCCCGGTCTCGGGAGAATCGATTGCGCACATACAAAATGATATATAATTTTGATATACATGTATGTTTGAAGTGTCACGCAGCAAGCAACACAACTAAATATTGAATTGTAACCAATGATGGATGATGAAATCGAAATAAAATATTGTTTGAAACAAAAAAATGCATTCCTCTGAGCAGCCTACAATATACTTTACCGGTATGTCATCCCAGGGCAGATCTTTTTTCACTTTGTTTTTCCCTCTCGTTTTGGAGGCCGAACTCCATGAAACGCTCGTGTATAATAAATAGGCTTACTTTGGGCATTTTTAATAGCCATAATAGCCGTGCCGAGTTCTAATGTAATGAATTGTAAATCATCTAATTTGTGTGTGCATTTCAACGTGACAACCGATGAAGAGTGCACACCGTCATGACGCCTTGTTGATACTCGGTACCGGAATGTCATTCACAGCTCTCTAGGTCATTCATTCATGACGTATACACACCGGTACAAATCAAAACACTCGCCCCCTCCCTCAAGCTACGGTACCAGTAAATAAGGCTTGAAGTTGAACGTACGTACCTGCAGTGAGTCTCCCGATGAACAGAACACTGCTCCAGATCAACAATTATATTCAAAATAACCACATGCACGACATAAATGCTGCTTGGGAAGGATATTTTCGTCACATTTTGACACACAACTGACAGCGCAAGCCTACTTATGCACGTGGATGCGTATTATGTCTCGCGTTGGATCCGGGGAATCACCTACATGGGCGCCTTCTGATGACGTAACGCGTCTTCCCAATCTACTCCAATATCGCGCTTTCCAAGAATTTCATTGCGTTGTTCATGATTAGATCAAGGAGCTTGTGTTTGAAGCTCATCGATGATATACATGCAAAGGGGTTAAGTAGGCCTATTTGATAAAATCTCTTTGTTCATACGTTCTAGTTGGACTATTATAAGCATATTATGAGCCTATGAGGTGGAATAAGGGATACAGAAAAACAAAAACCAACTCACAACAAACGAGGCAAAGGAGAAGATAACTGAATCTTTTATTTGTGTTTGCAGAATACAGGTTAAGTTAAAGACTGTCTTACAATCCCCGAAATCTGTATGTAGCCCATACGCTTGTTTTGGTGTTTTTTTTTCCTTATTAGGTTTAATTTTCAATCTATAAAATATCAATGGCAAATTTGATATCTGTGATAAGAAAAATCAATATATATATATATATGTATATATATATATATATACATATATATATACATATATATATATAATTTATTACGATTAACACATATTGGCATCAGACACACACGCATATACACTCACAGTTAAGGTAGATTGCTATTATAAAATTATTTATAAGACAAGCTATCAAACAACCCCTTGAATCAATTTAGATGGTTATAGGCTATTTTTATTATGTCTATTGTGTCCCGGTCGCGCCTCCCGGTCGGGAGAATGATTGCGCACAAAATATACAAAATGCAGCAGGCCTATAAATACGTTCATCGCAGGGCAGATTTTTTGTTATTGTTGTTATTGTTGTTGTTGTTGTTGTTTTATGTTTTTCCTCTCGTTTTGGAGGCTAACCTCCATGAAACGCTCGAGTATGTTATGCTTTCTTTTGACATTTTCAATAGCCGTGCCGAGTTTTGAAGCAATGAATTGTAAATCATCTAATTTGTGTGCGCATTTCAACATGACAACCGACGAAGCCAGTGCACACCATCGTGACACCGTGGTTGACCGGAATGTCATTCACATGTCATTCATTCATAACGTAAACACAATCGCTCCCTCCCACAAGCTCTACCGTACCAGTGAACGACGCCAGAAACAATTTCGGCTTGAACGTACCTGCGTTAGGCCGGTATGGCGAGTCTCCCGGTCAACAGAACACTCCTCCAGATCAGCAAAGATATTCAAAATAACTACATGCACGACATACGAGTGTACATTTAAGATAAATGTTGCTTGAAACGGATATTTCGTCGGATTTTGACACACGACTGACAGCGTGCACTATGCACGTGCATGCGTAGTATTATGGTTGAGTTCGATAAGGGGAATCACCTACCTTCTGACGTCACGCGTCTTCCCCTCAGCTACTCCATTTAATCATTAGTGGCGCGCGTTTCAAGAATTTCGCCGGGCACATTAGTCCAGTCAAAATATGAAATGACCCACAACTAATTGCAACAGAAACGATTCCACTTGCATTTGACCCGCAAGAGCTATTAAAATAACATATTAAAAGTTCCCTAAAATTCGAGTGGTGGATCAGTGTCTAATTTGCATAAATTCAAAATGGCCGCCATACAACCTATTTATGCCTATATCTGGGGATATATAACCCACAGAAAGTAAATTCCGGTGTCTAATCCTATGTTTTTTAGGTCAAGGAATACAATTATGTTATATATAGCAACTTTCAAGCATCCTTTTATATAGTTTTTGCATTTATTTGCATATAATTACATACAAAATGGCCGCCATATAGCCTGCGCAATCGCGTATCTTCGTATATCATTAATGTAGTACACTCAGGAATAAGTCGCTATATATCTGGACATAAAACCCGCAGAAAGTTGATTCTGGTGTCTAAACCTATGTTTTTAGGTCAGGGAATACAATTATGATATATAGGCAGTAACTTTCAAACTTCCCTTTATACATTTTTTGCGTATATTTGCATTCAATTAAATGCAAAATGGCCGCCATAATGCCACTACAGGCTTATATTTCTATCTGTAAAAGGTACATAGTGATGGTGTCTGTGGTCTTAATTTTACTGCTGAGAATCACTGATGTAAAATACGTTCCCCTCAGGAATAGTTACCAACATTTCACTAAAAATTTGCATATGTTTATACATAAATCTATTCAAATTACTACCGTGAATATGATTTCAGATATCTGAATACAAGCTGCAGAACGTTAATTGTACTGTAATGTCTACATCCAAGATATCAAAGGAAAATTGTTATAATACCATTCACAACCTTGATGATTATCCTACACCTAGTGTGTATATTCTTGCATTTATTAAAAGTATTGTATTACATTTACTCACATTTTCTTGAGATAAAGCCTCAAAACAGAAAACTTTAAGTAGCATCGAATAGAACATAATTTTTAATAGTAATCTCAACTTATCTTCCAAAGTGTGCTCAATAGGTACACAAATATTAAAGTCTAAAATTATGTAGTAGGAATCGTTAAAATATTTCATGATTGCATGATATTCAATGTATTATATTTTGCAATTTGTCCTCACGTTTACTGCTTATTGCTTGCGACTATGTTGCAATTCTTTATTCCTTCTCTCTTTTTTTTTTTTGCCAAAGGGGGGGGGGGGGGCATGTCATCAAGTTCATGATTATCCATAAGCTACTCTACAAAAGTTTCATGAGTTTGGACATATCTCATACAGCTTTCAAAGTGTGCTTACGGTACACAAAAACTGGTCTTAAATCATTCAGCAGACTTTTTTCCGGCAAACATATTTTTTTCTTACCTGCGATGATCTACATCCATGTTTAGTCGATATATACTTGTGTCCTTTGTTGCAAAAACTTTGGGTAAAGGCATGTTTATCAATGAGCAACATATGACCGTGATAATTTGCATGGAAGTGGATTTTGTCATATTTTGCCCGGTTTCACCCAGTGACTTACTGAATATGTAAAACATTGTGATTTACAGCCAGATACAAAGAAAAAGAAAAAAAAAGGAAATGCCTTAACATTCCTATTACTAGTACTCTGGATTCATCAGTCGATCAATACAAACAGCATCCATCTCATTGGCTTCACGCTCATACAACACACATAAATTCTTATAAGTCTTACTTTTACCATTTTTCGTGTTATATCTGCAGCTGTATTAAAAGAAATGTTTCCTATTGCATTGAGGCTTCGCACTAACACAGTTTTTTTTTCAGAAATGCGAGCAGCATGAAGGCTGAATTCAATTTTGCTGGCGAAAAAGCAGTCTTAAGTCAGATAAAAAACAAAGTACATAACATCATTTTCTGTTCCTATAACCCTTCAAAAAGGTCCCTTCCCTCCACCTCAGTAGCAGCTTTTCTTCAAGTTAAATAGTGGAAGGGAAATGACATACAATCATTGGAATTGGGAAGATTTGAGGAAGATGTTTAATCAAAAATAGATGTTCTGAATCTGATCACTACAGACAAAGCTGCAGCTATTAAGGAACTCCTGAAGAAAGTCTGATGCAACCGCAAGACAGGATTGTTAGCAACTGGCAGTCAGGCTGGCAGTGTATATTTGCAGGGCAAACAGATTTGACTGCACACAACCCAAACCAGTGTCAGATGCGGGCCGTGGTATTATCAGACACTCGTAATGTTGTATTTTTAAAATATGTGAGGAGTGAGATGATGCTGTTCTAATTGGTGACTAGGAATAAGAAGCATTCTCGAAAGACATCGACACAGTTTACAACAAACGTGAGACTTACCACGCTTCAGTATGAAATGGAGCCGAGAACCTGTTTGCTTCAAATTAATCAACTATTTCACACCATCCTAGTCCAGAATTTGTGGTAAACGCATAAAACGCTGTGAGTTTAAGCTATAGTTTTGTATACTCGTTTTCCACTTTTATCATTGATCTCTATTTTCAGAGATCACATTACATACCTTAGTATCTGTATTATCACAAGCTAGAAAATGAAAATGATGTACAGGAAACGAAAAAAAGTTTTCTTGAAATCAAGTGACTTTGATCCATTAGATTTTCAAACTCATCTTAGCCAAAGGTTCAAGACAGCAAAAAAGGTTCAAGCTAATATTGCAAATAGCCATCATTTATCTTCTACCGTCCGGTCGTCGGTCATGCATATATTTTCCATTTCCAGGTTCTCTTCAAAAAAACCATGTAATGACAGATTTTCAACAAACTAGGCAAGTAGCATCCCAAGGATAATAGACTTTCAAGGTGTTTAAATAGACACCATGTCCAAAAGGTCCCAGAACCCCGAAATTAAGGAATCTATTAAGAAAAAAAAAATCTCCCCTCACACACACACACACACCCTCACACACACACACACACAGTAGAACCAGGAGTACAAAGGTGAATATCTTGGAGATTGCATATAGATTTAAGTTTACTTTCGCCGTTTAACTTGTTTTCGAAATATTACACATATATATATATATATATATATATATATATATATATATATATATATATGATACTTGTAATCCGCGTGTTGGTACCAGTACAAAAAAGATGACGAATTAGGGTAGTAATGCATTTCAGTCCAACAGTGCTATTTAGTCAGACCAATTTTCGACGAAAACATTCTTTCTTCACAATTGTCATTGTCGATCCTGAGGAAGACGAATGTATCCGTCGAAAATTTGGTCTGAATAAATAGCACTGTTGAACTGAAATGCATTACCACCATACTTCGTCATCTTTTATACATATACAGTTGTATACAAGTATATAATTACGGGTACCATTTACCCCAACCCCCCCCCCCCCCCCCCCCCCCTAGGCCACAGGATGCCCAAAGGCACCTAATATATTACCGGTGGTATCTAGGTGCGGACGCCTTGGGGCTGGGACCAAATTATTAGGGGCCACTTTTGATTTTTGATCCTCTTTTTGAAAACATATGGCCAAATTTTCAACAAACTTAGCACTGTAGGTGCATTTATCGCTAGTGTCATGAATATATGAACATCATGCCTCCCTGGGCCATGGAGGTCCCTAAAGGCTTCTAGATATGGCCCTAGAGGTTCTCAAAGTCTTCCAATTTCCTCTCTCCCAAGTAAAAGTCTGTAAGAATGCATGGAAGGTGAACTTGAGATACTCGAGTGAGGGCAGGACCCCTGGGTCTTTTATTCAGAAAGTGAGTGAGTGACATTGTATCCTGATATGACAAGAACATTCTCTAAACAAATGTCCAAACTCATGAAACTTTTGTAGAGTAGCCTACGGATATAAGCAACTCTTAATTTGAATAGATTTATGTATGAATATATGCAAATTTTTAGTGAAATATAGGTAATTATTCCTGAGTGGAACGTATCCTACAACAGTGATTTTCAGCAGTAAAATTAAGACCATGGACACCACCACTTCATGGGTACCTTTTACAGATAGAGAAATAAGCCTGTAAAGGCATTATGGCGGCCATTTTGCATTTATTAAATGCAAATATATGCAAAAAATGTATAAATGGAAGCTTGAAAGTTACTGCTTATATCATAATTGTATTCCCTGACCTAAAAAACATAGGTTTAGACACCAGAATCAATTTTCTGCGGGTTTTATGTCCAGATATATAGCGACTTATTCCTGAGTGTACTACATTAATGGTCGGTATACGAAGATATGGGCTTGCACAGGCAATATGGCGGCCATTTTGCATGTAATTATATGCAAATATATGCAAAAACTATATAAAGGGATGCTTGAAAGTTGCTACAGATAACATAATTGTATTCCTTGACCTAAAAACCATAGGTTTAGACATCGGAATTTACTTTCTGTGGGTTACTTATCCCGAGATATAGGCATAAACAGGTTGTATGGTGGCCATTTTGAATTTATGCAAATTAGACACTGATCCACCACTCGAATTTTAGGGAACTTTTAATATGTTATTTTAATAGCTCTTCCGGGTCAAATGCAAGTGGAATCGTTTCTGTTGCAATTAGTTGTGGGTTAACCCATTTTTTTTTTCGTATTTTGACTGGACTACATTGTTTATGATTAACTTTAAGGAGCTTCTGCTTGTGTTTAAAGCTCATTGATAATATACATGCAAACAGGTTGAATATTTCTACAGTCTTTTTTTTTTTTGTACACATGTACCGGAACTAACGATAGGCCTATAAGGTGGAATAGGGATACAGAAAAAACCAAACAAAACAAAAAACAACTCACAACAAACGAGGCAAAGGAAACTGGATTTGTAGTGTAACTTGCGCGACAAGATATTAAACAAGCATTTTTTTTTTTCAAAAATGGGGAAAAAGTATGTCATCCATTGCTATCTAGACATTTTAAAGCATTTCATTGATGTAGGATAGGGCCTACTGATATTAGCATTTTTTTAGGGGGGGGGGGGGGGAGACAATAATTTTTTTTTTTCCAGACCAAAATTAAAAGAGCAGTGTACACATTTGTGCAAGGGTGGATGGGGGGGGGGGGGGGGGAGTGGTGAAGGGTAAAGGGCATGTGCTTGGGGTCACATAAAAGCAAAGATAATAGCTAGCCTCACCCCATCCCCTTTCCCTTCATAGGGGCCAACATCTTTGTTTTGTTTGTTTGTCTGTTTGTTTTTTTCCATGGGGGAAGGTAATTCTCATTTCGAGTCTCACCCTGGTTTTCCCACACTATACCGTGAATTAGCTACAGGAAGTTATGCACTATTTTTTCTTTCACAATACAAAAAATTGTATCATGCAGTACTTTGTTGGGGTTTTTTAAATTTATTTTTTACTATGAACCATATCGCATCACAACAGAATTCAAGTGATTACCAATAGGCATATTCATGTACATGTTCTAATAAAGTAAAATACAATTATGCTTTGCTAATGTTGGTAGAGAATAAATGGATAAGAAGGAGTAAAGTGCCCATTGATAACAAATGACAGAAATAAAACTTTTTTAACAAATGAGAGAAATAAAATTGATAACAAATGAGAGAAATACTACTTCTATAATGTGCATGGATTACCAGAATTGAATGAAATGCCAGTATGAATGCACTATAGGTCTGGTACAGTTTGATTGTTCAGGGATATGGACATGTAGAAAGTCAAAGACCAGTGAAAAAAGCTATGGTAATATTTTCCACATGAGAAAAGACCAAACAGGAATATAATTTATGGTATTCTTATTGCTCAAGGGTTAGGTTTGTTGTACCGAAAAAAAATAAAGAAAACATTTAAGTGGGTGACACAATTCCAAATGGACTTGAAATGCATTTCTCTGTGATCTCACTTGTAATCACTTTACATTCCTGCTAATATAGAATACATTCTGAAGGCAATCAACAAAATCACTATCATATCAATTCATAACATAATAACAAACACAGCCGAATCATAATCATAATTACACTCACAATCACAACCATAAGAACATTCAAAATCACATTTGCAATCACAGACACAATCACAATTCAACTCTCTTGTCCATTCTGATGATTATTACAACTGCAAGAGCAGTCACAGTCACACTTACAATGTCAATCATTATCAAAATAGATTATTGTTATGTGTCTTTTCACAATAAAACATTCTGATTACATGATACTGGTGGATTAGGTGCATACCAACAAGCAATTCACAGTCACATTACAAAGGCAATCATGTTATAAAGACTGTTTTCTGTCATTTTCATGGCCAGTCTAATTTCTCTTGTATCATAATTCTGCAGTTAGTTTCTAAGTCACTGTTTAAAGTAAATACAAATGCCTTTTCAGAAGCAGGGGACATCTACTGTAAAAGTGGAAATTTGTGCAGTCTGGAAATTTTCTGCACACTCTGCGATACTCAGCCCTGCACAGCAGCTGGTATAGTCTGGTTTCCAGACCCTTTGCCAACTGGACTCCGCGGCGACAAAGTCGCCGCCTTTGCCAAAGGCAAA